>NW_027667692.1:0-473000 GCF_963924665.1 Micromys minutus | reverse complement strand
AAAAAAAGGGAAATCTCAGCAATTTTGCATCACAATAAGGGGAATTTCTGCCTTTTTGCCCCAAAATTATGGGAATTTCTGAATTTTTGCTCCAAAATTAGAAGCATTACTGCATTTTTACCCCAAAATAAGGGAAATTTCTGCAATTTGCCTCAAAATATAGGAAATTTCTGCAATTTTGTCCCAAAAAAGGGATATTTCTGCATTTTTGCCCCAAAATAATAGGTATTTTTGCCTTTTTGCCCCAAAATTAGTGAAATTTCTGAATTTTGCCCCAAAATTTGCACCATTACTGCATTTTGGCCACAAAATATGGAAAATTTCTGCAATTTTGTTCCAAAATAAGGGAACTTTCTGCCTTTTTACCCCAAAATAATAGGAATTTCTGCATTTTTGCCACAAAATAAAAGAAATTTCTTCAATTTTATCCTAAAATAAGATAAATTTCTATCCTTTTCACTCAAAATAAGGGAAATTTCTGCCTTTTTGCACCAAAATTAGAAGCATTACTGCATTTTTGCCCCAAAATATGGGAAATTTCTGCAATATTGTTCCAAAATAAGGAAAATTTCTGCCTTCTTACCACAAAATAATGGGAATTTCTGCATTTTTGCCACAAAAAAAGGGAAGTTACTGCCATTTTATCCTAAAATAAGTTAAATTTCTATTCTTTTTCCTCAAAATAAAGGAAATTTTGCCTATTTGGCCCAAAATAAGGGGAATTTCTGTATTTTTGCCACAAAATAAAGGGAATTTCTGCAATTTTGCACCAAAATAAGGGAATTTTCTTCGGTTTTCCTTCAATATAAAGGGAATTTCTGCCTTTTTGAAACAAAAAGAGGGGAATTTCTGCAATTTTGTTCCAAAATAAGGGGAATTTCTGCATTTTTGTTCCAAAATAAGGGGAATTTCTGTCTTTTTGACACCAAGTATGTGGTATTTCTTCCTTTTTGACCCGATATAAGGGGAATTTCCGCAATTTTGCCCGAAAATAAGAGAAATTTCTGCAATTTTGTCCCAAAAAATGGAAATTTCAGCAATTTGGCCCCACAACAAGGGGAATTTCTGCCTTTTGCCCCAAAATTAGGTGAATTTCTGCATTTTTGCCCACAATTAATGGAAATTTCTGCATTTTTGCCCAAAATTACAGGGAATTTCTGACTTTTTGCCCTAAAATAAGGGGAATTTCTGCCTTTTTGCACCAAAATAAGGGGAATTTAGTCTTTTTGGCCTAAAATAAGGGTAATTTCTATTTTTGGCCTAAAATAATGAGAATTTCTGTCTTTTTGCCCAAAATAAGGAAAATTTCTGCATTTTTGCTCCAAAATAAGGGGAATTTCAGCATTTTTGCCCCAAAATAAAAAGAATTTCTGCCTTTTTGCCCCAAAATTAGGGGAATTACTGACTTTTTGCCCCCAAATTAGGTGCATTATTTTGTTTTTGGCCCAAAATAATGGAAATTTCTGCATTTTTGGCCAAAATTATGTGGAATTTCTGCCTTTTTGCTCTAAAATAAGAAGAATTTCTGCCTTTTTGGCACAAAATAAGAGGAATTTCAGGCTTTTTCACTAAAATAGGGGTAATTTCTGAAATTTGCCCCCTAAAAAGCGTAATTTCTGCCCTTCTTCCCTGAAATAAAAGGAATTTCTGTATTTTTGCCACAATAAAGGAAATTTCTGCAATTATGCATAAAAATAAGAGAAATTTCTGCAATTTTGCCCCAAAACAAAGAAATTTCATTAATTTCCTCCACAATAAGGGGAATTTCTGTCTTTTTGCCCCAAAATTAACAGAATTTCTGATTTTTGCTCAAAAATTAGAAGCATTACAGAAATTTTGCCACAAAATTAGGGAAATTTCTGCAATTATCCTCAAAAATGAAGAATTTTCTGCCTTTTTGACCCAAAAAAGGGAAATTTCTGAATTTTTGACCCCAAATAAGTGGAATTTTTGCCTTTTTGCCCCAAAATTAGTGGAATTTCTAAATTTTGCCCCAAAATTAGAATCATTAGTGCATTTTTGCCCAAAAATATGGAAAATTTCTGCAATTTTGTTCCAAACAAAGGGAATTTCTGCCTTTCTACCCCAAAATAATGGGAATTTCTTCATTTTTGCCACAAAATAAGGGAAATTTCTGCAATATTATCCTAAAATAAGTCAAATTTCTATAATTTTGCTTCAAAACAATGGAAATTCCTGCTTTTTTGGCCCCAAATAAGGGAAATTTCTGCATTTTTGCCCAAAAATAAAGGTAATTTTTGTATTTTTGGCCTAAAATAAGGAAAATTTCTGCATTTTTGCCCCAAAATAAGGAGAATTTCTGTATTTTTGCCCTGTATTAGGGAAAATTTCTGCATTTTTGCAACAAAATAAGAGGAATTTTTGCAATTTTTCCCCCAAATTAGGAGAATTTCTGTAATTTTGCCCCAAATAAGGGAAATATCTGCAATTTTGCCTGAAAATTAGGGGAATTTCTGCAATTTTGCCCCAAAATAAGGGAAATTTCTGCAATTTTTCTTCATAATTAGGAGAATTTCTGCCTCTTTGCTCCATAATAAGGGAAATTTATGCAATTTTGCACCAAAATAAGGAAATTTTCTTCATTTTTGCTCTAAAATAAAGGGAATTTCTGTTTTTTTGAAACAAAAAAGGGGAATTTCTGCAATTTTGTTCCAAAATAAGGGGAATTTCTGCATTTTTGCCCCAAAATAAAGGAAATTTCTGCATTTTTGGTGCAAAAAAAGGGGGAATTTCAGTCTTTTTTCCCTAAAATAAGGGTAATTTCTGCATATTTGACACCAAGTATGGGGTATTTCCGCATTTTTGACCCGAAATAAAGGGAATTTCTGCAATTTTGCCCCAAAATAAGGGAAATTTCTGCATTTTTCCCCAAAATTAATTGAAATTTCTGCCCTTTTGTACTAAAATAAAAAGAATTTCTGCTTTTTTGGCACAAAATAAGGGGAATTTCCGTCTTCTTCCCTTAAATAAGTTTAATTTCTGCAATTTGCCCCCAAATTAGCGGAATTTCTGCCTTTTTGACCTAAACTGAAAGGAATTTCTATATTTTTGTCCATGATAAAGAAAATTTCTGCAATTTTGCCCAAAAATAAGGGAAATTTCTGCCTTTTTGCCCCAAAATGAGGAGAATGTCTGCATTTTTGCCCACAAATATAAGGAATTTCTGCATTTTTGCCACAAAATAATAGGAATTTCTGCCTTTTTGCCCCCAAATTAGTGAAATTTCTGAATTTTTTCCCAAAATTAGTGAACTTTCTGAATTTTTCTCCAAAATTATAAGCATTACTGCTTTTTTTGCCCAAAAATATGGAAAATTTCTGCAATTTGTTACAAAATAAGGGAAATTATTTTCTTTTTACCCCAAAATAATGGGAATTTCTGCATTTTTGCCACAAAATAAGGAAAGTTTCTGCAATTTTATCCTAAAATAAGTTAAATTTCTAAATTTTGCCTCAAAATAAGGGAAATTTCTACCTATTTGGCCAAAAATAAGGGAAACTTCTGCATTTTTGCCACAAATTAAGGAAAATTTCTGCATTTTTGCCCAAAATTAACGGGAAATTCTGCCTTTTTGCCATAAAATAAGGGGAATTTCTGCCTTTTTGTCCCAAAATAAAAGGAATTTAGTCTTTTTGGCCTAAAATAAGGGTAATTTCTATTTTTGGCCTAAAATAATGAGAATTTCAGTATTTTGCCCTAAAATAAAAAAAAATTCTGCATTTTTGCTCCAAAATAAGGGGAATTTCAGTATTTTTGCCCCAAAATAAGGGGAATTTCTTTCTTTTTGCCCCAAAATTAGGGGAATTTCTGCCTTTTTGCTCCCAAATTAGGTGCATTACTGTTTTTTTGCCCAAAATAAGGGAAATTTCTGCATTTTTACCCAAAATTAAGTGGAATTTCTAATTTTTGCCCTAAAATAAGAATTTCTGCCTTTAAGGCTAAAATAAGGGGAATTTCAGTCTTTTTGCCCTAAAATAAGGGTAATTTCTGCAATTTGCCCCCTAATAAGTGAAATTTCTGCCTTTATGACCTGAAAGAAGGGGAATTTCTAATATTTTTGCCCAAGATAAGGGAAATTTCTGAAATTTTACCCCAAAATAAGGGAAATTTTTGCAATTTTGTCCAAAAAAAAGGGTAATCTCAGCAATTTTGCCCCACAATAAGGGGAATTTCTGCTTTTTTGCCCAAAAAATTAGGGGAATTTCTGAATTTTTGCTCCAAAATTAGAAGCATTACTGCATTTTTCAACCAAAAATAAGGGAAATATCTGAAATTTGCCTCAAAATAAAGGAAATTTTTGCAATTTTGTCCCAAAAAAATGATATTTCTTCATTTTTGCCCCAAAATAATAGGGATTTTTTCCTTTTGGCCCCAAAAATTAGTGAAATTTCTGAATTTTGCCCCAAAATTAGCAGCATTACTGCATTTTTGCCCCAAATTATGGTAAATTTCTGCAATTTTGTTCCAAAATAAGGAAAATTTCTGCTTTTTCACCTTAAAATAATGAAAATTTCTGCATTTTTGCCACAAATTAAGGGATGTTACTGCAATTTTATCATAAAATAAGTTAAATTGCTATCCTTTTGCCTCAAAATAAGGGAAATGTCTGCCTATTTGGCCCAAAATAAGGGGAATTTCTGCATTTTTGCCCCAAATTAAAGGAAATTTCTGCATTTTTGCCCAAAATTAAGGGGAATTTCTGCCTTTTTGCCCTAAAATAAGGGGAATTACTGCCTTTTGGCCCTAAAATAAGGGGAATTTAGTCTATTTTTCTAAAATAAAGGTTATTTCTATTTTTGGTCTAAAATAATAAGAATTTCTGTCTTTTTGCCCTAAAATAAGGAAAATTTCTGCATTTTTTGCTCCAAAATAAAGAGAATTTCAGCATTTTTGCCCCAAAATAATGGGAATTTCTGACTTTTTGCCCTAAAATTAGGGGAATTTCTGCCTTTTTTCCCCCAAATTAGTTGCATTACTGTGTTTTTGCCCCAAAATAATAGAAATTTCTGCATTTTTGGCCAAAATTATGTGGAATTTCTGCCTTTTTGCTCTAAAATATCAAGAATTTCTGCCTTTTTGGCACAAAATAAGAGGAATTTTATTCTTTTTCCCTAAAATAAGGGTAATTTCAGGAATTTGCCCCCAAAAAAGCGTAATTTCTGCCCTTTTGCCCTGAAATAAAAGGAATTTCTGTATTTTTGCCACAAGATAAAGGAAATTTATGCAATTTTGCTTAAAAATAAGGGAAATTTCTGCAATTTTTTTCCCAAAAAAAGAGAATTTCATTAATTTCCCCCACAATAAGGGGAATTTCTGTCTTTTTGCCCCAAAATTAACGGAATTTCTGATTTTTGCCCCAAAATTAGAAGCATTACAGAATTTTTGCCACAAAATAAGGAAAATTTTTGCAATTTGGCTCAAAAATTAGAATTTTCTGCCTTTTTGACCCAAAAAAGGGAAATTTCTGAATTTTTGCCCCAAAATTAGAAGCATTACAGAATTTTTGCCACAAAATAAGGAAAATTTCTGCAATTTGGCTCAAAAATTAGAATTTTCTGCCTTTTTGACCCAAAAAAGGGAAATTTCTGAATTTTTGCCCCCAAATAAGTAGAATTTCTTCCTTTTTGCCCCAAAATTAGTGGAATTTCTAAATTTTGCCCCAAAATTAGAAGCCTTAGTGCATTTTTGTCCAAAAATATGGGAAATTACTGCAATTTTGTTCCAAAATAAAGGCAATTTCTGCCTTTCTACCCCAAAATAATGGGAATTTCTTAATTTTTGCCACAAAATAAGGTAAATTTCTGCAATATTATCCTAAAATAAGTTAAATTTCTATACTTTTGCCCCAAAATAAGGGAAATTCCTGCCTTTTTGGCCCCAAATAAGGGGAATTTCTGCATTTTTGCCTCAAATTAAGAAAAATTTCTGCATTTTTGCCCAAAAATAAGGATAATTTTTGTATTTTTGGCCTAAAATAAGGGGAATTTCTGCATTATTGCCCCAAAAGAAGGAGAATTTCTGTATTTTTGCCCTGTATTAAGAAAAATTTCTGCATTTTTGCTCCAGAATAAGGGGAATTTCTGAAATTTTTCCCCCAAATTAGGGGAATTTCTGTTATTTTGCCCCAAATAAGGGAAATTTCTGCAATTTTTCCCCAAAATTAGGGGAATTTCTGCCTTTTTGCCCCATAATAAGGGAAATTTATGCAATTTTGCACCAAAATAAGGGAATTTTCTTAATTTTTGCTCCAAAATAAAGAGAATTTCTGCTTTTTTGAAACAAAAAAAATGGAATTTCTGCAATTTTGTTCCAAAATAAGGAGAATTTCTGCATTCTTGCCCCAAAATAAGGGAAATTTTTGCCTTTTTGACGCAAAAAAGGGAGAATTTCAGTCTTTTTGCCCTAAAATAAGGGTAATTTCTGCATATTTGACACCAAGTATGCGGTATTTCTGCATTTTTGACCCGAAATAAGGGGAATTTCTGCAATTTTGCCCCAAAATAAGAGAAATTTTTGCAACTTTGTCCCAAAAAAGGGAAATTTCAGCAAATTTGCCCCACAATAAGGGGAATTTCTGCCTTTTGCCCCAAAATTAGGGGAATTTCTGCATTTTTGCCGCAAAATTAGGGGCATTTTGTGTTTTTGCCCCAAAATAAGGGAAATTTCTGCATTTTTCCTCAAGATTAATTGGAATTTCTGCCTTTTTGCCCTAAAATAAGAAGAATTTCGGCTTTTTGGCACAAAATAAAGGGAATTTCAATCTTCTTTCTTTAAATAAGTTTAATTTCTGCAATTTGCCCCCAAATTAGCGGAATTTCTGCCTTTTTGACCAAAAATGAGGGGGATTTCTAGATTTTTGTCCCATGATAAGAAAAATTTCTGCAATTTTGCCCAAAAATAATGAAAATTTCTTCCTCTTTGCCCAAAAATGAGAAGAATTTCTGCCTTTTTGCCCCCAAATAAAAGGAATTTCTGCATTTTTGCTCCAAAATAATAGGAATTTCTGCCTTTTTGCCCCAAAATTAGTGAAATTTCTGAATTATGTCCCAAAATTAGTGAAATTACTGAATTTTGCCCCAAAATTAGAAGCATTACTGCTTTTTTGCCACAAAAAATGGGAAATTTCTGCAAATTTGTTCCAAAATAAGGGAAATTTCTGCCCTTTTAACCCAAAATAATGGGAATTTCTGCATTTTTGCCACAAAATAAGGGAAGTTTCTGCAATTTTATCTTAAAATAAGTTAAATTTCTATCCTTTTGCCTCAAAATAAGGGAAATTTCTGCCTATTTGGCCCAAAATAAGGGGAATTTCTGCATTGTTGCCCAAAATTAAGGGAAATTTCTGCATTTTTGTCCAAAATTAAAGGGAATTTCTGCCTTTTTGCCCTAAAATAAGGGGAATTTCTGCCTTTTGCCCCAAAATAAGGGGAATTTAGTCTTTGTGGCCTAAAATAAGGGTAATTTCTATTTTTGGCCTAAAATAATGAGAATTTCTTTCTTTTTGCCCTAAAACAAGAAAAATTTCATCATTTTTGCTCCAAAATAAGGGGGATTTCAGCATTTTTGCCACAAAATAGAGGAAATTTTTGCCTTTCTGCCCCAAAATTAGGGGAATTTCTGCCTTTTTGCCCACAAATTAGGTGCATTACTGTGTTTTTTCCCAAAATTAATGGAAATTTCTGCATTTTTGGCCAAAATTTCGTGGAATTTCTGCCTTTTTGCTCTAAAATAAGAAGAATTTCTGCCTTTTTGGCACAAAATAAGAGGAATTTCAGGCTTTTTTTCTAAAATAAGGGTAATTTCTGGAATTTGCCCCCAAAAACGCGTAATTTCTGCTTTTTTGCCCTGAAATAAAAAGAATTTCTGTATTTTTGCCACAAGATAAAGGTAATTTCTGCAATTTTGCTTAAAAATAAGGGAAATTTCTGCAATTTTGTCCCAAAAAAAGGAAATTTCATTAATTTCACCCACAATAAGGGGAATTTCTGTCTTTTTGCCCCAAAATTAACGGAAATTCTGATTTTTGCTCCATAATTAGAAGCATTACAGAATTTTTGTCACAAAATAAGGGAAATTTCTGCAATTTGCCTCAAAAAAGAAGAATTTTCTGCCTTTTTGACCCAAAAAAGGGAAATTTCTGAATTTTTGCCCCCAAATAAGTGGAATTTCTGCCTTTTTGCCCCAAAATTAGTGGAATTTCTAAATTTTGCCCCAAAATTAGAAGCATTAGTGCATTTTTGCCCAAAAATATGGGAAATTTCTGCAATTTTGTTCCAAAATAAAGGCAATTTCTGCCTTTCTACCCCAAAATAATGGGAATTTCTTCATTTTTGCCTAAAATAAGTTAAATTTCTGCAATATTATCCTAAAATAAGTTAAATTTCTATATTTTTGCCCCAAAATAAGGGAAATTCCTGCCTTTTTAGCCCCAAATAAGGGGAATTTCTGCACTTTTGCCCCAAATTAAGAGAAATTTCTGCATTTTTGCCCAAAAATAAGGGTAATTTCTGTATTTTTGGCTTAAATAAGGAAAATTTCTGCATTTTTGCCCAAAACTAAGGGGAATTTCTGTATTTTTGCCCTGTATTAAGGAAAATTTCTGCATTTTTGCCCAAAACTAAGGGGAATTTCTGTATTTTTGCCCTGTATTAAGGAAAATTTCTGCATTTTTGCTCCAAAATAAGAGGAATTTCTGCAATTTTCCCCTAAATTAGGAGAATTTCTGTAATTTTGCCAAATAAAGGAAATTTCTGCAATTTTGCCCTAAAATTAGGGGAATTTCTGCAATTTTGCCCCAAAATAAGGGAAATTTCTGCAATTTTTCCCCAAAATAAGGGAATATCTGCCTTTTTGCCACATAAGGGAAATTTATGCAATTTTGCACCAAAATAAGGAAATTTTCTTCATTTTTGCTCCAAAATATAGGGAATTTCTGCATTTTTGAAACAAAAGGGGAATTTCTGCAATTTTTTCCAAAATAAGGGGAATTTCTGCATTTTTGCTCCAAAATAAGGGAAATTTCTGCCTTTTTGGCGCAAAAATGGGGGAATTTCAGTCTTTTTGCCCTAAAATAAGGGTAATTTCTGCATATTTGACACCAAGTATGCGGTATTTCTGCATTTTTGACCCGAAATAAGGGAAATTTCTGCAATTTTGCCCCGAAATAAGAGAAATTTTTGCAACTTTGTCCCAAAAAAAGGGAAATTTCAGCAATTTTGCCCCACAATAAGGGGAATTTCTGCCTTTTGCCCAAAAATTAGGGGAATTTCTGCATTTTTGCCGCAAAATTATGGGTATTACTGTGTTTTTGCCCCCAAATAAGAGAAATTTCTTCATTTTTCCCCAAAATTAATTGGAATTTCTGCCTTTTTGCCCTAAAATAAGAAGAATTTCTGCTTTTTTGGCACAAAATAAAGGGAATTTCAGTCTTCTTCCCTTAAATAAGTTTAATGTCTGCTATTTGCCCCCAAATTAGCGGAATTTCTGCCTTTTTGACCTAAAATGAAGGGAATTTCTGGATTTTTGTCCATGATAAAAAAAATTTCTGCAATTTTGCCCAAAAATATAGGAAATTTCTTCCTTTTTGCCCCAAAATGAGGAGAATTTCTGCATTTTTGCCCCCAAATAAAAGGAATATCTGCATTTTTGCACCAAAATAATAGGAATTTCTGCCTTTTTGTTCCAAAATGAGGAGAATTTCTGCCTTTTTGCCCCCAAATAAAAGGAATTTCTGCATTTTTGCCACAAAATTAGTGAAATTTCTGAATTATGTCCCAAAATTAGTGAAATTTCTGAATTTTGCCTTAAAATTAGAAGCAATACTGCATTTTTGTCCCAAAATATGGGAAATTTCTGCAATTTTGTTCCAAAATAAGGGAAATTTCTGCATTTAACCCAAAATAATGGGAATTTCTGCATTTTTGCCACAAAATAAGGGAAGTTTCTGCAATTTTATCTTAAAATAAGTTAAATTTCTATCCTTTTGCCTCAAAATAAGGGAAATTCCTGCCTTTTTGCCCCAAAATGAGAAGAATTTCTGCATTTTTGCCCCCAAATAAAAGGAATTTCTGCAATTTTGCACCAAAATAATAGGAATTTCTGCTTTTTTGCCCTAAAATGAGGAGAATTTCTGCCTTTTTGCACCCAAATAAAAGGAATTTCTTCATTTTTGCCCCAAAATTAGTGAAATTTCTGAATTATGTCCCAAAATTAGTGAAATTTCTGAATTTTGCCCCAAAATTAGAAGCATTACTGCATTTTTGTCCCAAAATATGGGAAATTTCTGCAATTTTGTTCCAAAATAAGGGAAATTTCTGCATTTAACCCAAAATAATGAGAATTTCTGCATTTTTGCCACAAAATAAGGGAAGTTTCTGCAATTTTATCTTAAAATAAGTTAAATTTCTATCCTTTTGCTTCAAAAAAGGGAAATTTCTGCCTATTTGGCCCAAAATAAGGGGAATTTCTGCATTTTTGCCCAAAATTAAGGGAAATTTCTGCATTTTTGCCCAAAATTAAGGGAAATTTCTGCATTTTTGCCCAAAAATAAGGGAAATTTCTGCCTTTTTGCCGCAAAATGTGGAAAATTTCTGCCTTTTTGCCCCCAAATAAAAGGAATTTTTGCATTTTTGCCCCAAAATAATAGGAATTTCTGCTTTTTTGCCCCAAAATTAGCGAAATTTCTGAATTTTGTCCCAAAATTATTGAAATTTCTGAATTTTTCCCCAAAATTAAAAGCATTACTGCTTTTCTGAACCAAAATATAGGAAATTTCTGCAATTTTGTTACAAAATAAGAAAAATTTCTTCCTTTTTACCCCAAAATAATGGGAATTTCTACATTTTTGCCACAAAATAAGGGAAGTTTCTGCAATTTTATCCTAAAATATGTTAAATTTCTAAACTTTTGCCTCAAAATAAGGGAAATTTCTACCTATTTGGCCAAAAATAAGGGGAATTTCCGCATTTTTGCCACAAATTAAAGAAAATTTCTGAATTTTTGCCCAAAATTAATGGGAATTTCTGCCTTTTTGCCCTAAAATAAGAGGAATTTCTGCCTTTTTTGCTTCAAAATAAAGGGAATTTAGACTTTTTTGGCCTAAAATAAGGGCAATTTCTATTTTTGGCCTAAAATAATGAGAATTTCTCTGTTTTGCCCTAAAATAAGGAAAATTTCTGCATTTTTGCTCCAAAATAAGGGGAATTTCAGCATTTTTACCCCAAAATGAAGGGAATTTTTGCCTTTTTGCATCAAAATTAGGGGAATTTCTGCCTTTTTGCCCCCAAATTAGGTGCATTACTGTCTTTTTGCCCAAATTAAGGGAAATTTCTGCATTTTTGCCCAAAATTAAGCGGAATTTCTGATTTTTGCCCTAAAATAAAAAGAATTTCTGCCTTTAAGGCAAAAATAAGGAGAATTTCAGTCTTTTTGCCCTAAAATAAGGGTAATTTCTGCAATTTGCCCCCTAATAAGTGGAATTTCTACATTTATGACCTGAAAAAAGGGGAATTTCTAACATTTTTGCCCAAAATAATGGAAATTTCTGCAATTTACCCCAAAATAAGGGAAATTTTTGCAATTTTGTCCAAAAAATGGTAATCTCAGTAATTTTGCCCCACAATAAGCGGAATTTCTGCCTTTTTGCCCCAAAATTAGGGGAATTTCTTAATTTTTGCTCCAAAATTAGAAGCATTACTGCATTTTTACCCCAAAATAAGGGAAATTTCTGCAATTTGCCTCAAAATTAAGGAAATTTCTGCAATTTTGTCCCAAAAAATGATATTTCTGCACATTTGCCCCAAAATAATAGGGATTTTTGCCTTTTTGCCCCAAAATTAGTGAAATTTCTGAATTTTGCCCCAAAATTAGAAGCATTACTGCAATTTTGCCCCAAAATAAGGGAAATTTCTGCCTTTTTACCCCAAAATAATGGGAATTTCTGCATTTTTACCACAAAATAAGGGAAGTTTCTGCAATTTTATCGTAAAATAAGTTAAATTTCTATCCTTTTGCCTCAAAATAAGGGAAATTTCTGCCTATTTGGCCCAAAATAAGGGGAATTTCTGCATTTTTGCCCAAAATTAAGGGAAATTTTGCATTTTTGTCCAAAATTTAGGGGAATTTCAGCCTTTTTGCCCTAAAATAAGGGGAATTACTGCCTTTTTGCCCCAAAATAAGAGGAATTTATTCTTTTTGGCCTAAAATAAGGGTAATTTCTATTTTTGGCCTAAAATAATGAGAATTTCTGTCTTTTTTCCCTAAAATAAGGAAAATTTCTGCATTTCTATTCCAAAATAAGGGGAATTTCTACATTTTTGCCTCAAAATAACCAGAATTTCTGCCTTTTTGCCCCAAAATTAGGGGAATTTCTGCCTTTTTGCCCCCAAATTATGTGCTTTACTTTGTTTTTGCCCCAAAATAATGAAAATTTCTGCAATTTTGGCCAAAATTATGTATAATTTCTGCATTTTTGCCCCAAAATAAGGGAAATTTCTGCCTTTTTGGCGCAAAAAAGGGGGAATTTCAGTCTATTTGCCCTAAAATAAGGGTAATTTCTGCATATTTGACACCAAGTATGCGGTATTTCTGCATTTTTGACCCGAAATAAAGGGAATTTCTGCCTTTTGCCCCAAAATTAGGAATATTTCTGCATTTTTGCCGCAAAATTAGGGGCATTACTGTGTTTTTGCCCCAAAATAAAGGAAATTTCTGCATTTTTTCCAAAATTAATTGGAATTTCTGCATTTTTGCTCTAAAATAAGAAGAATTTCTGCTTTTTTGGCACAAAATAAAGGGAATTTCAGTCTTCTTCCCTTAAATAAGTTTAATTTCTGCAATTTGCCCCCAAATTAGCGGAATTTCAGACTTTTTGACCTAAAATGAGGGGAATTTCTGGATTTTTGTCCCATGATAAGGGAAATTTCTGCAATTTTGCCCAAAAATAAGGGAAATTTCTGCCTTTTTGCCCCAAAATGAGGAGAATTTCTGCCTTTTTGCCCGCAAATAAAAGGAATTTCTGCATTTTTGCCCCAAAATAATAGGAATTTCTGCCTTTTTGCCCCAAAATTACTGAAATTTCTGAATTTTTCCCAAAATTAGTGAAATTTCAGAATTTTCCCCCAAAATTAGAAGAATTCCTGCTTTTTTGCCCCAAAATATGGGAAATTTCTGCAATTTTGTTCCAAATTAAGGGAAATTTCTGCCTTTTTATTCCAAAATAATGGGAATTTCTGCATTTTTGCCACAAAATAAGGGAAGTTTCAGCAATTTTATCTTAAAATAAGTTAAATTTCTATCCTTTTGCCTCAAAATAATGGAAATTTCTGCCTATTTGGCCAAAAATATGGGGAATTTCTGCATTTTTGCCCAAAATCAAGGGAAATTTCTGCATTTTTGCCCAAAATTAAGGGGAATTTTTACCTTTTTGTCCTAAAATAAATGGAATTTCTGCCTTTTTGCCCCAAAATAAGTGGAATTTAGTCTTTTTGGCCAAAATAAGGGTAATTTCTATTTTTGGCCTAAAATAATGAGAATTTCTGTCTTTTTCCCCTAAAATAAGGAAAATTTCTGCATTTTTGCTCCAAAATAAAAGGAATTTCAGCATTTTTGCCCCAAAATAAAGAGAATTTCTGCCTTTTTGCCCCAGAATTAGGGGAATTTCTGCCTTTTTACCCACAAATTAGTTGCATTACTGTGTTTTTGCCCCAAAATAATGGAAATTTCTGCATTTTTGGCCAAAATTATGTGGAATTTCTGCCTTTTTGCTCTAAAATAAGAATTTCTGCCTTTTTGCCACAAAATAAGAGGAATTTCAGGCTTTTTCCCTAAAATAAGGGTAATTTCTGGAATTTGCCCCCAAAAAAGTGTAATTTCTGCCCTTTTGCCCTCAAATAAAAGGAATTTCTGTATTTTTGCCACAAGATAAAGAAAATTTCTGCAATTTTGCTTAAAAATAAGGGAAATTTCTGCAATTTTGTCCAAACAAAAGAAATTTCATTAATTTCCCCCACGATAAGGGGAATTTCTGTCTTTTTGCCCCAAAATTAACGGAATTTCTGATTTTTGCCCCAAAATTAGAAGCATTACAGAATTTTTGCCCCAAAAAAGGGAAATTTCTGAATTTTTGCCCCAAATAAGGGGAATTTCTGCCTTTTTGCCCCAAAATTAGGGGAATTTCTGCCTTTTTGTTACCAAATTAGGTGCATTACTGTCTTTTTGTCCAAAATAAGGTAAATTTCTGAATTTTTGCCCAAAATTATGTGGAATTTCTCATTTTTGCCCTAAAATAAAAAGAATTTCTGAGTTTAAGGCAAAAAATAAGGGGAATTTCAGTCTTTTTGCCTTAAAATAAGGGTAATTTCTGCCTTTTTGCCCCATAATTAGGGAAATTTATGCAATTTTGCACCAAATAAGGGAATTTTCTTCATTTTTGCTCCAAAATAAAGGGAATTTTTGCCATTTGGCCCCAAAATGAGGAAAATTTCTGACTTTTTGCTCCCAAATAAAAGGAATTTCTGCATTTTTGCCACAAAATAATAGGAATTTCTGCCTTTTGCAACAAAATTAGTGAAATTTCTGAATTTTGTCCAAAAATTAGTGAAATTTCTGAATTTTGCACCAAAATTAGAAGAATTACTGCTTTTTTGCCCCAAAATATGGGAAATTTCAGCAATTTTGTTACAAAATAAGGGAAATTTCTTCCTTTTTACAAAAAAATAATGGGAATTTCTGCATTTTTGCCACAAAATAAGGGAAGTTTCTGCAATTTTATCCTAAAATAAGTTAAATTTCTAAACTTTTGCCAAAAAATAAAAAAAATTTCTGCCTATTTGGCTAAAAATAAACGAAATTTCTGCATTTTTGCCACAAAGTTAGTGGAATTTCTGATTTTTGCCCTAAAATAAAAAGAATTTCTGCCTTTAAGGCAAAAAATAAGGGGATTTTCAGTCTTTTTGCCCTAAAAAAAGGGTAATTTCTGCAATTTGCCCCCTAATAAGTGGAATTTCTGCCTTTATGACCTGAAAGAACGGTAATTTCTAAAATTTTTACCAAGATAATGGAAATTTCTGCAATTTTACCCCAAAATAAGAGAAATTTTTGCAATTTTGTCCAAAAAAAGGGAAATCTCAGCAATTTTGCCCCACAATAAGGGGAATTTCTGCATTTTTGCCCCAAAATTAGGGGAATTTCTAAATTTTTGCTCCAAAATTAGAAGCATTACTGCATTTTTACCCCAAAATAGACGAAATTTCTGCAATTTGCCTCAAAATAAAGGAAATTTCTGCAATTTTGTCCCAAAAAAGGGATATTTCTGCATTTTTGCCCCAAATAATAGGGATTTTTGCCTTTTTGCCCCAAAATTAGTGAAATTTCTGAATTTTGCTTAAAAATTAGAAGCATTACTGCATTTATGCCCAAAAATATGGGAAATTTCTGCAATTTTGTTCCAAAATAAGGGAAATTTCTGCCTTTTTACACAAAAATAATGGGAATTTCTGCATTTTTGCCACAAAATAAGGGAAGTTTCTGCAATTTTATCCTAAAATAAGTAAAATTTCTATTCTTTTGCCTCAAAATAAGGGAAATTTCTGCCTATTTGGCCCAAAAAAAGGTGGATTTCTGCATTTTTGCCCACAATTAAAAGAAAATTCTGCATTTTCTTCCAAAATTAAGGGGAATTTCTGCCTTTTTTGCCCTAAAATAAGGGAAATTTCTGCCCTTTTGCCCCAAAATAAGGGGAATTTAGTCTTTTTGGCCTAAAATAAGGGTAATTTCTATTTTTGGCCTAAAATAATGAGAATTTCTGTCTTTTTGCCCTAAAATAAGGAAAATTTCTGCATTTTTGCTCCAAAATAAGGGGAATTTCAGCATTTTTGCCCCAAAATAAGTGGAATTTCTGCCTTTTTGCCCCAAAAAATTAGGGTAATTTCTGCCTTTTTGCCCTCAAATTAGGTGCATTAGTGTCTTTTTGTTCAAAATAAGGGAAATTTCTGCATTTTTGCCCAAAATTAAGTGGAATTTCTCATTTATGCCCTAAAATAAAAAGAATTTCTGCCTTTTTGGCACAAAATAAGAGGAATTTCAGGCTTTTTGCCCTAAAATAAGGGTAATTTCTGCAATTTCCCCCCTAATAAGTGGAATTTCTGCCTTTATGACCTGAAAGAAGAGGAATTTCTGTATTTTTGCCAAAGATAAAGTAAATTTCTGCAATTTTACCCCAAAATAAAGGAAGATTTTGCAATTTTCTCCAAAGAAAGAAAAATCTCAGCAATTTTCCCCCACAATAAGGGGAAGTTCTGCCTTTATCCCCCAAAATTAGAGGAATTTCTTAATTTTTGCTCCAAAATTAGAAGCATTACTGCATTTTTACCCCAAAATAAGGGAAATATCTGCAATTTTACCCCAAAATAAGGGAAATTTTTGCAATTTGGTCCAAAAAAAGGGAAATCTCAGCAATTTTGCCCCACAATAAGGGGAATTTCTGCATTTTTGCCTCAAAATTAGGGGAATTTCTGAATTTTTCCTCCAAAATTAGAAGCATTACTGCATTTTTACTCCAAAATATGGGAAATTTCTGCAATTTTACCCCAAAATAAGGGAAATTTTTGCAATTTTGTCCAAAAAAAGGGAGATCTCAGCAATTTTGCCCCACAATAATGGAAATTTCTGCCTTTTTGCCCCCAAATTAGGGGAATTTCTACCTTTTTGCCTTCAAATTATGTGCATTACTGTCTTTTTGCCCAAAATAAGGGAAATTTCTGCATTTTTGCCCAAAATTAAGTGGAATTTCTGATTTATGCCCTAAAATAAAAAGAATTTCTGCCTTTAAGGCAAAAAATAAGGGGATTTTCATTTTTTTGCCCTAAAATAAGGGTAATTTCTGCAATTTGCCCCCTAATAAGTTGAATTTCTGCCTTTATGACCTGAAAGAACGGTAATTTCTAAAATTTTTACCAAGATAAGGGAAATTTCTGCAATTTTACCCCCAAATAAGGGAAATTTTTGCAATTTTGTCCAAAAAAAGGGAAATCTCAGCAATTTTGCCCCACAATAAGGGGAATTTCTGCATTTTTGCCTCAAAATTAGGGGAATTTTTGAATTTTTGCTCCAAAATTAGAAGCATTACTGCATTTTTACCAAAAATAGAGGAAATTTCTGCAATTTGCCTCAAAAAAAGGAAATTTCTGCAATTTTGTCCCAAAAAAAGGATATTTCTGCATTTTTGCCCAAAATAATAGGGATTTTTGAGTTTTTGCCCCAAAATTAGTGAAACTTCTGAAATTTGCTCAAAAATTAGAAGCATTACTGCATTTTTGCCCCAAAATATGGGAAATTTCTGCATTTTTGTTCCAAAATAAGGGAAATTTCTGCCTTTTTACCCCAAAATAATGGGAATTTCTGCATTTTTGCCACAAAATAAGAGAAGTTTCTGCAGTTTTATCCTAAAATAAGTTAAATTTCTATCCTTTTGCCTCAAAATAAGGGAAATTTCTGCCTATTTGGCCCAAAATAAGGGGGATTTCTGCATTTTTGCCCACAATTAAAAGAAAATTCTGCATTTTCTTCCAAAATTAAGGGGAATTTCAGCCTTTTTGCCCTAAAATAAGGGGAATTTCTGCCCTTTTGCCCCAAAATAAGGGGAATTTAGTCTTTTTGGCCTAAAATAAGGGTAATTTCTATTTTTGGCCTAAAATAATGAGAATTTCTGTCTTTTTGCCCTAAAATAAGGAAAATTTCTGCATTTTTGCTCCAAAATAAGGGGAATTTCAGCATTTTTGCCCCAAAATAAGTGGAATTTCTGCCCTTTTGCCCCAAAAAATTAGGGTAATTTCTGCCTTTTTGCCCCCAAATTAGGTGCATTAGTGTCTTTTTGTTCAAAATAAAGGATTTCTGCATTTTTGCTCAAAATTAAGTAGAATTTCTCATTATTGCCCTAAAATAAGAAGAATTTCTGCCTTTTTGGCACAGAATAAGAGGAATTTCAGGCTTTTTGCCCTAAAATAAGGGTAATTTCTGCAATTTGCCCCCTAAAAAGTGGAATTTCTGCATTTATGACCTGAAAGAAGAGGAATTTCAGTATTTTTGCCAAAGATAAAGGAAATTTCTGCAATTTTACCCCAAAATAAAGGAAGATTTTGCAATTTTGTCCAAAGAAAGGAAAATCTCAGCAATTTTCCCCCACAATAAGGGGAAGTTCTGCCTTTTCCCCCCAAAATTAGAGGAATTTCTTAATTCTTGCTCCAAAATTAGAAGCATTACTGCATTTTTACCCCAAAATATGGAAAATTTCTGCAATTTTACCCCAAAATAAGGGAAATTTTTGCAATTTTGTCCAAAAAAAGGGAGATCTCAGCAATTTTGCCCCACAATAAGGGAAATTTCTGCCTTTTTGCCCCAAAATTAGGGGAATTTCTGCCTTTTTGCCTTCAAATTATGTGCATTACTGTCTTTTTGCCCAAAATAAGAGAAATTTCTGCATTTTTGCCCAAAATTAAGTGGAATTTCTGATTTATGCCCTAAAATAAAAAGAATTTCTGCCTTTAAGGCAAAAAATAAGGGGATTTTCAGTTTTTTTGCCCTAAAATAAGGCTAATTTCTGCAATTTGCCCCCTAATAAGTGGAATTTCTGCCTTTATGAACTGAAAGAACGGTAATTTCTAAAATTTTTACCAAGATAAATAAATTTCTGCAATTTTACCCCAAAATAAGGGAAATTTTTGCAATTTTGTCCAAAAAAAGGGAAATCTCAACAATTTTGCCCCACAATAAGAGGAATTTCTGTATTTTTGCCCCAAAATTAGGGGAATTTCTGAATTTGTGCTCCAAAATTAGAAGCATTACTGCATTTTTACCCCAAAATAGAGGAAATTTCTGCAATTTGCCTCAAAATAAAGGAAATTTCTGCAATTTTGTCCCAAAAAAAAGGATATTTCTGCATTTTTGCCCAAAATAATAGGGATTTTTGACTTTTTGCCCCAAAATTAGTGAAACTTCTGAAATTTGCTCAAAAATTAGAAGCATTACTGCATTTTTGCCCCAAAATATGGGAAAATTCTGCATTTTTGTTCCAAAATAAGGGAAATTTCTGCCTTTTTACCCCAAAATAATGGGAATTTCTGCATTTTTGCCACAAAATAAGGGAAGTTTCTGCAATTTTATCCTAAAATAAGTTAAATTTCTATACTTTTGCCTCAAAATAAGAGAAATTTCTGCCTATTTGGCCCAAAATAAGGGGGATTTCTGCATTTTTGCCCACAATTAAAAGAAAGTTTTGTATTTTCTTCCAAAATTAAGGGGAATTTATGCCTTTTTCCCCTAAAATAAGAGGAATTTCTGCCCTTTTGCCCCAAAATAAGGGGAATTTAGTTTTTTTGGCCTAAAATAAGGGTAATTTCTATTTTTGGCCTAAAATAATGAGAATTTCTATCTTTTTGCCTTAAAATAAGGAAAATTTCTGCATTTTTGCTCGAAAATATAGGGAATTTCAGCATTTTTGACCCAAAATAAGAGGAATTTATGCCTTTTTGCCCCAAAAATTAGGGTAATTTCTGCCTTTTTGCCCCCAAAATAGGTGCATTACTGTCTTTTTGTTCAAAATAAGGGAAATTTCTGCATTTTTGCCCAAAATTAAGTAGAATTTCTCATTATTGCCCTAAAATAAGAAGAATTTCTGCCTTTTTGGCACAAAATATGAGGAATTTCAGGCTTTTTGCCCTAAAATAAGGGTAATTTTTGCAATTTGCCCCCTAATAAGTGGAATTTCTGCCTTTATGACCTGAAAGAATAGGAATTTCTGTATTTTTGCCCAAGATAAAGGAAATTTCTGCAATTTTACCTCAAAATAAAGGAAGATTTTGCAATTTTGTCCGAAGAAAAAAAATCTCAGCAATTTTCCCCCACAATAAGGGGAAGTTCTGCCTTTTTCCCCCAAAATTAGAAGTATTTCTTAATTTTTGCTCCAAAATTAGAAGCATTACTGCATTTTTACCCCAAAATAAGAGAAATTTCTGCAATTTTACCCCAAAATAAGGGAAATTTTTGCAATTTGGTCCAAAGAAAGGGAGATCTCAGCAATTTTGCCCCACAATAAGGGGATATTCTGCCTTTTTGACCCAAAATTAGGGGAATTTCTGCCTTTTTGCCTTCAAATTATGTGCATTACTGTCTTTTTGCCCAAAATAAGGGAAATTTCTGCATTTTTACCCAAAATTATGTGGAATTTCTGATTAATGCCCTAAAATAAAAAGAATTTCTGCCTTTAAGGCAAAAAATAAGGGGATTTTCAGTCTTTTTGCCCTAAAATAAGGGTAATTTTTGCAATTTGCCCCCTAATAAGTTGAATTTCTGCCTTTATGACCTGAAAGAACGGTAATTTCTAAAATTTTTACCAAGATAAAAGAAATTTCTGCAATTTTACCCCAAAATAAGGGAAATTTTTGCAATTTTGTCCAAAAAAAGGGAAATCTCAGCAATTTTGCCCCACAATAAGGGGAATTTCTGCTTTTTTGCCCCAAAATTAGGGGAATTTCTGAATTTTTGCTTAAAAATTAGAAGCATTACTGCATTTTTACCCCAAAATAGATGAAATTTCTGCAATTTGCCTCAAAATAAAGGAAATTTCTGCAATTTTGTCCCAAAAAAAAGATATTTCTGCATTTTTGCCCCAAATAATAGGGATTTTTGCCTTTTTGCCCCAAAATTAGTGAAATTTCTGAATTTTACTCAAAAATTAGAAGCATTACTGCATTTTTGCCCCAAAATATGGGAAATTTCTGCAATTTTGTTCCAAAATAAGGGAAATTTCTGCCTTTTTACCCCAAAATAATGGGAATTTCTGCATTTTTGCCACAAAATAAGGGAAATTTCTGCCATTTTATCCTAAAATAATTAAAATTTCTATTCTTTTGACTCAAAATAAGGGAAATTTCTGCCTATTTGGCCCAAAATAAGGGGGAGTTCTGCATTTTTGCCCACAATTAAAAGAAAATTCTGCATTTTCTTCCAAAATTAAGGGGAATTTCTGCCTATTTGCCCTAAAATAAGGGGAATTTCTGCCCTTTTGTCCCAAAATAAGGGGAACTTAGTCTTTTTGGCCTAAAATAAGGGTAATTTCTATTTTTGGCCTAAAATAATGAGAATTTCTGTCTTTTTGCCCTAAAATAAAGAAAATTTCTGCATTTTTGCTCCAAAATAAGGGGAATTTCACCATTTTTGCCCCAAAATAAGTGGAATTTCTGCCTTTTTGCCCCAAAAAATTAGGGTAATTTCTGCCTTTTTGCCCCCAAATTAGGTGCATTAGTGTCTTTTTGTTCAAAATAAGGGATTTCTGCATTTTTGCCCAAAATTAAGTGGAATTTCTCATTTTTGCCCTAAAATAAGAAGAATTTCTGCCTTTTTGGCACAAAAATAAGAGGAATTTCAGGCTTTTTGCCCTAAAATAAGGGTAATTTCTGCAATTTGCCCCCTAATAAGTGGAATTTCTGCCTTTATAACCTGAAAAAAGAAGAATTTCTGTATTTTTGCCCAAAATAAAGGAAATTTCTACAATTTTACCCCAAAATAAAGGAAGATTTTGCAATTTTGTCCAAAGAAAGAAAAATCTCAGCAATTTTCCCCCACAATAACGGGAAGTTCTGCTTTTTTGCCACAAAATTAGGGAAATTTCTAAATTTTTGCTCCAAAATTAGAAGCATTACTGCATTTTAACCCCAAAATAAGGGAAATTTCTGCAATTTTACCCCAAAATAAGGGAAATTTTTGCAATTTTGTCCAAAGAATAGGAAATCTCAGCAATTTTGCCCCACAATAAGGGGATATTCTTCCTTTTTGCCTAAAAATTAGGGGAATTTCTGAATTTTTGCTCCAAAATTAGAAGCATTACTGCATTTTTACCCCAAAATATAAGAAATTTCTGCAATTTTACCCCAAAATAAGGAAAATTTTTGCAATTTTGTCCAAAAAAAGGGAGATCTCAGCAATTTTGCCCCACAATAAAGGAAATTTCTGCGTTTTTGCCCCAAAATTATGGGAATTTCTGCCTTTTTGCCTTCAAATTAGGTGCATTACTGTCTTTTTGCACAAAATAAGGGAAATTTCTGCATTTTTGCCCAAAATTAAGTGGAATTTCTGATTTTTGCCCTAAAATAAAAAGAATTTCTGCCTTTAAGGCAAAAAATAAGGGGAATTTCAGCCTTTTGGCCCTAAAATAAGGGTATTTTCTGCAAATTGCCCCCTAATAAGTGGAATTTCTGCCTTTATGACCTGAAAGAAGGGAAATTTCTAATATTTTTGCCCTAGATAAGGGAAATTTCTGCAATTTTACCCCAAAATAAGGAAAATTTTTGCAATTTTGTCCAAAAAAAGGGAAATCTCAGCAATTTTTTTCCACAATAAGGGGAATTTCTGCATTTTTGCCCCAAAATTAGGAGAATTTCTGAATTTTTCCTCCATAATTAGAAGCATTACTGCATTTTTACCCCAAAATAAGGGAAATTTCTGCAATTTGCCTCAAAATAAAGGAAATTTCTGCAATTTTGTCCCAAAAAAGAAATATTTCTGCATTTTTGCCCCAAAATAATAGGGATTTTTGACTTTTTGCCTCAAAATTAGTGAAA
Source organism: Micromys minutus (assembly GCF_963924665.1). Lineage (NCBI taxonomy): Eukaryota > Metazoa > Chordata > Mammalia > Rodentia > Muridae > Micromys > Micromys minutus. Next base: position 450,366 of record NW_027667692.1, on the reverse strand, counting down.
TTTCTGAATTTTGCCCCAAAATTAGCAGCATTACTGCATTTTTGCCCCAAAATATGGGAAATTTCTGCAATTTTGTTCAAAATAAGGGAAATTTCTGCCTTTATACCCCAAAATAATGAGAATTTCTGCATTTTTGCCACAAAATAAGGGAAGTTTCTGCAATTTTTTCTTAAAATAAGTTAAATTTCTATTCTTTTGCAACAAAATAACGGAAATTTCTGCCTATTTGGCCCAAAATAAGGGGAATTTCTGCATTTTTGCCCAAAATTAAGGGAAATTTCTGCATTTTTGCCCAAAATTAAGGGGAATTTTTGCCTTTTTGCCCCCAAATTAGGGGAATTTATGCATTTTTACCACCAAATTAGGTGCATTACTGTGTTTTTGCCCCAAAATAATAGAAATTTCTGCATTTTTGGCCAAAATTATGTGGAATTTCTGCCTTTTTGCTCTAAAATAAGAAGAATTTCTGCCTTTTTGGCACAAAATAAGAGGAAATTCAGGCTTTTTTCCTAAAATATGGGTAAGTTCTGGAATTTGCCACCAAAAAAGCGTAATTTCTGCCCTTTTGCCATGAAATAAAAGGAATTTCTGTATTTTTGCCACAAGATAAAGGAAATTTCTGCAATTTTGCTTAAAAATAAGGGAAATTTCTGCAATTTTGTCCCAAAAAAAGGAAATTTCATTAATTTCCCCCACAATAAGGGGAATTTCTGTCTTTTTGCCCCAAAATTAACGGAATTTCTGATTTTTACCCTAAAATTAGAGGTATTACAGAATTTTTGCCACAAAATAAGGGAAATTTCAGCGATTTGCCTCAAAAAAAAAGAATTTTCTGCCTTTTTGACCCAAAAAAGGAAATTTCGGAATTTTTGCCCCCAAATAAATGGAATTTCTGCATTTTTGCCCCAAAATTAGTGGAATTTCTAATATTTGCCACAAAATTAGAAGCATTAGTGCATTTTTGCCCAAAAATATGGGAAATTTCTGCAATTTTGTTCCAAAATAAAGGGAATTTCTGCCTTTCTACCCCAAAATAATGGGAATTTCTTCATTTTTGCCACAAAATAAGGTAAATTTCTGCAATATTATCCTAAAATAAGTTAAAGTTCTATACTTTTGGCCCAAAATAAGGGAAATTCCTGCCTTTTTGGCCCCAAATAAAGGGAATTTCTGCATTTTTGCCCCAAATTAAGAAAAATTTCTGCATTTTTGCACAAATATAAGGTTAATTTCTGTATTTTTGGCCTAAAATAAGAGCAATTTCTGCATTTTTGCCCCAAAATAAAGGGAATTTCTGTATTTTTGCCCTGTATTAAGAAAAATTTTTGCATTTTTGCTCCAAAATAATAGGAATTTCTGCAATTTTTCCCAAAATTAGGGGAATTTCTGTAATTATGCCCCAAATAAGGGAAATTTCTGCAATTTTGCCCTAAAATTAGGGGAATTTCTGCTTTTTGCCCCATAATAAGGGAAATTTATGCAATTTTGCACCAAAATAATGGAATTTTCTTCATTTTTGCTCCAAAATAAAAAAAATTTCTGACTTTTTGCCCCAAAATGTGGAGAATTTCTGCCGTTTTGCCCCCAAATAAAAGGAATTTCTGCATTTTTACCACAAAATAATAGGAATTTCTGCCTTTTGCAACAAAATTAGTGAAATTTCTTAATTTTGTCCCAAAATTAGTGAAATTTCTGAATTTTGCTCCAAAATTAGAAGCATTACTGGTTTTTTGCCCAAAAATATGGAAAATTTCAGCAATTTTGTTACAAAATAAGAGAAATTTCTTCCTTTTTACAACAAAATAATGGGAATTTCTGCATTTTTTCAACAAAATAAGGGAAGTTTCTGCAATTTTATCCTAGAATAAGTTAAATTTCTAAACTTTTGCCACAAAATAAAGGAAATTTCTGCCTATTTGGCTAAAAATAAAGGGAATTTCTGCATTTTTGCCACAAAGTAAGTGGAATTTCTGATTTTTGCCCTAAAATAAAAAGAATTTCTGCCTTTAAGGCAAAAAATAAGGGGATTTTCAGTCTTTTTGCCCTAAAATAAGGGTAATTTCTGCAATTTGCCCCCTAATAAGTGGAATTTCTGCCTTTATGACCTGAAAGAACGGTAATTTCTAAAATTTTTACCAAGATAAGGGAAATTTCTGCAATTTTACCCCAAAATAAGGGAAATTTTTGCAATTTTGTCCAAAAAAAAAGAAATCTCAGCAATTTTGCCCCACAATAAGGGGAATTTCTGCATTTTTGCCCCAAAATTAAGGGAATTTCTGAATTTTTGCTCTAAAATTAGAAGCATTACTGCATTTTTACCCCAAAATATAGAAAATTTCTGAAATTTGCCTCAAAATAAAGGAAATTTCTGCCATTTAGTCCCAAAAAAAAGATATTTCTGCATTTTTGCCCCAAATAATAGGGATTTTTGCCTTTTTACCCCAAAATTAGTGAAATTTCTGAATTTTGTTCCAAAATTAGAAGCATTACTGTATTTTTGCCCCAAAATATGGGAAATTTCTGCAATTTTGTTTAAAAAGAAGGGAAATTTCTGCCTTTTTACCCCAAAATAATAGGAATTTCTGCATTTTTGCCACAAAATAAAGGAAGTTTCTGCAATTTTATCCTAAAATAAATTAAATTTCTATACTTTTGCCTCAAAATAAGGGAAATTTCTGCCTATTTGGCCCAAAATAAGGGGGATTTCTGCATTTTTGCCCACAATTAAAAGAAAGTTCTGCATTTTCGTCCAAAATTAAGGGGAATTTCTGCCTTTTTGCCCTAAAATAAGGGGAATTTCTGCCCTTTTGCCCCAAAATAAGGGGAATTTAGTCTTTTTGGCCTAAAATAAGGGTAATTTCTATTTTTGGCGTAAAATAATGAGAATTTCTGTCTTTTTGCCCTAAAATAAAGAAAATTTCTGCATTTTTGCTCCAAAATAAGGGGAATTTCAGCATTTTTGCCCCAAAATAAGGGGAATTTCTGCTTTTATGACCTGAAAAAAGAGGAATTTCTGTATTTTTGCCCAAGATAAAGGAAATTTCTGCAATTTTACCCCAAAATAAAGGAAGATTTTGCAATTTTGTCCAAAGTAAGAAAAATCTCAGCAATTTTCCCCCACAATAAGAAGAAGTTCTGCCTTTTTGCCCCTAAATTAAGAGAATTTCTTAATTTTTGCTCCAAAATTAGAAGCATTACTGCATTTTTACCCCAAAATAAGGGAAATTTCTGCAATTTTACCCGAAAATAAGGGAAATTTTTGCAATTTTGTCCAAAGAAAGGGAAATCTCAGCAATTTTGCCCCACAATAAAAGAAATTTCTGCCTTTTTTCCTCAAAATTAGGGGAATTTCTGAATTTTTGCTACAAAATTGGAAGCATTACTGCATTTTTACCCCAAAATATGGGAAATTTCTGCAATTTTACCACAAAATAAGGGAAATTTTTGCAATTTTGTCCAAAAACAGCGAGATCTCAGCAATTTTGCCCCACAATAAGAGAAATTTCTGCCTTTTTGCCCCAAAATTAGGAGAATTTCTGCATTTTTGCCTTCAAATTATGTGCATTACTGTCTTTTTGCCCAAAATAAAGAAAATTTCTGCATTTTTGCCCAAAATTAAGTGGAATTTCTGATTTATGCCCTAAAATAAAAAGAATTTCTGCCTTTAAAGACAAAAATAAGGGGATTTTGAGTCTTTTTGCCCTAAAATAAAGGTAATTTCTGCAATTTGCCCTCTAATAAGTGGAATTTCTGCCTTTATGACCTGAAAGAACGGTAATTTCTAAAATTTTTACCAAGATAAGGGAAATTTCTGCAATTTTACCCCAAAATAAGGGAAATTTTTGCAATTTTGTCCAAAAAAAGGGAAATCTCAGCATTTTTGCCCCACAATAAGGGGAATTTCTGCATTTTTGCCCCAAAATTAGGGGAATTTCTGAATTTTTGCTCCAAAATTAGAAGCATTACTGCATTTTTACCCCAAAATAGAGGAAATTTCTGCAATTTGCCTAAAAATAAAGGAAATTTCTCAATTTTGTCCCAAAAAAGGGATATATCTGCATTTTTGCCCCAAATAATAGGGATTTTTGCCTTTTTGCCCCCAAATTAGTGAAATTTCTGAATTTTGCTCCAAATTTAGAAACATTACTGCATTTTTGCCCCAAAATATGGGAAATTTCTGCAATTTTGTTCCAAAATAAGGGAAATTTCTGCCTTTTTATCCCAAAATAATGGGAATTTCTTCATTTTTGCCACAAAATAAGGGAAGTTTCTGCAATTTTATCCTAAAATAAGTTAAATTTTTATCCTTTTGCCTCAAAATAAGGGAAATTTCTGCCTATTTGGCCCAAAATAAGGGGGATTTCTGCATTTTTGCCCACAATTAAAAGAAAGTTCTCCATTTTTGTCCAAAATTAAGGGGAATTTCTGCCTTTTTGCCCTAAAATAAGAGGAATTTCTGCTTTTTTGCCCAAAATAGGGTGAATTTAGTCTTTTTGGCCTAAAATAAGGGTAATTTCTATTTTTGGCCTAAAATAATGAGAATTTCTGTCTTTTTGCCTTAAAATATGGAAAATTTCTGCATTTTTGCTCGAAAATACGAGGAATTTCAGCATTTTTGACCCAAAATAAGAGGAATTTCTGCCTTTTGGCCCCAAAAATTAGGGTAATTTCTGCCTTTTTGCCCCCAAATTAGGTGCATTACTGTCTTTTTGTTCAAAATAAAGGAAATTTCTGCATTTTTGCCAAAAATTAAGTGGAATTTCTCATTTTTGCTCTAAAATAAGAAGAATTTCTGCATTTTGGCACAAAATAAGAGGAATTTCAGGCTTTTCGCCCTAAAATAAGGGTAATTTCTGCAATTTGCCCCCTAATAAGTGGAATTTCTTCCTTTATGAACTGAAAAAAGAGGAATTTCTGTATTTTTGCCCAAGTTAAAGGAAATTTCTACAATTTTACCCCAAAATAAAGGAGGATTTTGCAATTTTGTCCAAAGAAAGAAAAATCTCAGCTATTTTCCCCCACAATAAGGGGAAGTTCTGCCTTTTTGCCCTAAACTTAGGGGAATTTCTTAATTTTTGCTCCAAAATTAGAAGCATTACTGCATTTTTACCCCAAAATAAGGGAAATTTCTGCAATTTTACCCCAAAATAAGGGAAATTTTTGCAATTTTGTCCAAAAAAAGGAAGATCTCAGCAATTTTGCCCCACAATAAAGGAAATTTCTGCCTTTTTGCCCCAAAATTAGGGGAATTTCTGCCTTTTTGCCTTCAAATTATGTGCATTACTGTCTTTTTGCCCAAAATAAGGGAAATTTCTTCATTTTTGCCCAAAATTAAGTGGAATTTCTGATTTATGCCCTAAAATAAAAAGAATTTCTGCCTTTAAGGAAAAAAATAAGGGGAATTTCAGTCTTTTTGCCCTAAAATAAGGGTATTTTCTGCAAATTGCCCCCTAATAAGTGGAATTTCTGCCTTTATGACCTGAAAGAAGGGGAATTTCTAACATATTTGCCCAAGATAAGGGAAATTTCTGCAATTTTACATCAAAATAAGGGAAATTTTTGCAATTTTGTCCAAAAAAAGGGAAATCTCAGCAATTTTTCCGCACAATAAGGGGAATTTCTGCTTTTTTCCCTAAAATTAGGGAAATTTCTGAATTTTTCCTCCATAATTAGAATTATTACTGCATTTTTACCTTAAAATAAGGAAAATTTCGGCAATTTGCCTCAAAATAAAGGAAATTTCTGCAATTTTGTCCCAAAAAAGGGATATTTCTGAATTTTTGCCCCAAAATAATAGGGATTTTTGCCTTTTTGCCTCAAAATTAGTGAAATTTCTGAATTTTGCCCCAAAATTAGCAGCATTACTGCATTTTTGCCCCAAAATATGGGAAATTTCTGCAATTTTGTTCCTAAATAAGGGAAATTTCTGCCTTTTTACCCCAAAATAATGGGAATTTCTGCATTTTTGCCACAAAATAAGGGAAGTTTCTGCAATTTTATCCTAAAATAAGTTAAATTTCTATCCTTTTGCCTCAAAATAAGGGAAATATCTGCCTATTTGGCCCAAAATAAGGGGGATTTCTGCATTTTTGCCCACAATTAAAAGAAAGTTCTGCATTTTCGTCCAAAATTAAGGGGAATTTCTGCCTTTTTGCCCTAAAATAAGGGGTATTTCTGCCCTTTTACCCCAAAATAGGGTGAATTTAGTCTTTTTGGCCTAAAATAAGCGTAATTTCTATTTTTGTCCTAAAATAATGTGAATTTCTGTCTTTTTGCCTTAAAATAAGGAAAATTTCTGCATTTTTGCACGAAAATAAGGGGAATTTCAGCATTTTTGACCCAAAATAAGAGGAATTTCTGCCTTTTTGCCTCAAAAATTAGGGTAATTTCTGCCTTTTTGCCCCCAAATTAGGTGCATTACTGTCTTTTTGTTCAAAATAAGGGAAATTTCTGCATTTTTGCCCAAAATTAAGTGGAATTTCTCATTTTTGCCCTAAAATAAGAAGAATTTCTGCCTTTTGGAACAAAATAAGAGGAATTTCAGGTTTTTCGCCCTAAAATAAGGGTAATTTCTGCAATTTGCCCCCTAATAAGTAGAATTTCAGCCTTTATGACCTGAAAAAGAGGAATTTTTGTATTTTTGCCCAAGATAAAGGAAATTTCTACAATTTTACCCCAAAATAAAGGAAGATTTTGCAATTTTGTCCAAAGAAAGAAAAATCTCAGCAATTTTCCCCCAAAATAAGGGGAATTTCTGCCTTTTTGCCTCAAAATTAGGGGAATTTCTGAATTTTTGCTCCAAAATTAGAAGCATTACTGCATTTTTACCCGAAAATATGGGAAATTTCTGCAATTTTACCCCAAAATAAGGGAAATTTTTGCAATTTTGTCCAAAAAAAGGGAGATCTCAGCAATTTTGCCCCACAATAAAAGAAATTTCTGCCTTTTTGCCCCAAAATTAGGGGAATTTCTGCCTTTTTGCCTTCAAATTATGTGCATTACTGTCTTTTTGCCCAAAATAAGGGAAATTTCTTCATTTTTGCCCAAAATTAAGTGGAATTTCTGATTTATGCCCTAAATAAAAAGAATTTCTGCCTTTAAGGCAAAAAATAATGGGAATTTCAGTCTTTTTGCCCTAAAATAAGGGTATTTTCTGCAAATTGCCCCCTAATAAGTGGAATTTCTGCCTTTATGACCTGAAAGAAGGGGAATTTCTAACATATTTGCCCAAGATAAGGGAAATTTCTGCAATTTTACATCAAAATAAGGGAAATTTTTGCAATTTTGTCCAAAAAAAAGGGAAATCTCAGCAATTTTTCCGCACAATAAGGGGAATTTCTGCTTTTTTCCCTAAAATTAGGGAAATTTCTGAATTTTTCCTCCATAATTAGAATTATTACTGCATTTTTACCCAAAAATAAGGAAAATTTCGGCAATTTGCCTCAAAATAAAAGAATTTTCTGCAATTTTGTCCCAAAAAAGGGATATTTCTGAATTTTTGCCCCAAAATAATAGGGATTTTTGCCTTTTTGCCTCAAAATTAGTGAAATTTATGAATTTTGCCCCAAAATTAGCAGCATTACTGCATTTTTGCCCCAAAATATGGGAAATTTCTGCAATTTTGTTCCTAAATAAGGGAAATTTCTGCCTTTTTACCCCAAAATAATGGGAATTTCTGCATTTTTGCCACAAAATAAGGGAAGTTTCTGCAATTTTATCCTAAAATAAGTTAAATTTCTATCCTTTTGCCTCAAAATAAGGGAAATTTCTGCCTATTTGGCCCAAAATAAGGGGGATTTCTGCATTTTTGCCCACAATTAAAAGAAAGTTCTGCATTTTCGTCCAAAATTAAGGGGAATTTCTGCCTTTTTGCCCTAAAATAAGGGGAATTTCTGCCCTTTTGCCCCAAAATAAGGGGAATTTAGTTTTTTTGGCCTAAAATAAGGGTAATTTCTATTTTTGGCCTAAAATAATGAGAATTTCTGTCTTTTTGCCTTAAAATAAGGAAATTTTCTGCTTTTTTGCTTGAAAATAAAGGGAATTTCAGCATTTTTGACCCAAAATAAGAGGAATTTATGCCTTTTTGCCCCAAAAATTAGGGTAATGTCTGCCTTTTTGCCCCCAAAATAGGTGCATTGCTGTCTTTTTGTTCAAAATAAGGGAAATTTCTGCATTTTTGCCCAAAATTAAGTAGAATTTCTCATTATTGCCCTAAAATAAGAAGAATTTCTGCCTTTTTGGCACAAAATATGAGGAATTTCAGGCTTTTTGCCCTAAAATAAGGGTAATTTCTGCAATTTGCCCCCTAATAAGTGGAATTTCTGCCTTTATGACCTGAAAGAAGAGGAATTTCTGTATTTTTGCCCAAAATAAAGGAAATTTCTACAATTTTACCCCAAAATATAGGAAGATTTTGCAATTTTGTCCAAAGAAAGAAAAATCTCAGCAATTTTCCCCCACAATAAAGGGAAGTTCTGCCTTTTTGCCCCAAAATTAGGGGAATTTCTAAATTTTTGCTCCAAAATTAGAAACATTACTGCATTTTTACCCCAAAATAAGGGAAATTTCTGCAATTTTACCCCAAAATAAGGGAAATATTTGCAATTTTGTCCAAAGAAAGGGAAATCTCAGCAATTTTGCCCAACAATAAGGGGATATTCTGCCTTTTTGCCTAAAAATTAGGGGAATTTCTGAATTTTTGCTCCAAAATTAGAAGCATTACTGCATTTTTACCCCAAAATATGGGAAATTTCTGCAATTTTACCACAATATAAGGGAAATTTTTGCAATTTTGTCCAAAAAAAGGAAGATATCAGCAATTTTGCCCCACAATAAAGGAAATTTCTGCCTTTTTGCCCCAAAATTAGGGGAATTTCTGCCTTTTTGCCTTCAAATTATGTGCATTACTGTCTTTTTGCCCAAAATAAGGGAAATTTCTTAATTTTTGCCCAAAATTAAGTGGAATTTCTGATTTATGCCCTAAAATAAAAAGAATTTCTGCCTTTAAGGAAAAAAATAAGGGGAATTTCAGTCTTTTTGCCCTAAAATAAGGGTATTTTCTGCAAATTGCCCCCTAATAAGTGGAATTTCTGCTTTTATGACCTGAAAGAAGGGGAATTTCTAACATATTTGCCCAAGATAAGGGAAATTTCTGCAATTTTACATCAAAATAAGGGAAATTTTTGCAATTTTGTCCAAAAAAAGGGAAATCTCAGCAATTTTTCCGCACAATAAGGGGAATTTCTGCTTTTTTCCTTAAAATTAGGGAAATTTCTGAATTTTTCCTCCATAATTAGAATTATTACTGCATTTTTACCTTAAAATAAGGGAAATTTCTGCAATTTTACCCCAAAATAAGGAAAATTTTTGCAATTTTGTTCAAAAAAAGGGAAATCTCAGCAATTTTGCCCCACAATAAGGGGAATTTCTGCCTTTTTGCCCCAAAATTAGTGAAATTTCTGAATTTTGCTCAAAAATTAGAAGCATTACTGCATTTTTGCCCCAAAATATGGGAAATTTCTGCAATTTTGTTCCAAAATAAGGGAAATTTCTTCCTTTTTACACAAAAATAATGGGAATTTCTGCATTTTTGCCACAAAATAAGGGAAGTTTCTGCAATTTTATCCTAAAATAAGTAAAATTTCTCTTCTTTTGCCTCAAAATAAGGGAAATTTCTGCCTATTTGGCCCAAAATAAGGGGGATTTCTGCATTTTTGCCGACAATTAAAAGAAAATTCTGCATTTTCTTCCAAAATTAAGGGGAATTTCTGCCTTTTTGCCCTAAAATAAGGGGAATTTCTGCTCTTTTGCCCCAAAATAAGGGGAATTTAGTCTTTTTGGCCTAAAATAAGGTTAATTTCTATTTTTGGCCTAAAATAATGAAAATTTCTGTCTTTTTGCCCTAAAATAAGGAAAATTTCTGGATTTTTGCTCCAAAATAAGGGGAATTTCAGCATTTTTGCCCCAAAATAAGTGGAATTTCTGCCTTTTTGCCCCAAAAAATTAGGGTAATTTCTGCCTTTTTGCCCCCAAATTAGGTGCATTAGTGTATTTTTGTTCAAAATAAGGGAAATTTCTGCATTTTTGTTTAAAATTAAGTGGAATTTCTAATTTTTTCCCTAAAATAAAAAGAATTTCTGCCTTTTTGGCACAAAATAAGAGGAATTTCAGGCTTTTTGCCTTAAAATAAGGGTAATTTCTGCAATTTGCCCCCTAATAAGTGGAATTTCTGCCTTTATGAACTGAAAGAATAGGAATTTCTGTATTTTTGCCCAAGATAAAGGAAATTTCTGCAATTTTACCCCAAAGTAAAGAAAGATTTTTCAATTTTGTCCAAAGAAAAAAAATCTCAGCAATTTTCCCCCACAATAAGGGGAAGTTCTGCCTTTTTCCCCCAAAATTAGAGGAATTTCTTAATTTTTGCTCCAAAATTAGAAGCACTACTGCATTTTTACCCCAAAATAAGGGAAATTTCTGCAATTTTACCCCAAAATACGGGAAATTTTTGCAATTTGGTCCAAAGGAAGGGAAATCTCAGCAATTTTGCCCCACAATAAGGGGAATTTCTTCATTTTTGCCTCAAAATTAGGGGAATTTCTGAATTTTTGCTCCAAAATTAGAAGCATTACTGCATTTTTACCCCAAAATATGGGAAATTTCTGCAATTTTACCCCAAAATAAGGGAATTTTTTGTAATTTTGTCCAAAAAAGGGAGATCTCAGCAATTTTGCCCCACAATAAGGGAAATTTCTGCCTTTTTGCCCCAAAATTAGGGGAATTTCTGCCTTATTGCCTTCAAATTATGTGCATTACTGTCTTTTTGCCCAAAATAAGGGAAATTTCTGCATTTTTTGCCCAAACTTAAGTGGAATTTCTGATTTATGCCCTAAATTAAAAAGAATTTCTGCATTTAAGGCAAAAAATAAGGGGATTTTCAGTCTTTTTGCCCTAAAATAAGGGTAATTTCTGCAATTTGCCCCCTAATAAGTTGAATTTCTGCCTTTATGACGTGAAAGAACGGTAATTTCTAAAATTTTTACCAAGATAAGGGAAATTTCTGCAATTTAATCCCTAAATAAGGGAAATTTTTGCAATTTTGTCCAAAAAAAGGGAAATCTCAGCAATTTTGCCCCACAATAAGGGGAATTTCTGCTTTTTTGCCCCAAAATTAGGGGAATTTCTGAATTTTTGCTCCAAAATTAGAAGCATTACTGCATTTTTACCCCAAAATAGATGAAATTTCTGCAATTTGCCTCAAAATAAAGGAAATTTCTGCAATTTTGTCCCAAAAGAGGGATATTTCTGCATTTTTGCCCCAAATAATAGGGATTTTTGCCCCAAAATTAGTGAAATTTCTGAATTTTACTCAAAAATTAGAAGCATTACTGCATTTTTGCCCCAAAATATGGGAAATTTCTGCAATTTTGTTCCAAAATAAGGGAAATTTCTGCCTTTTTACCCCAAAATAATGGGAATTTCTGCATTTTTGCCACAAAATAAGGGAAGTTTCTGCAATTTTATCCTAAAATAATTAAAATTTCTATTCTTTTGCCTCAAAATAAGGGAAATTTCTGCCTATTTGGCCCAAAATAAGGGGGATTTCTGCATTTTTGCCCACAATTAAAAGAAAATTCAGCATTTTCTTCCAAAATTAAGGGGAATTTCTGCCTTTTTTGCTCTAAAATAAGGGGAATTTCTGCCCTTTTGCCCCAAAATAAGGGGAACTTAGTCTTTTTGGCCTAAAATAAGGGTAATTTCTATTTTTGGCCTAAAATAATGAGAATTTCTGTCTTTTTGCCCTAAAATAAAGAAAATTTCTTCATTTTTGCTCCAAAATAAGGGGAATTTCAGCATTTTTGCCCCAAAATAAGTGGAATTTCTGCCTTTTTGCCCCCAAAAATTAGGGTAATTCTGCCTTATTGCCCCCAAATTAGGTGCATTAGTGTCTTTTTTGTTCAAAATAAGGGATTTCTTCATTTTTGCCCAAAATTAAGTGGAATTTCTCATTTTTGCCCTAAAATAAGAAGAATTTCTGCCTTTTTGGCACAAAATAAGAGGAATTTCAGGCTTTTTGCCCTAAAATAAGGGTAATTACTGCAATTTGCCCCCTAATAAGTGGAATTTCTGCCTTTATGACCTGAAAGAAGAGAAATTTCTGTATTTTTGCCCAAGATAAAGGAAATTTCTGCAATTTTACCCCAAAGTAAAGGAAGATTTTGCAATTTTGTCCAAAGAAAGAAAAATCTCAGCAATTTTCCCCCACAATAAGGGGAAGTTCTGCCTTTTTCTTCCAAAATTAGAGGAATTTCTTAATTTTTGCTCCAAAATTAGAAGCATTACTGCATTTTTACCCCAAAATAAGGGAAATTTCTGCAATTTTACCCCAAAATAAGGGAAATTTTTGCAATTTGGTCCAAAGAAAGGGAAATCTCAGCAATTTTGCCCCACAATAAAGGGAATTTCTGCATTTTTGCCTCAAAATTAGGGGAATTTGTGAATTTTTGCTCCAAAATTAGAAACATTACTGCATTTTTACCCCAAAATATGGGAAATTTCTGCAATTTTACTTCAAAATAAAGGAAATTTTTGCAATTTTGTCCAAAAAAAGGGAGATCTCAGCAATTTTGCCCCACAATAAGGGAAATTTCTGCCTTTTTGCCCCAAAATTAAAGGAATTTCTACCTTTTTGCCTTCAAATTATGTGCATTACTGTCTTTTTGACCAAAATAAGGGAAATTTCTGCATTTTTGCCCAAAATTAAGTGGAATTTCTGATTTATGCCCTAAATTAAAAAGAATTTCTGCCTTTAAGGCAAAAAATAAGGGGATTTTCAGTCTTTTTGCCCTAAAATAAGGGTAATTTCTGCAATTTGCCCCCTAATAAGTGGAATTTCTGCCTTTATGACGTGAAAGAACGGTAATTTCTAAAATTTTTACCAAGATAAGGGAAATTTCTGCAATTTTGTCCAAAAAAAGAGAAAACTCAGCAATTTTGCCCCACAATAAGGGGAATTTCTGCATTTTTGCCTCAAAATTAGGGGAATTTCTGAATTTTTGCTCCAAAATTAGAAGCATTACTGCATTTTTACCCCAAAATAGAGGAAATTTCTGCAATTTGCCTCAAAATAAAGGAAATTTCTGCAATTTTGTCCCAAAAAAAGGATATTTCTGCATTTTTGCCACAAATAATAGGGATTTTTGCCTTTTTGCCCCAAAATTAGTGAAACTTCTGAAATTTGCTCAAAAATTTGAAGCATTACTGCATTTTTGCCCCAAAATATGGGAAATTTCTGCATTTATGTTCCAAAATAAGGGAAATTTCTGCCTTTTTACCCCAAAATAATGGGAATTTCTGCATTTTTGCCACAAAATAAGGGAAGTTTCTGCAATTTTATCCTAAAATAAGTTAAATTTCTATCCTTTTGCCTCAAAATAAGGGAAATTTCTGCCTATTTGGCCCAAAATAAGGGGGATTTCTGCATTTTTGCCCACAATTAAAAGAAAGTTCTGCATTTTCGTCCAAAATTAAGGGGAATTTCTGCCTTTTTGCCCTAAAATAAGGGGAATTTCTGCCCTTTTGCCCCAAAATAAGGGGAATTAATTTTTTTTGGCCTAAAATGAGGGTAATTTCTATTTTTGGCCTAAAATAATGAGAATTTCTGTCTTTTTGCCTTAAAATAAGGAAATTTTCTGCTTTTTTGCTCGAAAATAAATGGAATTTCAGCATTTTTGACCCAAAATAAGAGGAATTTATGCCTTTTTGCCCCAAAAATTAGGGTAATGTCTGCCTTTTTGCCCCCAAAATAGGTGCATTACTGTCTTTTTGTTCAAAATAAGGGAAATTTCTGCATTTTTGCCCAAAATTAAGTAGAATTTCTCATTATTGCCCTAAAATAAGAAGAATTTCTGCCTTTTTGGCACAAAATATGAGAAATTTCAGGCTTTTTGCCCTAAAATAAGGGTAATTTCTGCAATTTGCCCCCTAATAAGTGGAATTTCTGCCTTTATGACCTGAAAGAAGAGGAATTTCTGTATTTTTGCCCAAAATAAAGGAAATTTCTACAATTTTACCCCAAAATATAGGAAGATTTTGCAATTTTGTCCAAAGAAAGAAAAATCTCAGCAATTTTCCCCCACAATAAAGGGAAGTTCTGCCTTTTTGCCCCAAAATTAGGGGAATTTCTAAATTTTTGCTCCAAAATTAGAAACATTACTGCATTTTTACCCCAAAATAAGGGAAATTTCTGCAATTTTACCCCAAAATAAGGGAAATATTTGCAATTTTGTCCAAAGAAAGGGAAATCTCAGCAATTTTGCCCAACAATAAGGGGATATTCTGCCCTTTTGCCTAAAAATTAGGGGAATTTCTGAATTTTTGCTCCAAAATTAGAAGCATTACTGCATTTTTACCCCAAAATATGGGAAATTTCTGCAATTTTACCCCAACATAAGGGAAATTTTTGCAATTTTGTCCAAAAAAAGGAAGATATCAGCAATTTTGCCCCACAATAAAGGAAATTTCTGCCTTTTTGCCCCAAAATTAGGGGAATTTCTGCCTTTTTGCCTTCAAATTATTTGCATTACTGTCTTTTTGCCCAAAATAAGGGAAATTTCTTAATTTTTGCCCAAAATTAAGTGGAATTTCTGATTTATGCCCTAAAATAAAAAGAATTTCTGCCTTTAAGGAAAAAAATAAGGGGAATTTCAGTCTTTTTGCCCTATAATAAGGGTATTTTCTGCAAATTGCCCCCTAATAAGTGGAATTTCTGCCTTTATGACCTGAAAGAAGGGGAATTTCTAACATATTTGCCCAAGATAAGGGAAATTTCTGCAATTTTACATCAAAATAAGGGAAATTTTTGCAATTTTGTCCAAAAAAAGGGAAATCTCAGCAATTTTTCCGCACAATAAGGGGAATTTCTGCTTTTTTCCCTAAAATTAGGGAAATTTCTGAATTTTTCCTCCATAATTAGAATTATTACTGCATTTTTACCTTAAAATAAGAGAAATTTCTGCAATTTTACCCCAAAATAAGGAAAATTTTTGCAATTTTGTCCAAAAAAAGGGAAATCTCAGCAATTTTGCCCCACAATAAGGGGAATTTCTGCCTTTTTGCCCCAAAATTAGTGAAATTTCTGAATTTTGCTCAAAAATTAGAAGCATTAGTGTATTTTTGTTCAAAATAAGGGAAATTTCTGCATTTTTGTTTAAAATTAAGTGGAATTTCTAATTTTTGCCCTAAAATAAAAAGAATTTCTGTCTTTTTGGCACAAAATAAGAGGAATTTCAGGCTTTTTGCCTTAAAATAAGGGTAATTTCTGCAATTTGCCCCCTAATAAGTGGAATTTCTGCCTTTATGACCTGAAAGAATAGGAATTTCTGTATTTTTGCCCAAGATAAAGGAAATTTCTGCAATTTTACCCCAAAGTAAAGGAAGATTTTGCAATTTTGTCCTAAGAAAAAAAATCTCAGCAATTTTCCCCCACAATAAGGGGAAGTTCTGCCTTTTTCCCCCAAAATTAGAGGAATTTCTTAATTTTTGCTCCAAAATTAGAAGCACTACTGCATTTTTACCCCAAAATAAGGGAAATTTCTGCAATTTTACCCCAAAATAAGGGAAATTTTTGCAATTTGGTCCAAAGAAAGGGAAATCTCAGCAATTTTGCCCCACAATAAGGGGAATTTCTTCATTTTTGCCTCAAAATTAGGGGAATTTCTGAATTTTTGCTCCAAAATTAGAAGCATTACTGCATTTTTACCCCAAAATATGGGAAATTTCTGCAATTTTACCCCAAAATAAGGGAAATTTTTGCAATTCTGTCCAAAAAAAGGGAGATCTCAGCAATTTTGCCCCACAATAAGGGAAATTTCTGCCTTTTTGCCCCAAAATTAGGGGAATTTCTGCCTTATTGCCTTCAAATTATGTGCATTACTGTCTTTTTGACCAAAATAAGGGAAATTTCTGCATTTTTGCCCAAAATTAAGTGGAATTTCTGATTTATGCCCTAAATTGAAAAGAATTTCTGCCTTTAAGGCAAAAAATAAGGGGATTTTCAGTCTTTTTGCCCTAAAATAAGGGTAATTTCTGCAATTTGCCCCCTAATAAGTTGAATTTCTGCCTTTATGACGTGAAAGAACGGTAATTTCTAAAATTTTTACCAAGATAAGGGAAATTTCTGCAATTTTATCCCTAAATAAGGGAAATTTTTGCAATTTTGTCCAAAAAAAGGGAAATCTCAGCAATTTTGCCCCACAATAAGGGGAATTTCTGCTTTTTTGCCCCAAAATTAGGGGAATTTCTGAATTTTTGCTCCAAAATTAGAAGCATTACTGCATTTTTACCCCAAAATAGATGAAATTTCTGCAATTTGCCTCAAAATAAAGGAAATTTCTGCAATTTTGTCCCAAAAAAGGGATATTTCTGCATTTTTGCCCCAAATAATAAAGATTTTTGCCCCAAAATTAGTGAAATTTCTGAATTTTACTCAAAAAATAGAAGCATTACTGCATTTTTGCCCCAAAATATGGGAAATTTCTGCAATTTTGTTCCAAAATAAGGGAAATTTCTGCCTTTTTACCCCAAAATAATGGGAATTTCTGCATTTTTGCCACAAAATAAGGGAAGTTTCTGCAATTTTATCCTAAAATAATTAAAATTTCTATTCTTTTGCCTCAAAATAAGGGAAATTTCTGCCTATTTGGCCCAAAATAAGGGGGATTTCTGCATTTTTGCACACAATTAAAAGAAAATTCTGCATTTTCTTCCAAAATTAAGGGGAATTTCTGCCTTTTTGCCCTAAAATAAGGGGAATTTCTGCCCTTTTGCCCCAAAATAAGGGAACTTAGTCTTTTTGGCCTAAAATAAGGGTAATTTCTATTTTTGGCCTAAAATAATGAGAATTTCTGTCTTTTTGCCCTAAAATAAAGAAAATTTCTGCATTTTTCCTCTAAAATAAGGGGAATTTCAGCATTTTTGCCCCAAAATAAGTGGAATTTCTGCCTTTTTGCCCCAAAAAATTAGGGTAGTTCTGCCTTTTTGCTCCCAAATTAGGTGCATTAGTGTCTTTTGGTTCAAAATAAGGGATTTCTGCATTTTTGCCCAAAATTAAGTGGAATTTCTCATTTTTGCCCTAAAATAAGAAGAATTTCTGCCTTTTTGGCACAAAATAAGAGGAATTTCAGGCTTTTTGCCCTAAAATAAGGATAATTACTGCAATTTGCCCCCTAATAAGTGGAATTTCTGCCTTTATGACCTGAAAGAAGAGAAATTTCTGTATTTTTGCCCAAGATAAAGGAAATTTCTGCAATTTTACCCCAAAATAAAGGAAGATTTTGAAATTTTGTCCAAAGAAAGAAAAATCTCAGCAATTTTCCCTTACAATAAGGGGAAGTTCTGCCTTTTTCTTCCAAAATTAGAGGAATTTCTTAATTTTTGCTCCAAAATTAGAAGCATTACTGCATTTTTACCCCAAAATAAGGGAAATTTCTGCAATTTTACCCCAAAATAAGGGAAATTTTTGCAATTTGGTCCAAAGAAAGGGAAATCTCAGCAATTTTGCCCCACAATAAAGGGAATTTCTGCATTTTTGCCTCAAAATTAGGGGAATTTGTGAATTTTTGCTCCAAAATTAGAAACATTACTGCATTTTTACCCCAAAATATGGGAAATTTCTGCAATTTTACTTCAAAATAAAGGAAATTTTTGCAATTTTGTCCAAAAAAAGGGAGATCTCAGCAATTTTGCCCCACAATAAGGGAAATTTCTGCCTTTTTGCCCCAAAATTAGAGGAATTTCTACCTTTTTGCCTTCAAATTATGTGCATTACTGTCTTTTTGACCAAAATAAGGGAAATTTCTGCATTTTTGCCCAAAATTAAGTGGAATTTCTGATTTATGCCCTAAATTAAAAAGAATTTCTGCCTTTAAGGCAAAAAATAAGGGGATTTTCAGTCTTTTTGCCCTAAAATAAGGGTAATTTCTGCAATTTGCCCCCTAATAAGTGGAATTTCTGCCTTTATGACGTGAAAGAACGGTAATTTCTAAAATTTTTACCAAGATAAGGGAAATTTCTGCAATTTTGTCCAAAAAAAGAGAAAACTCAACAATTTTGCCCCACAATAAGGGGAATTTCTGCATTTTTGCCTCAAAATTAGGGGAATTTCTGAATTTTTGCTCCCAAATTAGAAGCATTACTGCATTTTTACCCCAAAATAGAGGAAATTTCTGCAATTTGCCTCAAAATAAAGGAAATTTCTGCAATTTTGTCCCAAAAAAAGGATATTTCTGCATTTTTGCCCCAAATAATAGGGATTTTTGCCTTTTTGCCCCAAAATTAGTGAAACTTCTGAAATTTGCTCAAAAATTTAAAGCATTACTGCATTTTTGCCCCAAAATATGGGAAATTTCTGCATTTTTGTTCCAAAATAAGGGAAATTTCTGCCTTTTTACCCCAAAATAATGGGAATTTCTGCATTTTTGCCACAAAATAAGGGAAGTTTCTGCAATTTCATCCTAAAATAAGTTAAATTTCTATCCTTTTGCCTCAAAATAAGGGAAATTTCTGCCTATTTGGCCCAAAATAAGGGGGATTTCTGCATTTTTGCCCACAATTAAAATAAAGTTCTGCATTTTCGTCCAAAATTAAGGGGAATTTCTGCCTTTTTGCCCTAAAATAAGGGGAATTTCTGCCCTTTTGCCCCAAAATAAGGGGAATTTAGTTTTTTTGGCCTAAAATAAGGGTAATTTCTATTTTTGGCCTAAAATAATGAGAATTTCTGTCTTTTTGCCTTAAAATAAGGAAAATTTCTGCTTTTTTGCTCGAAAATAAAGGGAATTTCAGCATTTTTGACCCAAAATAAGAGGAATTTATGCCTTTTTGCCCCAAAAATTAGGGTAATGTCTGCCTTTTTGCCCCCAAAATAGGTGCATTACTGTCTTTTTGTTCAAAATAAGGGAAATTTCTGCATTTTTGCCCAAAATTAAGTAGAATTTCTCATTATTGCCCTAAAATAAGAAGAATTTCTGCCTTTTTGGCACAAAATATGAGAAATTTCAGGCTTTTTGCCCTAAAATAAGGGTAATTTCTGCAATTTGCCCCCTAATAAGTGGAATTTCTGCCTTTATGACCTGAAAGAAGAGGAATTTCTGTATTTTTGCCCAAAATAAAGGAAATTTCTACAATTTTACCCCAAAATATAGGAAGATTTTGCAATTTTGTCCAAAGAAAGAAAAATCTCAGCAATTTTCCCCCACAATAAAGGGATGTTCTGCCTTTTTGCCCCAAAATTAGGGGAATTTCTAAATTTTTGCTCCAAAATTAGAAACATTACTGCATTTTTACCCCAAAATATGGGAAATTTCTGCAATTTTACTCCAACATAAGGGAAATTTTTGCAATTTTGTCCAAAAAAAGGAAGATCTCAGCAATTTTGCCCCACAATAAAGGAAATTTCTGCCTTTTTGCCCCAAAATTAGGGGAATTTCTGCCTTTTTGCCTTCAAATTATGTGCATTACTGTCTTTTTGCCCAAAATAAGGGAAATTTCTTCATTTTTGCCCAAAATTAAGTGGAATTTCTGATTTATGCCCTAAAATAAAAAGAATTTCTGCCTTTAAGGAAAAAAATAAGGGGAATTTCAGTCTTTTTCCCCTAAAATAAGGGTATTTTCTGCAAATTGCCCCCTAATAAGTGGAATTTCTGCCTTTATGACCTGAAAGAAGGGGAATTTCTAACATATTTGCCCAAGATAAGGGAAATTTCTGCAATTTTACATCAAAATAAGAGAAATTTTTGCAATTTTGTCCAAAAAAAGGGAAATCTCAGCAATTTTTCTGCACAATAAGGGGAATTTCTGCTTTTTTTCCTAAAATTAGGGAAATTTCTGAATTTTTCCTCCATAATTAGAATTATTACTGCATTTTTACCTTAAAATAAGGGAAATTTCTGCAATTTTACCCCAAAATAAGGAAAATTTTTGCAATTTTGTCCAAAATAAGGGAAATCTCAGCATTTTTGCCCCACAATAAGGGGAATTTCTGCCTTTTTGCCCCAAAATTAGTGAAATTTCTGAATTTTGCTCAAAAATTAGAAGCATTACTGCATTTTTGCCCCAAAATATGGGAAATTTCTGCAATTTTGTTCCAAAATAAGGGAAATTTCTTCCTTTTTACGCAAAAATAATTGGAATTTCTGCATTTTTGCCACAAAATAAGGGAAGTTTCTGCAATTTTGTCCTAAAATAAGTAAATTTTCTCTTCTTTTGCCTCAAAATAAGGGAAATTTCTGCCTATTTGGCCCAAAATAAGGGGGATTTCTGCATTTTTGCCGACAATTAAAAGAAAATTCTGCATTTTCTTCCAAAATTAAGGGGAATTTCTCCCTTTTTGCCCTAAAATAAGGGGAATTTCTGCTCTTTTGCCCCAAAATAAGGGGAATTTAGTCTTTTTGGCCTAAAATAAGGTTAATTTCTATTTTTGGCCTAAAATAATGAGAATTTCTGTCTTTTTGCCCTAAAATAAGGAAAATTTCTCGATTTTTGCTCCAAAATAAGGGGAATTTCAGCATTTTTGCCCCAAAATAAGTGGAATTTCTTCCTTTTTGCCCCAAAAAATTAGGGTAATTTCTGCCTTTTTGCCCCCAAATTAGGTGCATCAGTGTATTTTTGTTCAAAATAAGGGAAATTTCTGCATTTTTGCTTAAAATTAAGTGGAATTTTTTATTTTTGCCCTAAAGTAAAAAGAATTTCTGCCTTTTTGGCACAAAATAAGAGGAATTTCAGGCTTTTTGCCTTAAAATAAGGGTAATTTCTGCAATTTGCCCCCTAATAAGTGGAATTTCTGCCTTTATGACCTGAAAGAATAGGAATTTCTGTATTTTTTCCCAAGATAAAGGAAATTTCTGCAATTTTACCCCAAAGTAAAGGAAGATTTTGCAATTTTGTCCAAAGAAAAAAAATCTCAGCAATTTTCCCCCACAATAAGGGGAAGTTCTGCCTTTTTCCCCCAAAATTAGAGGAATTTCTTAATTTTTGCTCCAAAATTAGAAGCATTACTGTATTTTTACCCCAAAATATGGGAAATTTCTGCAATTTTACCCCATAATAAGGGAAATTTTTGCAATTTGGTCCAAAGAAAGGGAAATCACCGCAATTTTGCCCCACAATAAGGGGAACTTCTGCCTTTTAGCCCCCAAATTAGGGGAATTTCTGCCTTTTTGCCTTCAAATTTTGTGCATTACTGTCTTTTTGCCCAAAATAAGGGAAATTTCTACATTTTTGCCCAAAATTAAGTGGAATTTCTGATTTATGCCCTAAAATAAAAGGAATTTCTGCCTTTAAGGCAAAAAATAAGGGGAATTTCAGTCTTTTTGCCCTAAAATAAGGGTATTTTCTGCAAATTGCCCCCTAATAAGTGGAATTGCTGCCTTTATGACCTGAAAGAAGGGGAATTTCTAACATATTTGCCCAAGATAAGGGAAATTTCTGCAATTTTACATCAAAATAAGGGAAATTTTTGCAATTTTGTCCAAAAAAAGGGAAATCTCAGCAATTTTTCCGCACAATAAGGGGAATTTCTGCTTTTTTCCCTAAAATTAGGGAAATTTCTGAATTTTTCCTCTATAATTAGAATTATTACTGCATTTTTACCCCAAAATAAGGAAAATTTCGGCAATTTGCCTCAAAATAAAGGAAATTTCTGCAATTTTGTCCCAAAAAAGGGATATTTCTGAATTTTTGCCCCAAAATAATAGGGATTTTTGCCTTTTTGCCTCAAAATTAGTGAAATTTCTGAATTTTGCCCCAAAATTAGCAGCATTACTACATTTTTGCCCCAAAATATGGGAAATTTCTGCAATTTTGTTCCTAAATAAGGGAAATTTCTGCCTTTTTACCCCAAAAGAATGGGAATTTCTGCATTTTTGCCACAAAATAAGGGAAGTTTCTGCAATTTTATCCTAAAATAATTAAATTTCTATCCTTTTGCCTCAATATAAGGGAAATTTCTGCCTATTTGGCCCAAAATAAGGGGGATTTCTGCATTTTTGCCCACAATTAAAAGAAAGTTCTGCATTTTCGTCCAAAATTAGGGGGAATTTCTGCCTTTTTGCCCTAAAATAAGGGGAATTTCTGCCCTTTTGCCCCAAAATAAGGGGAATTTAGTCTTTTTGGCCTGAAATAAGGGTAATTTCTATTTTTGGCCTAAAATAATGAGAATTTCTGTCTTTTGGCCTTAAAATAAGGAAAATTTCTGCATTTTTGCTCGAAAATATAGGGAATTTCAGCATTTTTGACCCAAAATAAGAGGAATTTATGCCTTTTTGCCCGAAAAATTAGGGTAATGTCTGCCTTTTTGCCCTCAAAATAGGTGCATTACTGTCTTTTTGTTCAAAATAAGGGAAATTTCTGCATTTTTGCCCAAAATTAAGTAGAATTTCTCATTATAGCCCTAAAATAAGAAGAATTTCTGCCTTTTTGGCACAAAATATGAGGAATTTCAGGCTTTTTGCCCTAAAATAAGGGTAATTTCTGCAATTTGCCCCCTAATAAGTGGAATTTCTGCCTTTATGACCTGAAAGAAGAGGAATTTCTGTATTTTTGCCCAAAATAAAGGAAATTTCTACAATTTTACCCAAAAATAAAGGAAGATTTTGCAATTTTGTCCAAAAAAAGAAAAATCTCAGCAATTTTCCCCCACAATAAAGGGAAGTTCTGCCTTTTTGCCCCAAAATTAGGGGAATTTCTAAATTTTTGCTCCAAAATTAGAAACATTACTGCATTTTTACCCCAAAATAAGGGAAATTTCTGCAATTTTACCCCAAAATAAGGAAAATTTTTGCAATTTTGTCCAAAGAAAGGGAAATCTCAGCAATTTTGCCCCACAATAAGGGAAATTTCTGCCTTTTTGCCTAAAAATTAGGGGAATTTCTGAATTTTTGCTCCAAAATTAGAAGCATTACTGCATTTTTACCCCAAAATATGGGAAATTTCTGCAATTTTACCCCAAAATAAGGGAAATTTTTGCAAATTTGTCCAAAAAAAGGGAGATCTCAGCAATTTTGCCCCACAATAAAGGAGATTTCTGCTTTTTTGCCCCAAAATTAGGGGAATTTCTTCCTTTTTGCCTTCAAATTAGGTGCATTACTGTCTTTTTTCCCAAAATAAGGGAAATTTCTGCATTTTTGCCCAAAATTAAGTGGAATTTCTGATTTTTGCCCTAAAATAAAAAGAATTTCTGCCTTTAAGGCAAAAAATAAGGGGAATTTCAGCCTTTTGGCCCTAAAATAAGGGTATTTTCTGCAAATTGCCCCCTAATAAGTGGAATTTCTGCCTTTATGACCTGAAAGAAGGGGAATTTCTAATATTTTTGCCCTAGATAAGGGAAATTTCTGCAATTTTACCCCAAAATAAGGAAAATTTTTGCAATTTTGTTCAAAAAAAGGAAAATCTCAGTAATTTTGCCCCACAATAAGGGGGATTTCTGCCTTTTTGCCCCAAAATTAGTGAAATTTCTGAATTTTGCTCAAAAATTAGAAGCATTACTGCATTTTTGCCCAAAAATATGGGAAATTTCTGCAATTTTGTTCCAAAATAAGGGAAATTTCTTCCTTTTTACGCAAAAATAATGGGAATTTCTGCATTTTTGCCACAAAATAAGGGAAGTTTCTGCAATTTTATCCTAAAATAAGTAAAATTTCTCTTCTTTTGCCTCAAAATAAGGGAAATTTCTGCCTATTTGGCCCAAAATAAAGGGGATTTCTGCATTTTTGCCGACAATTAAAAGAAAATTCTGCATTTTCTTCCAAAATTAAGGGGAATTTCTGCCTTTTTGCCCTAAAATAAGGGGAATTTCTGCTCTTTTGCCCCAAAATAAGGGGAATTTAGTCTTGTTGGCCTAAAATAAGGTTAATTTCTATTTTTGGCCTAAAATAATGAGAATTTCTGTCTTTTTGCCCTAAAATAAGGAAAATTTCTGGATTTTTGCTCCAAAATAAGGGGAATTTCAGCATTTTTGCCCCAAAATAAGTGGAATTTCTGCCTTTTTGCCCCAAAAAATTAGGGTAATTTCTGCCTTTTTGCCCCCAAATTAGGTGCATTAGTGTATTTTTGTTCAAAATAAGGGAAATTTCTGCATTTTTGCTTAAAATTAAGTGGAATTTTTCATTTTTGCCCTAAAATAAAAAGAATTTCTGCCTTTTTGGCACAAAATAAGAGGAATTTCAGGCTTTTTGCCTTAAAATAAGGGTAATTTCTGCAATTTGCCCCCTAATAAGTGGAATTTCTGCCTTTATGACCTGAAAGAATAGGAATTTCTGTATTTTTGCCCAAGATAAAGGAAATTTCTGCAATTTTACCCCAAAGTAAAGGATGATTTTGCAATTTTGTCCAAAGAAAAAAAATCTCAGCAATTTTCCCCCACAATAAGGGGAAGTTCTGCCTTTTTCCCCCAAAATTAGAGGAATTTCTTAATTTTTGCTCCAAAATTAGAAGCATTACTGCATTTTTACCCCAAAATAAGGGAAATTTCTGCAATTTTACCCCAAAATAAGGGAAATTTTTGCAATTTGGTCCAAAGAAAGGGAAATCTCAGCAATTTTGCCCCACAATAAGGGGAATTTCTTCATTTTTGCCTCAAAATTAGGGGAATTTCTGAATTTTTGCTCCAAAATTAGAAGCATTACTGCATTTTTACCCCAAAATATGGGAAATTTCTGCAATTTTACCCCAAAATAAGGGAAATTTTTGCAATTTTGTCCAAAAAAAGGGAGATCTCAGCAATTTTGCCCCACAATAAGGGAAATTTCTGCCTTTTTGCCCCAAAATTAGGGGAATTTCTGCCTTATTGCCTTCAAATTATGTGCATTACTGTCTTTTTGCACAAAATAAGGGAAATTTCTGCATTTTTGCCCAAAATTAAGTGGAATTTCTGATTAATGCCCTAAAATAAAAAGAATTTCTGCCTTTAAGGCAAAAAATAAGGGGATTTTCAGTCATTTTGCCCTAAAATAAGGGTAATTTCTGCAATTTGCCCCCTAATAAGTTGAATTTCTTCCTTTATGACCTGAAAGAACGGTAATTTCTAAAATTTTTACCAAGATAAGGGATATTTCTGCAATTTTATCCCTAAATAAGGGAAATTTTTGCAATTTTGTCCAAAAAAAGGGAAATCTCAGCAATTTTGCCCCACAATAAGGGGAATTTCTGCTTTTTTGCCCCAAAATTAGGGGAATTTCTGAATTTTTGCTCCAAAATTAGAAGCATTACTGCATTTTTACCCCAAAATAGATGAAATTTCTGCAATTTGCCTCAAAATAAAGGAAATTTCTGCAATTTTGTCCCAAAAAAGGGATATTTCTGCATTTTTGCCCCAAATAATAGGGTTTTTTGCCCCAAAATTAGTGAAATTTCTGAATTTTACTCAAAAATTAGAAGCATTACTGCATTTTAGCCCCCAAATATGGGAAATTTCTGCAATTTTGTTCCAAAATAAAGAAAATTTCTGCCTTTTTACCCCAAAATAATGGGAATTTCTGTATTTTTGCCACAAAATAAGGGAAGTTTCTGCAATTTTATCCGAAAATAATTAAAATTTCTATTCTTTTGCCTCAAAATAAGGGAAATTTCTGCCTATTTGGCCCAAAATAAGGGGTATTTCTGCATTTTTGCCCACAATTAAAAGAAAATTCTTCATTTTTTTCCAAAATTAAGGGGAATTTCTGCCTTTTTGCCCTAAAATAAGGGGAATTTCTGCCCTTTTGCCCCAAAATAAGGGGAACTTAGTCTTTTTGGCCTAAAAAAAGGGTAATTTCTATTTTTGGCCTAAAATAATGAGAATTTCTGTCTTTTTGCCCTAAAATAAAGAAAATTTCTGCATTTTTGCTCCAAAATAAGGGGAATTTCAGCATTTTTGTCCCAAAATAATTGGAATTTCTGCCTTTTTGCTCCAAAAAATTAGAGTAATTCTGCCTTTTTGCCCCCAAATTAGGTGCATTAGTGTCTTTTTGTTCAAAATAAGGGATTTCTGCATTTTTGCCCAAAATTAAGTGGAATTTCTCATTTTTGCCCTAAAATAAGAAGAATTTCTGCCTTTTTGGCACAAAATAAGAGGAATTTCAGGCTTTTTGCCCTAAAATAAGGGTAATTACTGCAATTTGCCCCCTAATAAGTGGAATTTCTGCCTTTATGACCTGAAAGAAGAGAAATTTCTGTATTTTTGCCCAAGATAAAGGAAATTTCTGCAATTTTACCCCAAAATAAAGGAAGATTTTGAAATTTTGTCCAAAGAAAGAAAAATCTCAGCAATTTTCCCCCACAATAAGGGGAAGTTCTGCCTTTTTCTTCCAAAATGAGAGGAATTTCTTAATTTTTGCTCCAAAATTAGAAGCATTACTGCATTTTTACCCCAAAATATGGGAAATTTCTGCAATTTTACCCCAAAATAAGGGAAATTTTTGCAATTTGGTCCAAAGAAAGGGAAATCTCAGCAATTTTGCCCCACAATAAAGGGAATTTCTGCATTTTTGCCTCAAAATTAGGGGAATTTGTGAATTTTTGCTCCAAAATTAGAAACATTACTGCATTTTTACCCCAAAATATGGGAAATTTCTGCAATTTTACTTCAAAATAAAGGAAATTTTTGCAATTTTGTCCAAAAAAAGGGAGATCTCAGCAATTTTGCCCCACAATAAGGGAAATTTCTGCCTTTTTGCCCCAAAATTAGAGGAATTTCTACCTTTTTGCCTTCAAATTATGTGCATTACTGTCTTTTTGACCAAAATAAGGGAAATTTCTGCATTTTTGCCCAAAATTAAGTGGAATTTCTGATTTATGCCCTAAATTAAAAAGAATTTCTGCCTTTAAGGCAAAAAATAAGGGGATTTTCAGTCTTTTTGCCCTAAAATAAGGGTAATTTCTGCAATTTGCCCCCTAATAAGTGGAATTTCTGCCTTTATGACGTGAAAGAACGGTAATTTCTAAAATTTTTACCAAGATAAGGGAAATTTCTGCAATTTTGTCCAAAAAAAGAGAAAACTCAGCAATTTTGCCCCACAATAAGGGGAATTTCTGCATTTTTGCCTCAAAATTAGGGGAATTTCTGAATTTTTGCTCCCAAATTAGAAGCATTACTGCATTTTTACCCCAAAATAGAGGAAATTTCTGCAATTTGCCTCAAAATAAAGGAAATTTCTGCAATTTTGTCCCAAAAAGAGGATATTTCTGCATTTTTGCCCCAAATAATAGGGATTTTTGCCTTTTTGCCCCAAAATTAGTGAAACTTATGAAATTTGCTCAAAAATTTGAAGCATTACTGCATTTTTGCCCCAGAATATGGGAAATTTCTGCATTTTTGTTCCAAAATAAGGGAAATTATTGCCTTTTTACCCCAAAATAATGGGAATTTCTGCATTTTTGCCACAAAATAAGAGAAGTTTCTGCAATTTTATCCTAAAATAAGTTAAATTTCTATCCTTTTGCCTCAAAATAAGGGAAATTTCTGCCTATTTTGCCCAAAATAATGGGGATTTCTGCATTTTTGCCCACAATTAAAAGAAAGTTCTGCATTTTCGTCCAAAATTAAGGGGAATTTCTGCATTTTTGCCCTAAAATAAGGGGAATTTCTGCCCTTTTGCCCCAAAATAAGGGGAATTTAGTTTTTTTGGCCTAAAATAAGGGTAATTTCTATTTTTGGCCTAAAATAATGAGAATTTCTGTCTTTTTGCCTTAAAATAAGGAAAATTTCTGCATTTTTGCTCAAAAATAAGAGAAATTTCAGCATTTTTGACCCAAAATAAAAGAAATTTCTGCCTTTTTGCCACAAAAATTAGGGTAATGTCTGCCTTTTTGCCCCCAAAATAGGTGCATTACGGTCTTTTTGTTGAAAATAAGGGAAATTTCTGCATTTTTGCCCAAAATTAAGTGGAATTTCTCATTTTTGCCCTAAAATAAGAAGAATTTCTGCCTTTTTGGCACAAAAATAAGAGGAATTTCAGGCTTTTTGCCCTAAAATAAGGATAATTTCTGCAATTTGCCCCCTAATAAGTGGAATTTCTGCCTTTATGACCTGAAAAAAGAGGAATTTCTGTATTTTTGCCCAGAATAAAGGAAATTTCTACAATTTTACCCCAAAATAAAGGAAGATTTTGCAATTTTGTCAAAAGAAAGAAAAATCTCAGCAATTTTCCACCACAATAACAAGAAGTTCTGCCTTTTTGCCCCAAAATTAGGGGAATTTCTAAATTTTTGCTCCAAAATTAGAAGCATTACTGCATTTTTACCCCAAAATAAGGGAAATTTCTGCAATTTTACCCCAAAATAAGGGAAATTTTTGCAATTTTGTCCAAAGAAAAGGAAATCTCAGCAATTTTGCCCCACAATAAGGGGATATTCTGCCTTTTTGCCTAAAAATTAGGGGAATTTCTGAATTTTTGCTCCAAAATTAGAAGCATTACTGCATTTTTACCCCAAAATATGGGAAATTTCTGCAATTTTACCCCAAAATAGGGGAAATTTTTGCAATTTTGTCCAAAAAAAGGGAGATCTCAGCAATTTTGCCCCACAATAAGGGAAATTTCTGCCTTTTTGCCCCAAAATTATGGGAATTTCTGCCTTTTTGCCTTCAAATTAGGTGCATTACTGTCTTTTTGCAAAAAATAAGGGAAATTTCTGCATTTTTGCCCAAAATTAAGTGGAATTTCTGATTTTTGCCCTAAAATAAAAAGAATTTCTGCCTTTAAGGCAAAAAATAAGGGGAATTTCAGCCGTTTGGCCCTAAAATAAGGGTATTTTCTGCAAATTGCCCCCTAATAAGTGGAATTTCTGCCTTTATGACCTGAAAGAAGGGAAATTTCTAATATTTTTGCCCTAGATAAGGGAAATTTCTGCAATTTTACCCCAAAATAAGGAAAATTTTTGCAATTTTGTCCAAAAAAAGGGAAATCTCAGCAATTTTTTTCCACAATAAGGGGAAATTCTGCATTTTTGCCCCAAAATTAGGGGAATTTCTGAATTTTTCCTCCATAATTAGAAGCATTACTGCATTTTTACCCCAAAATAAGGGAAATTTCTGCAATTTGCCTCACAATAAAGGAAATTTCTGCAATTTTGTCCCAAAAAAGAAATATTTCTGCATTTTTGCCCCAAAATAATAGGGATTTTTGCCTTTTTGCCTCAAAATTAGTGAAATTTCTGAATTTTGCCCCAAAATTAGCAGCATTACTGCATTTTTGCCCCAAAATATGAGAAATTTCTGCAATTTTGTTCAAAATAAGGGAAATTTCTGCCTTAATACCCCAAAATAATGAGAATTTCTGCATTTTTGCCACAAAATAAGGAAAGTTTCTGCAATTTTATCTTAAAATAAGTTAAATTTCTATCCTTTTGCCACAAAATAAGGGAAATTTCTGCCTATTTGGCCCAAAATAAGAGGAATTTCTGCATTTTTGCCCAAAATTAAGGGGAATTTTTGCCTTTTTGCCCCAAAATTAGGGGAATTTATGCATTTTTACCACCAAATTAGGTGCATTACTGTGTTTTTGCCCCAAAATAATGGAAATTTCTGTATTTTTGGCCAAAATTATGTGGAATTTCTGCCTTTTAGCTCTAACATAAAAAGAATTTCTGCCTTTTTGGCACAAAATAAGAGAAAATTCAGGCTTTTTTCCTAAAATACTGGTAAGTTCTGGAATTTGCCACCAAAAAAGCGTAATTTCTGCCCTTTTGCCATGAAATAAAAGGAATTTCTGCATTTTTGCCACAAGATAAAGGAAATTTCTGCAATTTTGCTTAAAAATAAGGGATATTTCTGCAATTTTGTCCCAAAAAAAGGAAATTTCATTAATTTCCCCCACATTAATGGTAATTTCTGTCTTTTGCCCCAAAATTAATGGAATTTCTCATTTTTACCCCAAAATTAGAGGCATTACAGAATTTTTGCCACAAAATAAGGGAAATTTCAGCAATTTGTCTCAAAAAAGAAGAATTTTCTGCCTTTTTGACCCAAAAAAGGAAATTTCTATATTTTTGCCCCCAAATAAGTGGAATTTCTGCCTTTTTGCCCCAAAATTAGTGGAATTTCTAAATTTTGCCACAAAATTAGAAGCATTAGTGCATTTTTGCCCAAAAATATGGGAAATTTCTGCAATTTTGTTCCAAAATAAAGGGAATTTCTGCCTTTCTACCCCAAAATAATGGGAATTTCTTCATTTTTGCCACAAAATAAGGTAAATTTCTGCAATATTATCCTAAAATAAGTTAAAGTTCTATACTTTTGCCCCAAAATAAGGGAAATTCCTGCCTTTTTGGCCCCAAATAAGGGGAATTTCTGCATTTTTGCAACAAATTAAGAAAAATTTCTGCATTTTTGCTCAAATATAAGGTTAATTTCTGTATTTTTGGCCTAAAATAAGAGCAATTTTTCATTTTTGCCACAAAATAAGGGGAATTTCTGTATTTTTGCCCTGTATTAAGGAAAATTTTTGCATTTTTGCTCAAAAATAATAGGAATTTCTGCAATTTTTTCCCAAAATTAGGGGAATTTCTGTAATTATGCCCCAAATAAGGGAAATTTCTGCAATTTTGCCCTAAAATTAGGGGAATTTCTGCCTTTTTGCCCCATAATAAGGAAAATTTATGCAATTTTGCACCAAAATAAGGGAATTTTCTTCATTTTTGCTCCAAAATAAAGGGAATTTCTGCCTTTTTGCCTCCAAAATGAGGAGAATTTCTGCCGTTTTGCCCCCAAATAAAAGGAATTTCTGCATTTTTGCCACAAAATAATAGGATTTTCTGCCTTTTGCAACAAAATTATTGAAATTTCTTAATTTTGACCCAAAATTAGTGAAATTTCTGAATTTTGCTCCAAAATTAGAAGCATTACTATTTTTTGCCCCAAAATATGGGAAATTTCAGCAATTTTGTTACAAAATATGGGAAATTTCTTCCTTTTTATAACAAAATAATGGGAATTTCTGCATTTTTGCCACAAAATAAGGGAAGATTCTGCAATTTTATCCTTAAATAAGTTAAATTTTTAAACTTTTGCCACAAAATAAGGGAAATTTCTGCCTATTTGGCTAAAAATAAAGGGAATTTCTGCATTTTTCCCACAAAGTAAGTGGAATTTCTGATTTTTGCCCTAAAATAAAAAAAATTTCTGCCTTTAAGGCAAATATAAGGGGATTTTCAGTCTTTTTGCCCTAAAATGAGGGTAATTTCTGCAATTTGCCCCCTAATAAGTGGAATTTCTGCCTTTATGACCTGAAAGAACGGTAATTTCTAAATTTTTTACCAAGATAAGGGTAATTTCTACAATTTTACCCCAAAATAAGGGAAATATTTGCAATTTTGTCCAAAAATAGGGAAATCTCAGCAATTTTGCCCCACAATAAGGGGAATTTTTGCATTTTTGCCCCAAAATTAGGGGAATTTCTGAATTTTTGCTCCAAAATTGGAAGCATTACTGCATTTTTATCCCAAAATAGAGGAAATTTCTGCAATTTGCCTCAAAATAAGGGAAATTTCTGCAATTTTGTCCCAAAAAAGGGATATTTCTGCATTTTTGCCCCAAATAATAAGGATTTTTGCCTTTTTGCCCAAAATTAGTAAAATTTCTGAATTTTGCTCCAAAATTAGAAGCATTACTGCATTTTTGCCACAAAATATGGGAAATTTCTGCAATTTTGTTCCAAAATAAGGGAAATTTCTTCATTTTTACCCCAAAATAATGAAAATTTCTGCATTTTTGCCACAAAATAAGGGAAGTTTCTGCAATTTTATCCTAAAATAAGTTAAATTTCTATTCTTTTGCCTCAAAATAAGGGAAATTTCTGCATATTTGGCCCAAAATAAGGGGGATTTCTGCATTTTTGCCCACAATTAAAAAAAAGTTCTGCATTTTCTTCCAAAATTAAGGGCAATTTCTGGCTTCTTGCCATAAAATAAGAGGAATTTCTGCCCTTTTGCCCCAAAATAAGGGGAATTTAGTCTTTTTGGCCTAAAATAAGGGTAATTTCTATTTTTAGCCTAAAATAATGAGAATTTCTGTCTTTTTGCCCTAAAATAAGGAAAATTTCTGCATTTTTGCTCCAAAATAGAGGGAATTTCAGCATTTTTGCCCCAAAATAAGTGGAATTTCTGCCTTTTTGCTCCAAAAATTAGAGTAATTTCTGCCTTTTTGCCCCCAAATTAGGTGCATTAGTGTCTTTTTGTTCAAAATAAGGGAAATTTCTGCATTTTTGCCCAAAATTAAGTGGAATTTCTCATTTTTGCCCTAAAATAAGAAGAATTTCTGCATTTTTGGCACAAAATAAGAGGAATTTCAGGTTTTTGCCCTAAAATAAGGGTAATTTCTGCAATTTGCCCCCTAATAAGTGGAATTTCTGCCTTTATGACCTGAAAGAAGAGGAATTTCTGTATTTTTGCCCAAGATAAAGGAAATTTCTGCAATTTTACCCCAAAATAAAGAAAAATTTTGCAATTTTGTCCAAAGAAAGAAAAATCTCAGCAATTTTCCCCCACAATAAGGAAAAGTTCTTCCTTTTTGCCCCAAAATTAGGGGAATTTCTTAATTTTTGCTCCAAAATTAGAAGCATTACTGCATTTTTCCCCAAAATATGGGAAATTTCTGCAATTTTACCCCAAAATAAGGGAAATTTATGCAATTTTGTCCAAAAAAGGGAGATCTCAGCAATTTTGCCCCACAATAAGGGAAATTTCTGCCTTTTTGCCCAAAATAAGGGAAATTTCTGCATTTTTGCCACAAATTAATTGGAATTTCTGATTTATGCCCTAAAATAAAAAGAATTTCTGCCTTTAAGGCAAAAAATAAGGGGATTTTCAGTCTTTTTGCCTTAAAATAAGGGTAATTTCTGAAATTTGCCCCCTAATAAGTGGAATTTCTGCCTTTATGACATGAAAGAACGGTAATTTCTAAAATTTTTACCAAGATAAGGGAAATTTCTGCAATTTTACGCCAAAAATAAGGGAAATTTTTGCAATTTTGTCCAAAAATAGAAATCTCAGCAATTTTGCCCCACAATAAGGGGAATTTCTGCATTTTTCCCCCAAAATTAGGGGAATTTCTGAATTTGTGCTCCAAAATAGAAGCATTACTGCATTTTTACCCCAAAATAGAGGAAATTTCTGCAATTTGCCTCAAAATAAAGGAAATTTCTGCAATTTTGTCCCAAAAAAGGGATATTTCTGCATTTTTGCCACAAATAATAGGGATTTTTGCCTTTTTGCCCCAAAATTAGTGAAATTTCTAAATTTTGCTCAAAATTAGAAGCATTACTGCATTTTTGCCCCAAAATATGGGAAATTTCTGCATTTTTATTCCATAATAAGGGAAATTTCTGCCTTTTTACCCCAAAATAATGGGAGTTTCTGCATTTTTGCCACAAAATAAGGGAAGTTTCTGCAATTTTATCCTAAAATAAGTTAAATTTCTATCCTTTTGCCTCAAAATAAGGGAAATTTCTGCCTATTTGGCCCAAAATAAGGGGGATTTCTGCATTTTTGCCCACAATTAAAAGAAAGTTCTGCATTTTCTTCCAAAATTAAGGGGAATTTCTGCCTTTTTGCCCTAAAATAAGGGGAATTTCTGCCCTTTTGCCCCAAAATAAGGGGAATTTAGCCTTTTTGGCCTAAAATAAGGGTAATTTCTATTTTTGGCCTAAAATAATGAGAATTTCTGTCTTTTTGCCTTAAAATAAGGAAATTTCTGCATTTTTGCTCGAAAATAAGGGGAATTTCAGCATTTTTGACGCAAAATAAGAGGAATTTCTGCCTTTTTGCCTCAAAAATTAGGGTAATTTCTGCCTTTTTGCCCCCAAATTAGGTGCATCACTGTCTTTTTGTTCTAAATAAGAGAAATTTTTGCATTTTTGCCCAAAATTAAGTGGAATTTCTCATTTTTGCCCTAAAATAAGAAGAATTTCTGCCTTTTTGGGACAAAATAAGAAGAATTTCAGGCTTTTTGCCCTAAAATAAGAGTAATTTCTGCAATTTGCCCCTTAATAATTGGAATTTCTGCCTTTATGACCTGAAAGAAGAAGAATTTCTGTATTTTTGCCCAAGATAAAGGAAATTTCTACAATTTTACCCCAAAATATAGGAAGATTTTGCAATTTTGTCCAAAGAAAGAAAAATCTCAGCAATTTTCCCCCACAATAAGGGGAAGTTCTGCATTTTTGCCCCAAAAGTAGGGGAATTTCTAAATTTTTGCTCCAAAATTAGAAGCATTACTGCATTTTTACCCCAAAATAAAGGAAATTTCTGCAATTTTACCTCAAAATAAGAGAAATTTTTGCAATTTTGGCCAAAGAAAGAGAAATCTCAGCAATTTTGCCCCACAATAAGGGGAATTTCTGCCTTTTTGCCTCAAAATTAGGGGAATTTCTGAATTTTTGCTCCAAAATTAGAAGCATTACTGCATTTTTACCACAAATTAAGGGAAATTTCTGCAATTTTACCCCAAAATAAGGGAAATTTTTGCAATTTTGTCCAAAAAAAGGGAGATCTCAGCAATTTTGCCCCACAATAAGGGAAATTTCTGCCTTTTTGCCCCAAAATTAGGGGAATTTCTGCTTTTTTGCCTTCAAAGTAGGTGCATTACTGTCTTTTTGCCCAAAATAAAGGAAATTTCTGCATTTTTGCCAAAAATTAAGTGGAATTTCTGATTTTTGCCCTAAAATAAAAAGAATTTCTGCCTTTAAGGCAAAAAATAAGGGGAATTTCAGCCTTTTGGCCCTAAAATAAGAGTATTTTCTGCAAATTGCCCCCTAATAAGTGGAATTTCTGCCTTTATGACCTGAAAGAAGGGAAATTTCTAACATTTTTGCACAAGATAGGGGAAATTTCTAAAATTTTACCCCAAAATAAGAGAAATTTTTGCAATTTTGTCAAAAAAAGGGAAATCTCAGCAATTTTGCCCTACAATAAGGTAAATTTCTGCCTTTTTGCCCCAAAATTAGGGGAATTTCTGAATTTTTCTTCCATAATTAGAAGCATTACTGCATTTTTACTCCAAAATAAAGGAAATTTCTGCAATTTGCCTCAAAATAAAGGAAATTTCTGCAATTTTGTCCCAAAAAAGAAATATTTCTGCATTTTTGCCCCAAAATAATAGGGATTTTTGCCTTTTTGCCTCAAAATTAGTGAAATTTCTGAATTTTGCCCCAAAATAAGCAGCATTACTGCATTTTTGCCCAAAAATATTGGAAATTTCTGCAATTTTGTTCCAAAATAAGGGAAATTTCTGCATTTTTACCCCAAAATAATGAGAATTTCTGCATTTTTGCCACAAAATAAGGGAAGTTTCTGCAATTTTATCTTAAAATAAGTTAAATTTCTATACTTCTGCCACAAAATAAGGGAAATTTCTGCCTATTTGGCCCAAAATAAGGGGAATTTCTGCATTTATTCCCAAAATTAAGGAAAATTTCTTCTTTTTTGCCCAAAATTAAGGGGAATTTCTGCCTTTTTGCCCTAAAATAAGGGGAATTTCTGCCTTTTTGCCCCAAAATGAGGGGAATTTAGTTTTTTTGGCCTAAAATTAGGGTAATTTCTATTTTTGGCCTAAAATAATGAGAATTTCTGTCTTTTTGCCCTAAAATAAGGAAAATTTCTGCATTTTTGCTCCAAAAGAAGGGGGATTTCAGCATTTTTGCCCCAAAATAAGGGGAATTTCTGCCTTTTGGCCCCAAAATTAGGGGAATTTCTGCCTTTTTTCCTTCAAATTAGGTGCATTACTGACTTTTTGCCCAAAATAAGGGAAATTTCTGCATTTTTGCACAAATTAAGTGTAATTTCTGATTTTTGCCCTAAAATAAAAAGAATTTCTGCCTTTAAGGCAAAAAATAAGGGGAATTTCAGCTTTTTGGCCCTAAAATAAGGGTATTTTCTGCAAATTGCCCCCTAATAAGTGGAATTTCTGCCTTTATGACCTGAAAGAAGGGAAATTTCTAATATTTTTGCCCTAGATAAAGGAAATTTCTGCAATTTACCCCAAAATAAGGGAAATTTTTACAATTTTGTCCAAAAAAAGGGAAATCTCAGCAATTTTTCCCCACAATAAGGGGAATTTCTGCTTTTTTGCCCCAAAATTAGGGGAATTTCTGAATTTTTCCTTCATAATTAGAAGCATTACTGCATTTTTACCCCAAAATAAAAGAAATTTCTGCAATTTGCCTCAAAATAAAGGAAATTTCTGCAATTTTGTCCCAAAAAAAGAAATATATCTGCATTTTTGCCCCAAAATACTAGGGATTTTTGCCTTTTGCCTCAAAATTAGTGAAATTTCTGAATTTTGCCACAAAATTAGCAGCATTACTGCATTTTTACCCCAAAATATGGGAAATTTCTGCAATTCTGTTCAAAATAAGGGAAATTTCTGCCTTTATACCCCAAAATAATGAGAATTTCTGCACTTTTGCCACAAAATAAGGGAAGTTTCTGCAATTTTTTCTTAAAATAAGTTAAATTTCTATCCTTTTGCAACAAAATAAGTGAAATTTCTGCCTATTTGGCACAAATAAGGGGAATTTATGCATTTTTGCCCAAAATTAAGGGAAATTTCTGCATTTTTGCCCAAAATTAAGGGGAATTTTTGCCTTTTTGCCCCCAAATTAGGGGAATTTATGCATTTTTATCACCAAATTAGGTGCATTACTGTGTTTTTGCCCCAAAATAATAGAAATTTCTGCATTTTTGGCCAAAATTATGTGGAATTTCTGCCTTTTTGCTCTAAAATAAGAAGAATTTCTGCCTTTTTGGCACAAAATAAGAGGAAATTCAGGCTTTTTTCCTAAAATACGGGTAAGTTCTGGAATTTGCCACCAAAAAAGCGTAATTTCTGCCCTTTTGCCATGAAATAAAAGGAATTTCTGCATTTTTGCCACAAGATAAAGGAAATTTCTGCAATTTTGCTTAAAAATAAGGGAAATTTCTGCAATTTTGTCCCAAAAAAAGGAAATTTCATTAATTTCCCCCACAATATGGGGAATTTCTGTCTTTTTGCCCCAAAATTAACGGAATTTCTGATTTTTACCCTAAAATTAGAGGCATTACAGAATTTTTGCCACAAAATAAGGGAAATTTCAGCGATTTGCCTCAAAAAAAAAGAATTTTCTGCCTTTTTGACCCAAAAAAGTAAATTTCGGAATTTTTGCCCCCAAATAAATGGAATTTCTGCCTTTTTGCCCCAAAATTAGTGGAATTTCTAAATTTTGCCACAAGATTAGAAGCATTAGTGCATTTTTGCCCAAAAATATGGGAAATTTCTGCAATTTTGTTCCAAAATAAAGGGAATTTCTGCCTTTCTACACCAAAATAATAGGAATTTCTTCATTTTTGCCACAAAATAAGGTAAATTTCTGCAATATTATCCTAAAATAAGTTAAAGTTCTATACTTTTGCCCCAAAATAAGGGAAATTCCTGCCTTTTTGGCCCCAAATAAAGGAAATTTCTGCATTTTTGCTCGAAAATAAGGGGAATTTCAGCATTTTTGACGCAAAATAAGAGGAATTTCTGCCTTTTTGACCCAAAAATTAGGGTAATTTCTGCCTTTTTGCACCCAAATTAGGTGCATCACTGTCTTTTTGTTCTAAATAAGGAAAATTTTTGCATTTTTGCCCAAAATTAAGTGGAATTTCTTATTTTTGCCCTAAAATAAGAAGAATTTCTGCCTTTTTGGGACAAAATAAGAAGAATTTCAGGCTTTTTGCCCTAAAATAAGGGTAATTTCTGCATTTTGCCCCTTAATAAGTGGAATTTCTGCCTTTATGACCTGAAAGAAGAAGAATTTCTGTATTTTTGCCCAAGATAAAGGAAATTTCTACAATTTTACCCCAAAATAAAGGAAGATTTTGCAATTTTGTCCAAAGAAAGAAAAATCTCAGCAATTTTTCCCCACAATAACGGGAAGTTCTGCATTTTTGCCCCAAAAGTAGGGGAATTTCTAAATTTTTGCTCCAAAATTAGAAGCATTACTGCATTTTTACCCCAAATTAAGGGAAATTTCTGCAATTTTACCCCAAAATAAGGGAAATTTTTGCAATTTTGTCCAAAAAAAGGGAGATCTCAGCAATTTTGCCCCACAATAAGGGAAATTTCTGCCTTTTTGCCCCAAAATTAGGGGAATTTCTGCCTTTTTGCCTTCAAAGTAGGTGCATTACTGTCTTTTTGCCCAAAATAAAGAAAATTTCTGCATTTTTGCCCAAAATTAAGTGGAATTTCTGATTTTTGCCCTAAAATAAAAAGAATTTCTGCCTTTAAGGCAAAAAATAAGGGGAATTTCAGCATTTTGGCCCTAAAATAAGAGTATTTTCTGCAAATTGCCCCCTAATATGTGGAATTTCTGCCTTTATGACCTGAAAGAAGGGGAATTTATTACATTTTTGCACAAGATAGGGGACATTTTTGAAATTTTACCCCAAAATAAGAGAAATTTTTGCAATTTTGTCAAAAAAAGGGAAATCTCAGCAATTTTGCCCTACAATAAGGGAAATTTCTGCCTTTTTGCCCCAAAATTAGGGGAATTTCTGAATTTTTCCTCCATAATTAGAAGCATTACTGCATTTTTACCCCAAAATAAAGGAAATTTCTGCAATTTGCCTCAAAATAAAGGAAATTTCTGCAATTTTGTCCCAAAAAAGTAATATTTCTGCATTTTTGCCCCAAAATAATAGGGATTTTTGCCTTTTTGACTCAAAATTAGTGAAATTTCTGAATTTTGCCCCAAAATTAGCAGCATTACTGCATTTTTGCCCAAAAATATGGGAAATTTCTGCAATTTTGTTCCAAAATAAGGGAAATTTCTGCATTTTTACCCCAAAATAATGAGAATTTCTGCATTTTTGCCACAAAATAAAGGAAGTTTCTGCAATTTTATCTTAAAATAAGTTAAATTTCTATACTTCTGCCACAAAATAAGGGAAATTTCTGCCTATTTGGCCCAAAATAAGAGGAATTTCTGCATTTTTGCCCAAAATTAAGGAAATTTTCTTTTTTTTTGCCCAAAATTAAGGGGAATTTCTGCCTTTTTGCTCTAAAATAAGGGGAATTTCTGCTTTTTTGCCCCAAAATGAGGGGAATTTAGTTTTTTTGGCCTAAAATAACTGTAATATCTATTTTTGGCCTAAAATAATGAGAATTTCTGTCTTTTTGCCCTAAAATAAGGAAAATTTCTGCATTTTTGCTCCAAAATAAGGGGGATTTCAGCATTTTTGCCCCAAAATAAGGGGAATTTCTGCCTTTTTGCCCCAAAATTAGGGGAATTTCTGCCTTTTTGCCTTCAAATTAGGTGCATTACTGTCTTTTTGCCCAAAATAAGGGAAATTTCTGCATTTTTGCCCAAAATTAAGTGGAATTTCTGATTTTTGCCCTAAAATAAAAAGAATTTCTGCCTTTAAGGCAAAAAATAAGGGGAATTTCAGCTTTTTGGCCCTAAAATAAGGGTATTTTCTGCAAATTGCCCCCTAATAAGTGGAATTTCTGCCTTTATGACCTGAAAGAAGGGGAATTTCTAATATTTTTGCCCTAGATAAAGGAAATTTCTGCAATTTTATCCCAAAATAAGGGAAATTTTTGCAATTTTGTCCAAAAAAAGTGAAATCTCAGCAATTTTTCCCCACAATAAGGGGAATTTCTGCATTTTTGCCCCAAAATTAGGGGAATTTCTGAATTTTTCCTCCATAATTAGAAGCATTACGGCATTTTTACCCCAAAATAAAAGAAATTTCTGCAATTTGCCTCAAAATAAAGGAAATTTCTGCAATTTTGTCCCAAAAAAGAAATATATCTGCATTTTTGCCCCAAAATATTAGGGATTTTTGCCTTTTTGCCTCAAAATTAGTGAAATTTCTGAATTTTGCCCCAAAATTAGCAGCATTACTGAATTTTTGCCCCAAAATATGGGAAATTTCTGCAATTTTGTTCAAAATAAGGGAAATTTCTGCCTTTATACCCCAAAATAATGAGAATTTCTGCATTTTTGCCACAAAATAAGGGAAGTTTCTGCAATTTTTTCTTAAAATAAGTTAAATTTCTATCCTTTTGCAACAAAATAAGGGAAATTTCTGCCTATTTGGCCCAAAATAAGGGGAATTTCTGCATTTTTGCCCAAAATTAAGGGAAATTTCTGCATTTTTGCCCAAAATTAAGGGGAATTTTTGCCTTTTTGCCCCCAAATTAGGGGAATTTATGCATTTTTACCACCAAATTAGGTGCATTACTGTGTTTCTGCCCCAAAATAATAGAAATTTCTGCATTTTTGGCCAAAATTATGTGGAATTTCTGCCTTTTTGCTCTAAAATAAGAGGAATTTCTGCATTTTTGGCACAAAATAAGAGGAAATTCAGGCTTTTTTCCTAAAATACGGGTAAGTTCTGGAATTTGCCACCAAAATAGCGTAGTTTCTGCCCTTTTGCCATGAAATAAAAGGAATTTCTGCATTTTTGCCACAAGATAAAGGAAATTTCTGCAATTTTGCTTAAAAATAAGGGAAATTTCTGCAATTTTGTCCCAAAAAAAGGAAATTTCATTAATTTCCCCTACAATAAGGGGAATTTCTGTTTTTTTGCCCCAAAATTAACGGAATTTCTGATTTTTACCCTAAAATTAGAGACATTACAGAATTTTTGCCACAAAATAAGGGAAATTTCAGCAATTTGCCTCAAAAAAAAAAGAATTTTCTGCCTTTTTGACCCCAAAAAAAAATTTCGGAATTTTTGCCCCCAAATAAATGGAATTTCTGACTTTTTGCCCCAAAATTAGTGGAATTTCTAAATTTTGCCACAAAATTAGAAGCATTAGTGCATTTTTGCCCAAAATTATGGGAAATTTCTGCAATTTTGTTCCAAAATAAAGGGAATTTCTGCCTTTCTACCCCAAAATAATGGGAATTTCTTCATTTTTGCCACACAATAAGGTAAATTTCTGCAATATTATCCTAAAATAAGTTTAAGTTCTATACTTTTGCCCTAAATAAGGGAAATTCCTGCCTTTTTGGCCCCAAATAAAGGGAATTTCTGCAATTTTGCCCCAAATTAAGAAAAATTTCTGCATTTTTGCACAAATATAAGGTTAATTTCTGTATTTTTGGCCTAAAATAAGAGCAATTTCTGCATTTTTGCCCCAAAATAAAGGGAATTTCTGTATTTTTGCCCTGTATTAAGAAAAATTTTTGCATTTTTGCTCCAAAATAATAGGAATTTCTGCAATTTTTCCCAAAATTAGGGGAATTTCTGTAATTATGCCCCAAATAAGGGAAATTTCTGCAATTTTGCCCTAAAATTAGGGGAATTTCTGCCTTTTTGCACCATAATAAGGGAAATTTATGCAATTTTGCACCAAAATAAGGGAATTTTCTTCATTTTTGCTCCAAAATAAACGAAATTTCTGACTTTTTGCCCCAAAATGAGGAGAATTTCTGCCGTGTTGCCCCCAAATAAAAAGAATTTCTTCATTTTTGCCACAAAATAAAAGGAATTTCTGACTTTTGCAACAAAATTAGTGAAATTTCTTAATTTTGTCCCCAAATTAGTGAAATTTCTGAATTTTGCTCCAAAATTAGAAGCATTACTGCTTTTTTGCCCTAAAATATGGGAAATTTCAGCAATTTTGTTACAAAATAAGGGAAATTTCTTCCTTTTTACAACAAAATAATGGGAATTTCTGCATTTTTTCAACAAAATAAGGGAAGTTTCTGCAATTTTATCCTAAAATAAGTTAAATTTCTAAACTTTTGCCACAAAATAAGGGAAATTTCTGCCTATTTGGCTAAAAATAAAGGGAATTTCTGCATTTTTGCCACAAAGTAAGTGGAATTTATGATTTTTGCCCTAAAATAAAAAGAATTTCTGCCTTTAAGACAAAAAATAAGGGGATTTTCAGTCTTTTTGCCCTAAAATAAGGGTAATTTCTGCAATTTGCCCCCTAATAAGTGGAATTTCTGCCTTTATGACCTGAAAGAACGGTAATTTCTAAAATTTTTACCAAGATAAGGGAAATTTTTGCAATTTTGTCCAAAAAAAGGAAAATCTCAGCAATTTTGTCCCACAATAAGGGGAATTTCTGCATTTTTGCCCCAAAATTAAGGGAATTTCTGAATTTTTGCTCTAAAATTAGAAGCATTACTGCATTTTTAACCCAAAATAGAAGAAATTTCTGCAATTTGCCTCAAAATAAAGGAAATTTCTGCCATTTAGTCCGAAAAAAGAGATATTTCTGCATTTTTGCCTCAAATAATAGGGATTTTTACCTTTTTGCCCCAAAATTAGTGAAAATTCTGAATTTTGTTCCAAAATTAGAAGCATTACTGTATTTTTGCCCCAAAATATGGAAAATTTCTGCAATTTTGTTCCAAAATAAGGGAAATTTCTGCCTTTTTACCCCAAAATAATGGGAATTTCTGCATTTTTGCCACAAAATAAAGGAAGTTTCTGCAATTTTATCCTAAAATAAATTAAATTTCTATCCTTTTGCCTCAAAATAAGGGAAATTTCTGCCTATTTGGCCCAAAATAAGAGGGATTTCTGCATTTTTGCCCACAATTAAAAGAAAGTTCTGCATTTTCGTCCAAAATTAAGGGGAATTTCTGCCTTTTTGCCCTAAAATAAGGGGAATTTCTGCCCTTTTGCCCCAAAATAAGGGGAATTTAGTCTTTTTGGCCTAAAATTAGGGTAATTTCTATTTTTGGCCTAAAATAATGAGAATTTCTGTCTTTTTGCCCTAAAATAAAGAAAATTTCTGCATTTTTGCTCCAAAATAAGGGGAATTTCAGCATTTTTGCCCCAAAAAAAGGGGAATTTCTGCCTTTATGACCTGAAAGAAAAGGAACTTCTGTATTTTTGCCCAAGATAAAGGAAATTTCTGCAATTTTACCCCAAAATAGATGAAGATTTTGCAATTTTGTCCAAAGTAAGAAAAATCTCAGCAATTTTCCACCACAATAAGGGGAAGTTCTGCCTTTTTGCCCCTAAATAAAGGAAATTTCTTAATTTTTGCTCCAAA
Source organism: Micromys minutus (assembly GCF_963924665.1). Lineage (NCBI taxonomy): Eukaryota > Metazoa > Chordata > Mammalia > Rodentia > Muridae > Micromys > Micromys minutus. Next base: position 407,363 of record NW_027667692.1, on the reverse strand, counting down.
ATTAGAAGCATTACTGCATTTTTACCCCAAAATAAGGGAAATTTCTGCAATTTTACCCCAAAATAAGGGAAATTTTTGCAATTTTGTCCAAAGAAAGGGAAATCTCAGAAATTTTGCCCCACAATAAAAAAAATTTCTGCCTTTTTGCCTCAAAATTAGGGGAATTTCTGAATTTTTGCTCCAAAATTGGAAGCATTACTGCATTTTTACCCCAAAATATGGGAAATTTCTGCAATTTTACCACAAAATAAGGGAAATTTTTGCAATTTTGTCCAAAAACAGAGAGATCTCAGCAATTTTGCCCCACAATAAGGGAAATTTCTGCCTTTTTGCCCCAAAATTAGGGGAATTTCTGCCTTTTTGCCTTCAAATTATGTGCATTACTGTCTTTTTGCCCAAAATAAAGAAAATTTCTGCATTTTTGCCCAAAATTAAGTGGAATTTCTGATTTATGCCCTAAAATAAAAAGAATTTCTGCCTTTAAAGCCAAAAATAAAAGGATTTTCAGTCTTTTTGCCCTAAAATAAGGGTAATTTCTGCAATTTGCCCTCTAATAAGTGGAATTTCTGACTTTATGACCTGAAAGAATGGTAATTTCTAAAATTTTTAACAAGATAAGGGAAATTTCTGCAATTTTACCCCAAAATAAGAGAAATTTTTGCAATTTTGTCCAAAAAAAGGGAAATCTCAGCAATTTTGCCCCACAATAAGAAGAATTTCTGCATTTTTGCCCCAAAATTAGGGGAATTTCTGAATTTTTCCTCCATAATTAGAAGCATTACTGCATTTTTACCCCAAAATAGAGAAAATTTCTGCAATTTGCCTAAAAATAAAGGAAATTTCTTCAATTTTGTCCCAAAAAAGAGATATATCTGCATTTTTGCCCCAAATAATAGGGATTTTTGCCTTTTTGCCCCAAAATTAGTGAAATTTCTGAATTTTGCTCAAAAATTAGAAACATTACTGCATTTTTGCCCCAAAATATGGGAAATTTCTGCAATTTTGTTCCAAAATAAGGGAAATTTCTGCCTTTTTACCCCAAAATAATGGGAATTTCTGCATTTTTGCCACAAAATAAGGGAAGTTTCTGCAATTTTATCCTAAAACAAGTTAAATTTCTATCCTTTTGCCTAAAAATAAGGGAAATTTCTGCCTATTTGGCCCAAAATAAGGGGGATTTCTGCATTTTTACCCACAATTAAAAGAAAGTTCTGCATTTTCGTCCAAAATTAAGGGGAATTGCTGCCTTTTTGCCCTTAAATAAGGGGAATTTCGGCCCTTTTGCCCCCAAATAGGGTGAATTTATTCTTTTTGGCCTAAAATAAGGGTAATTTCTATTTTTGTCCTAAAATAATGTGAATTTCTGTCTTTTTGCCTTAAAATAAAGAAAATTTCTGCATTTTTGCACGAAAATAAGGGGAATTTCAGCATTTTTGACCCAAAATAAGAGGAATTTCTGCCTTTTCCCCCAGAAATTAGGGTAATTTCTGCCTTTTTGCCCCCAAATTAGGTGCATTACTGTCTTTTTGTTCAAAATAAGGGAAATTTCTGCATTTTTGCCCAAAATTAAGTAGAATTTCTCATTTTTGCCCTAAAATAAGAAGAATTTCTGCCTTTTGGCACAAAATAAGAGGAATTTCAGGTTTTTCGCCCTAAAATAATGGTAATTTCTGCAATTTGCCCCCTAATAAGTAGAATTTCAGGTTTTATGACCTGAAAAAAGAGGAATTTCTGTATTTTTGCCCAAGATAAAGAAATTTCTACAATTTTACCCCAAAATAAAGGAAGATTTTGCAATTTTGTCCAAAGAAAGAAAAGTCTCAGCAATTTTCCCCCACAATAAGGGGAATTTCTGGCTTTTTGCCTCAAAATTAGGGGAATTTCTGAATTTTTGCTCCAAAATTAGAAGCATTACTGCATTTTTACCCCAAAATATGGGAAATTTCTGCAATTTTACCCCAAAATAAGGGAAATTTTTGCAATTTTGTCCAAAAAAAGGGAGATCTCAGCAATTTTGCCCCACAATAAAGGAAATTTCTGCCTTTTTGCCACAAAATTAGGGGAATTTCTGCCTTTTTGCCTTCAAATTATGTGCATTACTGTCTTTTTGCCCAAAATAAGGGAAATTTCTTCATTTTTGCCCAAAATTAAGTGGAATTTCTGATTTATGCCTTAAAATTAAAAGAATTTCTGCCTTTAAGGCAAAAAATAAGGGGAATTTCAGTCTTTTTGCCCTAAAATAAGGGTATTTTCTGCAAATTGCCCCCTAATAAGTGGAATTTCTGCATTTACGACCTGAAAGAAGGGGAATTTCTAACATATTTGCCCAAGATAAGAGAAATTTCTGCAATTTTACATCAAAATAAGGGAAATTTTTGCAATTTTGTCCAAAAAAAGGGAAATCTCAGCAATTTTCCCGCACAATAAGGGGAATTTCTGCTTTTTTCCCTAAAATTAGGGAAATTTCTGAATTTTTCCTCCCTAATTAGAATTATTACTGCATTTTTACCCCAAAATAAGGAAAATTTCGGCAATTTGCCTCAAAATAAAGGAAATTTCTGCAATTTTGTCCCAAAAAAGGGATATTTCTGAATTTTTGCCCCAAAATAATAGGGATTTTTGCCTTTTTGCCTCAAAATTAGTGAAATTTCTGAATTTTGCCCCAAAATTAGCAGCATTACTGCATTTTTGCCCCAAAATATGGGAAATTTCTGCAATTTTGTTCCTAAATAAGGGAAATTTCTGCCTTTTTACCCCAAAATAATGGGAATTTCTGCATTTTTGCCACAATATAAGGGAAGTTTCTGCAATTTTATCCTAAAATAAATTAAATTTCTATCCTTTTGCCTCAAAATAAGGGAAATTTCTGCCTATTTGGCCCAAAATAAGGGGGATTTCTGCATTTTTGCCCACAATTAAAAGAAAGTTCTGCATTTTCGTCCAAAATTAAGGGGAATTTCTGCCTTTTTGCGCTAAAATAAGGGGAATTTCTGCCCTTTTGCCCCAAAATAAGGGGAATTTAGTCTTTTTGGCCTAAAATAAGGGTAATTTCTATTTTTGGCCTAAAATAATGAGAATTTCTGTCTTTTTGCCCTAAAATAAAGAAAATTTCTGCATTTTTTCTCCAAAATAAGGGGAATTTCAGCATTTTTGCCCCAAAATAAGGGGAATTTCTGCCTTTATGACCTGAAAGAAGAGGAATTTCTGTATTTTTGCCCAAGATAAAGGAAATTTCTGCAATTTTACCCCAAAATAAAGGAAGATTTTGCAATTTTGTCCAAAGAAAGAAAAATCTCAGCAATTTTACCCCACAATAAGGGGAAGTTCTGCCTTTTTGCCCCTAAATTAAGGGAATTTCTTAATTTTTCTCCAAAATTAGAAGCATTACTGCATTTTTTCCCCAAAATAAAGGAAATTTCTGCAATTTTACCCCAAAATAAGGGAAATTTTTGCAATTTTGTCCAAAGAAAGGGAAATCTCAGCAATTTTGCCCCACAATAAAAGAAATTTCTGCCTTTTTGCCTCAAAATTAGGGGAATTTCTGAATTTTTGCTCCAAAATTGGAAGCATTACTACATTTTTACCCTAAAATATGGGAAATTTCTGCAATTTTACCACAAAATAAGGGAAATTTTTGCAATTTTGTCCAAAAACAGAGAGATCTCAGCAATTTTGCCCCACAATAAGGGAAATTTCAGCCTTTTTGCCCCAAAATTAGGGGAATTTCTGCCTTTTTGCCTTCAAATTATGTGCATTACTGTCTTTTTGCCCAAAATAAAGAAAATTTCTGCATTTTTGCCCAAAATTAAGTGGAATTTCTGATTTATGCCCTAAAATAAAAAGAATTTCTGCCTTTAAAGCCAAAAATAAGGGGACTTTCAGTCTTTTTGCCCTAAAATAAGGGTAATTTCTGCAATTTGCTCTCTAATAAGTGGAATTTCTGCCTTTATGACCTGAAAGAACGGTAATTTCTAAAATTTTTACCAAGATAAGGGAAATTTCTGCAATTTTACCCCAAAATAAGGGAAATTTTTGCAATTTTGTCCAAAAAAAGGGAAATCTCAGCAATTTTGCCCCACAACAAGGGGAATTTCTGCATTTTTGCCCCAAAATTAGGGGAATTTCTGAATTTTTGCTCCAAAATTAGAAGCATTACTGCATTTTTACTCCAAAATAGATTAAATTTCTGCAATTTGCCTAAAAATAAAGGAAATTTCTTCAATTTTGTCCAAAAAAAGGGATATATCTGCATTTTTGCCCCAAATAATAGGGATTTTTGCCTTTTTGCCTCAAAATTAGTGAAATTGCTGAATTTTGCTCCAAAATTAGAAACATTACTGCATTTTTGCCCCAAAATATGGGAAATTTCTGCAATTTTGTTCCAAAATAAGGTAAATTTCTGCCTTTTTACCCCAAAATAATGGGAATTTCTGCATTTTTGCCACAAAATAAGGGAAGTTTCTGCAATTTTATCCTAAAATAAGTTAAATTTCTATCCTTTTGCCTCAAAATAAGGGAAATTTCTGCCTATTTGGCCCAAAATAAGGGGGATTTCTGCATTTTTGCCCACAATTAAAAGAAAGTTCTCCATTTTCGTCCAAAATTAAGGGGAATTTCTGCCTTTTTGCCCTAAAATAAGGGGAATTTCTGCTTTTTTGCCCCAAAATAGGGTGTATTTAGTCTTTTTGGCCTAAAATAAGGGTAATTTCTATTTTTGGCCTAAAATAATGAGAATTTCTGTCTTTTTGCCTTAAAATAAGGAAAATTTCTGCATTTTTGCTCGAAAATAAGAGGAATTTCAGCATTTTTGACCCAAAATAAGAGGAATTTCTGCCTTTTTGCCCCAAAAATTAGGGTAATTTCTGCCTTTTTGCCCCCAAATTAGGTGCATTACTGTCTTTTTTTTCAAAATAAGGGAAATTTCTTCATTTTTGCCCAAAATTAAGTGGAATATCTCATTTTTGCCCTAAAATAAGAAGAATTTCTGCCTTTTGGCACAAAATAAGAGGAATTTCAGGCTTTTCGCCCTTAAAATAAGGGTAATTTCTGCAATTTGCCCCCTAATAAGTGGAATTTCTGCCTTTATGACTTGAAAAAAGAGGAATTTCTGTATTTTTGTCCAAGATAAAGGAAATTTCTACAATTTTACCCCAAAATAAAGGAAGATTTTGCAATTTTGTCCAAAGAAAAAAAATCTCAGCAATTTTCCCCCACAATAAGGGGAAGTTCTGCCTTTTTGCCCCAAACTTAGGGGAATTTCTAAATTTTTGCTCCAAAATTAGAAGCATTACTGCATTTTTACCCCAAAATAAGGGAAATTTCTGCAATTTTACCCCAAAATAAGGGAAATTTTTGCAATTTTGTCCAAAGAAAGTGAAATCTCAGCAATTTTGCCCCACAATAAGGGAAATTTCTGCCTTTTTGCCCCAAAATTAGGGGAATTTCTGAATTTTAGCTCCAAAATTAGAAGCATTACTGCATTTTTACCACAAAATATGAGAAATTTCTGCAATTTTACCCCAAAATAAGGGAAATTTTTGCAATTTTGTCCAAAAAAAGGGAGATCTCAGCAATTTTTCCCCAAAATAAGGGAAATTTCTGCCTTTTTGTCCCAAAATTAGGAGAATTTCTGCCTTTTTGCCTTCAAATTATGTGCATTACTGTCTTTTTGCCCAAAATAAGGGAAATTTCTGCATTTTTGCCAAAAATTAAGTGGAATTTCTGATTTATGCCCTAAAATAAAAAGAATTTCTGCCTTTAAGGCAAAAAATAAGGGGAATTTCAGTCTTTTTGACCTAAAATAAGTGTATTTTCTGCAAATTGCCTCCTAATATGTGGAATTTCTGCCTTTATGACCTGAAAGAAGGGGAATTTCTAACATATTTGCCCAAGATAAGGGAAATTTCTGCAATTTTACATCAAAATAAGGGAAATTTTTGCAATTTTGTCCAAAAAAAGGGAAATCTCAGCAATTTTTCCGCACAATAAGGGGAATTTCTGCTTTTTTCCCTAAAATTAGGGAAATTTCTGAATTTTTCCTCCATAATTAGAATTATTACTGCATTTTTACCCCAAAATAAAGAAAATTTCGGCAATTTGCCTCAAAATAAAGGAAATTTCTGCAATTTTGTCCAAAAAAAGGGATATTTCTTAATTTTTGCCCCAAAATAATAGGGATTTTTGCCTTTTTGCCTCAAAATTAGTGAAATTTCTGAATTTTTCCCCAAAATTAGCAGCATTACTGCATTTTTGCCCCAAAATATGGGAAATTTCTGCAATTTTGTTCCTAAATATGGGAAATTTCTGCCTTTTTACCCCAAATAATGGGAATTTCTGCATTTTTGCCACAAAATAAGGGAAGTTTCTGCAATTTTATCCTAAAATAAGTTAAATTTCTATCCTTTTGCCTCAAAATAAGGGAAATTTCTGCCTATTTGGCCCAAAATAAGGGGGATTTCTGCATTTTTACCCACAATTAAAAGAAAGTTCTGCATTTTCGTCCAAAATTAAGGGGAATTTCTGCCTTTTTGCCCTAGAATAAGGTGAATTTCTGCCCTTTTGCCCCCAAATAGGGTGAATTTAGTCTTTTTGGCCTAAAATAAGGGTAATTTCTATTTTTGTCCTAAAATAATGTGAATTTCTGTCTTTTTGCCTTAAAATAAGGAAAATTTCTGCATTTTTGCACGAAAATAAGGGGAATTTCAGCATTTTTGACCCAAAATAAGAGGAATTTCTGCCTTTTTGCCCCAAAAATTAGGGTAATTTCTGCCTTTTTGCCGCAAATTAGGTGCATTACTGTCTTTTATTTCAAAATATGGGAAATTTCTGCATTTTTGCCCAATATTAAGTGGAATTTCTCATTTTTGCCCTAAAATAAGAAGAATTTCTGCCTTTTGGCACAAAATAAGAGGAATTTCAGGTTTTTTGCCCTAAAATAAGGGTAATTTCTGCAATTTGCCCCCTAATAAGTAGAATTTCAGCCTTTATGACATGAAAAAAGAGGAATTTCTGTATTTTTGCCCAAGATAAAGGAAATTTCTACAATTTTACCCCAAAATAAAGGAAGATTTTGCAATTTTGTCCAAAGAAAGAAAAATCTCAGCAATTTTCCCCCACAATAAGGGGAATTTCTGCCTTTTTGCCTCAAAATTAGGGGAATTTCTGAATTTTTGCTCCAAAATTAGAAGCATTACTGCATTTTTACCCCAAAATAAGGGAAATTTCTTCAATTTTACCCCAAAATAAGGGAAATTTTTGCAATTTTGTCCAAAGAAAGGGAAATCTCAGCAATTTTGCCCCACAATAAGGGGAATTTCTGCCTTTTTGCCTCAAAATTAGAGGAATTTCTGAATTTTAGCTCCAAAATTGGAAGCATTACGGCATTTTTACCCCAAAATATGGGAAATTTCTGCAATTTTACCCCAAAATAAGGGAAATTTTTGCAATTTTGTCCAAAAAAAGGGAGATCTCAGCAATTTTGCCCCACAATAAAGAAAATTTCTGCCTTTTTGCCCAAAAATTAGGGGAATTTCTGCTTTTTTGCCTTCAAATTAGGTGCATTACTGTCTTTTTTCCCAAAATAAGGGAAATTTCTGCATTTTTGCCCAAAATTAAGTGGAATTTCTGATTTATGCCTTAAAATAAAAAGAATTTCTGCCTTTTAGGCAAAAAATAAGGGGAATTTCAGACTTTTTGCCCTAAAATAAGGGTATTTTCTGCAAATTGCCCCCTAATATGTGGAATTTCTGCCTTTATGACCTGAAAGAAGGGGAATTTCTAACATATTTGCCTAAGATAAGGGAAATTTCTGCAATTTTACATCAAAATAAGGGAAATTTTTGCAATTTTGTCCAAAAAAAGGAAATCTCAGCAATTTTTCCCCACAATAAGGGGAATTTCTGCTTTTTTGCCCCAAAATTAGGGAAATTTCTGATTTTTTCCTCCATAATTAGAATTATTACTGCATTTTTACCCCAAAATAAGGAAAATTTCGGCAATTTGCCTCAAAATAAAGGAAATTTCTGCAATTTTGTCCCTAAAAAGGGATATTTCTGAATTTTTGTCCCAAAATAATAGGGATTTTTGCCTTTTTGCCTCAAAATTAGTGAAATTTCTGAATTTTGCCCCAAAATTAGCAGCATTACTGCATTTTTGCCCCAAAATATGGGAAATTTCTGCAATTTTGTTCCTAAATAAGGGAAATTTCTGCCTTTTTACCCCAAAATAATGGGAATTTCTGAATTTTTGCCACAAAATAAGGGAAGTTTCTGCAATTTTATCTTAAAATAATTTAAATTTCTATCCTTTTGCCGCAAAATAAGGGAAATTACTGCCTATTTGGCCCAAAATAAGGGGAATTTTTGCATTTTTGCCCAAAATTAAGGGAAATTTCTGCATTTTTGCCTAAAATTAAGAGGAATTTCTGCCTTTTTGCCCTAAAATAAGAGGAATTTCTGCCTTTTGCCCCAAAACAAGGGGAATTTAGTCTTTTTGGCCTAAAATAAGGGTAATTTCTATTTTTGGCCTAAAATAATGAGGATTTCTGTCTTTTTGCCCTAACATAAGAAAAATTTCTGCATTTTTGCTTCAAAATAAGGGGAATTTCAGCATTTTTGCCCCAAAATAAGGGGAATTTCTGCCTTTTTGACCCCAAATTAGAGAAATTTCTGCCTTTTTGCCCCCAAATTATGTGCATTACTGTGTTTTTGCCCCAAAATAATGGAAATTTCTGCATTTTTGGCCAAAATTATGTGGAATTTCTGCATTTTTGCTCTAAAATAAGAAGAATTTCTTATTTTTTGTCACAAAATAATAGGAAATTCAGGCTTTTTTCCTAAAATAAGGGTAAGTTCTGGAATTTGCCACCATAATAGCGAAATATCTGCCATTTTGCCATGAAATAAAAAGAATTTCTGCATTTTTACCACAAGATAAAGGAAATTTCTGCAATTTTGTCCCAAAAAAGAAATATTTCTGCATTTTTGCCCCAAAATAATAGGGATTTTTGCCTTTTTTCCTCAAAATTAGTGAAATTGCTTAATTTTGCCCCAAAATTAGCAGCATTACTGCATTTTTGCCCAATAATATGGGAAATTTCTGCAATTTTGTTCCAAAATAAGGGAAATTTCTGCATTTTTACCCCAAAATAATGAGAATTTCTGCATTTTTGCCACAAAATAAGGGAAGTTTTTGCAATATTATCTTAAAATAAGTTAAATTTCTATACTTCTGCCACAAAATAAGGGAAATTTCTGCCTATTTGGCCCAAAATAAGGGGGATTTCTGCATTTTTGCCCACAATTAATGAAAGTTCTGCATTTTCGTCCAAAATTAAGGGGAATTTCTGCCTTTTTGCCCTAAAATAAGGGGAATTTCTGCCTTTTTGCCCCAAAATGAGGGTAATTTTGTTTTTTTGGCCTAAAATTAGGGTAATTTCTATTTTTGGCTTAAAATAATGAGAATTTCTGTCTTTATGCCCTAAAATAAGGAAAATTTCTGCATTTTTGCTCCAAAATAAGGGGGATTTCAGCATTTTTGCCCCAAAATAAGGGGAATTTCTGCCTTTTTGCCCAAAAATTAGGGGAATTTCTGCCTTTTTGCCTTCAATTAGGTGCATTACTGTCTTTTTGCCCAAAATAAGGGAAATTTCTGCATTTTTGCCCAAAATTATGTGGAATTTCTGATTTTTGTCCTAAAATAAAAAGAATTTCTGCCTTTAAGGCAAAAAATAAGGGGAATTTCAGCTTTTTGGCCCTAAAATAAGGGTATTTTCTGCAAATTGCCCCCTAATAAGTGGAATTTCTGCCTTTATGACCTGAAAGAAGGGGAATTTCTAATATTTTTGCCCTAGATAAAGGAAATTTCTGCAATTTTACCCCAAAATAAGGGAAATTTTTGCAATTTTGTCCAAAAAAAGGGAAATCTCAGCAATTTTTCCCCACAATAAGGGGAATTTCTGCTTTTTTGCCCCAAAATTAGGGGAATTTCTGAATTTTTCCTCCATAATTAGAAGCATTACTGCATTTTTACCCCAAAATAAAAGAAATTTCTGCAATTTGCCTTAAAATAAAGGAAATTTCTGCAATTCTGTCCCAAAAAAGAAATATATCTGCATTTTTGCCCCAAAATAATAGGGTTTTTTGCCTTTTTGCCTCAAAATTAGTGAAATTTCTGAATTTTGCCCCAAAATTAGCAGCATTACTGCATTTTTGCCCCAAAATATGGGAAATTTCTGCAATTTTGTTCAAAATAAGGGAAATTTCTGCCTTTATACTTCAAAATAATGAGAATTTCTGCATTTTTGCCACAAAATAAGGGAAGTTTCTGCAATTTTTTCTTAAAATAAGTTAAATTTCTATCCTTTTGCAACAAAATAAGGGAAATTTCTGCCTATTTGGCCCAAAATAAGGGGAATTTCTGCATTTTTGCCAAAAATTAAGGGAAATTTCTGCATTTTTGCCCAAAATTAAGGGGAATTTTTGCCTTTTTGCCCCCAAATTAGGGGAATTTATGCATTTTTACCACTAAATTAGGTGCATTACTGTGTTTTTGTCCCAAAATAATAGAAATTTCTTCATTTTTGTCCAAAATTATGTGGAATTTCTGCCTTTTTGCTCTAAAATAAGAAGAATTTCTGCCTTTTTGGCACAAAATAAAAGGAAATTCAGGCTTTTTTCCTAAAATACGGGTAAGTTCTGGAATTTGCCACCAAAAAAGCGTAATTTCTGCCCTTTTGCCATGAAATCAAAGGAATTTCTGCATTTTTGCCACAAGATAAAGGAAATTTCTGCAATTTTGCTTAAAAATAAGGGAAATTTCTGCAATTTTGTCCCAAAAAAAAGAAATTTCATTAATTTCCCCCACAATAAGGGGAATTTCTGTCTTTTTGCCCAAAATTAATGGAATTTCTGATTTTTACCCTAAAATTAGAGGCATTACAGAATTTTTGCCACAAAATAAGGGAAATTTCAGCAATTTGCCTCAAAAAAAAAAAGAATTTTCTGCCTTTTTGACCCCAAAAAAAAAATTTCGGAATTTTTGCCCCCAAATAAATGGAATTTCTGCCTTTTTGCCCCAAAATTAGTGGAATTTCTAAATTTTGCCACAAAATTAGAAGCATTAGTGCATTTTTGCCCAAAAATATGGGAAATTTCTGCAATTTTGTTCCAAAATAAAGGGAATTTCTGCCTTTCTACCCCAAAATAATGGGAATTTCTTCATTTTTGCCACAAAATAAGGTAAATTTCTGCAATATTATCCTAAAATTAGTTAAAGTTCTATACTTTTGCCCCAAAATAAGGGAAATTCCTGCCTTTTTGGCCCCAAATAAAGGGAATTTCTGCATTTTTGCCCCAAATTAAGAAAAATTTCTGCATTTTTGCACAAATATAAGGTTAATTTCTGTATTTTTGGCCTAAAATAAGAGCAATTTCTGCATTTTTGCCCCAAAATAAAGGGAATTTCTGTATTTTTGCCCTGTATTAAGAAAAATTTTTGCATTTTTGCTCCAAAATAATAGGAATTTCTGCAATTTTTCCCCAAATTAGGGGAATTTCTGTAATTATGCCCCAAATAAGGGAAATTTCTGCAATTTTGCCCTAAAATTAGGGGAATTTATGCCTTTTTGCCCCATAATAAGGGAAATTTATGCAATTTTGCACCAAAATAAGGGAATTTTCTTCATTTTTGCTCCAAAATAAAGGAAATTTCTGACTTTTTGCCCCAAAATGAGGAGAATTTCTGCCGTTTTGCCCCCAAATAAAAGGAATTTCTGCATTTTTGCCACAAAATAATAGGAATTTCTGCCTTTTGCAACAAAATTAGTGAAATTTCTTAATTTTGTCCCAAAATTAGTGAAATTTCTGAATTTTGCCCTTAAATAAGAAGAATTTCTGCCTTTTGGCACAAAATAAGAGGAATTTCTGGCTTTTCGCCCTAAAATAAGGGTAATTTTTGCAATTTGCCCCCTAATAAGTGGAATTTCTGCCTTTATGACCTGAAAAAAGAGGAATTTCTGTATTTTTGCCCAAGATAAAGGAAATTTCTACAATTTTACCCCAAAATAAAGGAAGATTTTGCAATTTTGTCCAAAGAAAGAAAAATCTCAGCAATTTTCCCCCACAATAACAAGAAGTTCTGCCTTTTTGCCCCAAACTTAGGGGAATTTCTAAATTATTGCTCCAAAATTAGAAGCATTACTGCATTTTTACCCCAAAATAAGGGAAATTTCTGCAATTTTACCCCAAAATAAGGGAAATTTTTGCAATTTTGTCCAAAGAAAGGGAAATCTCAGCAATTTTGCCCCACAATAAGGGAAATTTCTGCCTTTTTGCTCCAAAATTAGGGGAATTTCAGAATTTTTGCTCCAAAATTAGAAGCATTACTGCATTTTTACCCCAAAATATGGGAAATTTCTGCAATTTTACCCCCAAATAAGGGAAATTTTTGCAATTTTGTCCAAAAAAAGGGAGATCTCAGCAATTTTGCCCCACAATAAGGGAAATTTCTGCCTTTTTGCCCCAAAATTAGGGGAATTTCTGCCTTTTTGCCTTCAAATTATGTGCATTACTGTCTTTTTGCCCAAAATAAGGGAAATTTCTGCATTTTTGCCCAAAATTAAGTGGAATTTCTGATTTATGCCCTAAAATAAAAAGAATTTCTGCCTTTAAGGCAAAAAATAAGGGGAATTTCAGTCTTTATGCCCTAAAATAAGGGTATTTTCTGCAAATTGCCCCCTAATAAGTGGAATTTCTGCCTTTATGACCTGAAAGAAGGGGAATTTCTAACATATTTGCCCAAGATAAGGGAAATTTCTGCAATTTTACATCAAAATAAGGGAAATTTTTGCAATTTTGTCCAAAAAAAGGGAAATCTCAGCAATTTTTCCACACAATAAAGGGAATTTCTGCTTTTTTCTCTAAAATTAGGGAAATTTCTGAATTTTTCCTCCATAATTAGAATTATTACTGCATTTTTACCCCAAAATAAGGAAATTTCGGCAATTTGCCTCAAAATAAAGGAAATTTCTGCAATTTTGTCCCAAAAAAGGGATATTTCTGAATTTTTGCCCCAAAATAATAGGGATTTTTGCCTTTTTGCCTCAAAATTAGTGAAATTTCTGAATTTTGCCCCAAAATTAGCAGCATTACTGCATTTTTGCCCTAAAATATGGGAAATTTCTGCAATTTTGTTCCTAAATAAGGGAAATTTCTGCCTTTTTACCCCAAAATAATGGGAATTTTCTGCATTCTTGCCACAAAATAAGGGAAGTTTCTGTAATTTTATCCTAAAATAAGTTAAATTTCTATCCTTTTGCCTCAAAATAAGGGAAATTTCTGCCTATTTGGCACAAAATAAGGGGGATTTCTGCATTTTTGCCCACAATTAAAAGAAAGTTCTGCATTTTCGTCCAAAATTAAGGGGAATTTCTGCCTTTTTGCCCTAAAATAAGGGGAATTTCTGCCCTTTTGCCCCAAAATAGGGTGAATTTAGTCTTTTTGGACTAAAATAAGGGTAATTTCTATTTTTGTCCTAAAATAATGTGAATTTCTGTCTTTTTGCCTTAAAATAAGGAAAATTTCTGCATTTTTGCATGAAAATAAGGGGAATTTCAGCATTTTTGACCCAAAATAAGAGGAATTTCTGCCTTTTTGCCCCAAAAATTAGGGTAATTTCTGCCTTTTTGCCCCCAAATTAGGTGCATTACTGTGTTTTTGTTCAAAATAAGGGAAATTTCTGCATTTTTGCCAAAAATTAAGTGGAATTTCTCATTTTTGCCCTAAAATAAGAAGAATTTCTGCCTTTTGGCACAAAATAAGAGGAATTTCAGGTTTTTCGCCCTAAAATAAGGGTAATTTCTGCAATTTGCCCCCTAATAAGTAGAATTTCAGCCTTTATGACCTGAAAAAAGAGGAATTTCTGTATTTTTGCCCAAGATAAAGGAAATTTCTACAATTTTACCCCAAAATAAAGGAAGATTTTGCAATTTTGTCCAAAGAAAGAAAAATCTCAGCAATTTTCCCCCACAATAAGGGGAAGTTCTGCCTTTTTGCCTCAAAATTAGGGGAATTTCTGAATTTTTGCTCCAAAATTAGAAGCATTACTGCATTTTTACCCCAAAATATGGGAAATTTCTGCAATTTTACCCCAAAATAAGGGAAATTTTTGCAATTTTGTCCAAAAAAAGGGAAATCTCAGCAATTTTGCCCCACAATAAGGGGAATTTCTGCATTTTTGCCCCAAAATTAGGGGAATTTCTGAATTTTTGCTCCAAAATTAGAAGCATTACTGCATTTTTACCCCAAAATAGAGGAAATTTCTGCAATTTGCCTAAAAATAAAGGAAATTTCTTCAATTTTGTCCCAAAAAAGGGATATATCTGCATTTTTACCCCAAATAATAGGGATTTTTGCCTTTTTGCCCCAAAATTAGTGAAATTTCTGAATTTTGCTCCAAAATTAGAAACATTACTGCATTTTTGCCCCAAAATATGGGAAATTTCTGCAATTTTGTTCCAAAATAAGGGAAATTTCTGCCTTTTTACCCCAAAATAATGGGAATTTCTGCATTTTTGCCACAAAATAAGGGAAGTTTCTGCAATTTTATCCTAAAATAAGTTAAATTTCTATCCTTTTGCCTCAAAATAAGGGAAATTTTTGCCTATTTGGCCCAAAATAAGGGGGATTTCTGCATTTTTGCCCACAATTAAAAGAAAGTTCTCCATTTTCGTCCAAAATTAAGGGGAATTTCTGCCTTTTTGCCCTAAAATAAGGGGAATTTCTGCTTTTTTGCCCCAAAATAGGGTGTATTTAGTCTTTTTGGCCTAAAATAACGGTAATTTCTATTTTTGGCCTAAAATAATGAGAATTTCTGTCTTTTTGCCTTAAAATAAGGAAAATTTCTGCATTTTTGCTCGAAAATAAGAGGAATTTCAGCATTTTTGACCCAAAATAAGAGGAATTTCTGCCTTTTTGCCCCAAAAATTAGGGTAATTTCTGCCTTTTTGCCCCCGAATTAGGTGCATTACTGTCTTTTTGTTCAAAATAAAGGAAATTTCTGCATTTTTGCCCAAAATTAAGTGGAATTTCTCATTTTTGCCCTTAAATAAGAAGAATTTCTGCCTTTTGGCACAAAATAAGAGGAATTTCAGGCTTTTCGCCCTAAAATAAGGGTAATTTCTGCAATTTGCCCCCTAATAAGTGGAATTTCTGCCTTTATGACCTGAAAAAAGAGGAATTTCTGTATTTTTGCCCAAGATAAAGGAAATTTCTACAATTTTACCCCAAAATAAAGGAAGATTTTGCAATTTTGTCCAAAGAAAGAAAAATCTCAGCAATTTTCCCCCACAATAACAAGAAGTTCTGCCTTTTTGCCCCAAACTTAGGGGAATTTCTAAATTATTGCTCCAAAATTAGAAGCATTACTGCATTTTTACCCCAAAATAAGGGAAATTTCTGCAATTTTACCCCAAAATAAGGGAAATTTTTGCAATTTTGTCCAAAGAAAGGGAAATCTCAGCAATTTTGCCCCACAATAAGGGAAATTTCTGCCTTTTTGCTCCAAAATTAGGGGAATTTCAGAATTTTTGCTCCAAAATTAGAAGCATTACTGCATTTTTACCCCAAAATATGGGAAATTTCTGCAATTTTACCCCCAAATAAGGGAAATTTTTGCAATTTTGTCCAAAAAAAGGGAGATCTCAGCAATTTTGCCCCACAATAAGGGAAATTTCTGCCTTTTTGCCCCAAAATTAGGGGAATTTCTGCCTTTTTGCCTTCAAATTATGTGCATTACTGTCTTTTTGCCCAAAATAAGGGAAATTTCTGCATTTTTACCCAAAATTAAGTGGAATTTCTGATTTATGCCCTAAAATAAAAAGAATTTCTGCCTTTAAGGCAAAAAATAAGGGGAATTTCAGTCTTTATTCCCTAAAATAAGGGTATTTTCTGCAAATTGCCCCCTAATAAGTGGAATTTCTGCCTTTATGACCTGAAAGAAGGGGAATTTCTAACATATTTGCCCAAGATAAAAGAAATTTCTGCAATTTTACATCAAAATAAGGGAAATTTTTGCAATTTTGTCCAAAAAAAGGGAAATCTCAGCAATTTTTCCGCACAATAAAGGGAATTTCTGCTTTTTTCTCTAAAATTAGGGAAATTTCTGAATTTTTCCTCCATAATTAGAATTATTACTGAATTTTTACCCCAAAATAAGGAAATTTCGGCAATTTGCCTCAAAATAAAGGAAATTTCTGCAATTTTGTCCCAAAAAAGGGATATTTCTGAATTTTTGCCCCAAATTAATAGGGATTTTTGCCTTTTTGCCTCAAAATTAGTGAAATTTCTGAATTTTGCCCCAAAATTAGCAGCATTACTGCATTTTTGCCCTAAAATATAGGAAATTTCTGCAATTTTGTTCCTAAATAAGGGAAATTTCTGCCTTTTTACCCCAAAATAATGGGAATTTTCTGCATTTTTGCCACAAAATAAGGGAAGTTTCTGTAATTTTATCCTAAAATAAGTTAAATTTCTATCCTTTTGCCTCAAAATAAGGGAAATTTCTGCCTATTTGGCCCAAAATAAGGGGGATTTCTGCATTTTTGCCCACAATTAAAAGAAAGTTCTGCATTTTCGTCCAAAATTAAGGGGAATTTCTGCCTTTTTGCCCTAAAATAAGGGGAATTTCTGCCCTTTTGCCCCAAAATAGGGTGAATTTAGTCTTTTTGGACTAAAATAAGGGTAATTTCTATTTTTGTCCTAAAATAATGTGAATTTCTGTCTTTTTGCCTTAAAATAAGGAAAATTTCTGCATTTTTGCATGAAAATAAGGGGAATTTCAGCATTTTTGACCCAAAATAAGAGGAATTTCTGCCTTTTTGCCCCAAAAATTAGGGTAATTTCTGCCTTTTTGCCCCCAAATTAGGTGCATTACTGTGTTTTTGTTCAAAATAAGGGAAATTTCTGCATTTTTGCCAAAAATTAAGTGGAATTTCTCATTTTTGCCCTAAAATAAGAAGAATTTCTGCCTTTTGGCACAAAATAAGAGGAATTTCAGGTTTTTCGCCCTAAAATAAGGGTAATTTCTGCAATTTGCCCCCTAATAAGTAGAATTTCAGCCTTTATGACCTGAAAAAAGAGGAATTTCTGTATTTTTGCCCAAGATAAAGGAAATTTCTACAATTTTACCCCAAAATAAAGGAAGATTTTGCAATTTTGTCCAAAGAAAGAAAAATCTCAGCAATTTTCCCCCACAATAAGGGGAAGTTCTGCCTTTTTACCCCAAACTTAGGGGAATTTCTAAATTTTTGCTCCAAAATTAGAAGCATTACTGCATTTTTACCTCAAAATAAGGGAAATTTCTGCAATTTTACCCCAAAATAAAGGAAATTTTTGCAATTTTTTCCAAAGAAAGGGAAATCTCAGAAATTTTGCCCCACAATAAGGGGAATTTCTGCCTTTTTGCCTCAAAATTAGGGGAATTTCTGAATTTTTGCTCCAAAATTAGAAGCATTACTGCATTTTTACCCCAAAATATGGGAAATTTCTGCAATTTTACCCCAAAATAAGGGAAATTTTTGCAATTTTGTCCAAAAAAAGGGAAATCTCAGCAATTTTGCCCCACAATAAGGGGAATTTCTGCATTTTTGCCCCAAAATTAGGGGAATTTCTGAATTTTTGCTCCAAAATTAGAAGCATTACTGCATTTTTACCCCAAAATATGGGAAATTTCTGCAATTTTACCCCAAAATAAGGGAAATTTTTGCAATTTTGTCCAAAAAAAGGGAAATCTCAGCAATTTTGCCCCACAATAAGGGGAATTTCTGCATTTTTGCCCCAAAATTAGGGGAATTTCTGAATTTTTGCTCCAAAATTAGAAGCATTACTGCATTTTTACCCCAAAATAGAGGAAATTTCTGCAATTTGCCTAAAAATAAAGGAAATTTCTTCAATTTTGTCCCAAAAAAGGGATATATCTGCATTTTTACCCCAAATAATAGGGATTTTTGCCTTTTTGCCCCAAAATTAGTGAAATTTCTGAATTTTGCTCCAAAATTAGAAACATTACTGCATTTTTGCCCCAAAATATGGGAAATTTCTGCAATTTTGTTCCAAAATAAGGGAAATTTCTGCCTTTTTACCCCAAAATAATGGGAATTTCTGCATTTTTGCCACAAAATAAGGGAAGTTTCTGCAATTTTATCCTAAAATAAGTTAAATTTCTATCCTTTTGCCTCAAAATAAGGGAAATTTCTGCCTATTTGGCCCAAAATAAGGGGGATTTCTGCATTTTTGCCCACAATTAAAAGAAAGTTCTCCATTTTCGTCCAAAATTAAGGGGAATTTCTGCCTTTTTGCCCTAAAATAAGGGGAATTTCTGCTTTTTTGCCCCAAAATAGGGTGTATTTAGTCTTTTTGGCCTAAAATAAGGGTAATTTCTATTTTTGGCCTAAAATAATGAGAATTTCTGTCTTTTTGCCTTAAAATAAGGAAAATTTCTGCATTTTTGCTCGAAAATAAGAGGAATTTCAGCATTTTTGACCCAAAATAAGAGGAATTTCTGCCTTTTTGCCCCAAAAATTAGGGTAATTTCTGCCTTTTTGCCCCCGAATTAGGTGCATTACTGTCTTTTTGTTCAAAATAAAGGAAATTTCTGCATTTTTGCCCAAAATTAAGTGGAATTTCTCATTTTTGCCCTTAAATAAGAAGAATTTCTGCCTTTTGGCACAAAATAAGAGGAATTTCAGGCTTTTCGCCCTATAATAAGGGTAATTTCTGCAATTTGCCCCCTAATAAGTGGAATTTCTGCCTTTATGACCTGAAAAAAGAGGAATTTCTGTATTTTTGCCCAAGATAAAGGAAATTTCTACAATTTTACCCCAAAATAAAGGAAGATTTTGCAATTTTGTCCAAAGAAAGAAAAATCTCAGCAATTTTCCCCCACAATAACAAGAAGTTCTGCCTTTTTGCCCCAAACTTAGGGGAATTTCTAAATTATTGCTCCAAAATTAGAAGCATTACTGCATTTTTACCCCAAAATAAGGGAAATTTCTGCAATTTTACCCCAAAATAAGGGAAATTTTTGCAATTTTGTCCAAAGAAAGGGAAATCTCAGCAATTTTGCCCCACAATAAGGGAAATTTCTGCCTTTTTGCTCCAAAATTAGGGGAATTTCAGAATTTTTGCTCCAAAATTAGAAGCATTACTGCATTTTTACCCCAAAATATGGGAAATTTCTGCAATTTTACCCCCAAATAAGGGAAATTTTTGCAATTTTGTCCAAAAAAAGGGAGATCTCAGCAATTTTGCCCCACAATAAGGGAAATTTCTGCCTTTTTGCCCCAAAATTAGGGGAATTTCTGCCTTTTTGCCTTCAAATTATGTGCATTACTGTCTTTTTGCCCAAAATAAGGGAAATTTCTGCATTTTTGCCCAAAATTAAGTGGAATTTCTGATTTATGCCCTAAAATAAAAAGAATTTCTGCCTTTAAGGCAAAAAATAAGGGGAATTTCAGTCTTTATGCCCTAAAATAAGGGTATTTTCTGCAAATTGCCCCCTAATAAGTGGAATTTCTGCCTTTATGACCTGAAAGAAGGGGAATTTCTAACATATTTGCCCAAGATAAGGGAAATTTCTGCAATTTTACATCAAAATAAGGGAAATTTTTGCAATTTTGTCCAAAAAAAGGGAAATCTCAGCAATTTTTCCGCACAATAAAGGGAATTTCTGCTTTTTTCTCTAAAATTAGGGAAATTTCTGAATTTTTCCTCCATAATTAGAATTATTACTGCATTTTTACCCCAAAATAAGGAAATTTCGGCAATTTGCCTCAAAATAAAGGAAATTTCTGCAATTTTGTCCCAAAAAAGGGATATTTCTGAATTTTTGCCCCAAAATAATAGGGATTTTTGCCTTTTTGCCTCAAAATTAGTGAAATTTCTGAATTTTGCCCCAAAATTAGCAGCATTACTGCATTTTTGCCCTAAAATATGGGAAATTTCTGCAATTTTGTTCCTAAATAAGGGAAATTTCTGCCTTTTTACCCCAAAATAATGGGAATTTTCTGCATTTTTGCCACAAAATAAGGGAAGTTTCTGTAATTTTATCCTAAAATAAGTTAAATTTCTATCCTTTTGCCTCAAAATAAGGGAAATTTCTGCCTATTTGGCCCAAAATAAGGGGGATTTCTGCATTTTTGCCCACAATTAAAAGAAAGTTCTGCATTTTCGTCCAAAATTAAGGGGAATTTCTGCCTTTTTGCCCTAAAATAAGGGGAATTTCTGCCCTTTTGCCCCAAAATAGGGTGAATTTAGTCTTTTTGGACTAAAATAAGGGTAATTTCTATTTTTGTCCTAAAATAATGTGAATTTCTGTCTTTTTGCCTTAAAATAAGGAAAATTTCTGCATTTTTGCATGAAAATAAGGGGAATTTCAGCATTTTTGACCCAAAATAAGAGGAATTTCTGCCTTTTTGCCCCAAAAATTAGGGTAATTTCTGCCTTTTTGCCCCCAAATTAGGTGCATTACTGTGTTTTTGTTCAAAATAAGGGAAATTTCTGCATTTTTGCCAAAAATTAAGTGGAATTTCTCATTTTTGCCCTAAAATAAGAAGAATTTCTGCCTTTTGGCACAAAATAAGAGGAATTTCAGGTTTTTCGCCCTAAAATAAGGGTAATTTCTGCAATTTGCCCCCTAATAAGTAGAATTTCAGCCTTTATGACCTGAAAAAAGAGGAATTTCTGTATTTTTGCCCAAGATAAAGGAAATTTCTACAATTTTACCCCAAAATAAAGGAAGATTTTGCAATTTTGTCCAAAGAAAGAAAAATCTCAGCAATTTTCCCCCACAATAAGGGGAAGTTCTGCCTTTTTACCCCAAACTTAGGGGAATTTCTAAATTTTTTCTCCAAAATTAGAAGCATTACTGCATTTTTACCTCAAAATAAGGGAAATTTCTGCAATTTTACCCCAAAATAAAGGAAATTTTTGCAATTTTTTCCAAAGAAAGGGAAATCTCAGAAATTTTGCCCCACAATAAGGGGAATTTCTGCCTTTTTGCCTCAAAATTAGGGGAATTTCTGAATTTTTGCTCCAAAATTAGAAGCATTACTGCATTTTTACCCCAAAATATGGGAAATTTCTGCAATTTTACCCCAAAATAAGGGAAATTTTTGCAATTTTGTCCAAAAAAAGGGAAATCTCAGCAATTTTGCCCCACAATAAGGGGAATTTCTGCATTTTTGCCCCAAAATTAGGGGAATTTCTGAATTTTTGCTCCAAAATTAGAAGCATTACTGCATTTTTACCCCAAAATATGGAAAATTTCTGCAATTTTACCCCAAAATAAGGGAAATTTTTGCAATTTTGTCCAAAAAAAGGGAAATCTCAGCAATTTTGCCCCACAATAAGGGGAATTTCTGCATTTTTGCCCCAAAATTAGGGGAATTTCTGAATTTTTGCTCCAAAATTAGAAGCATTACTGCATTTTTACCCCAAAATAGAGGAAATTTCTGCAATTTGCCTAAAAATAAAGGAAATTTCTTCAATTTTGTCCCAAAAAAGGGATATATCTGCATTTTTACCCCAAATAATAGGGATTTTTGCCTTTTTGCCCCAAAATTAGTGAAATTTCTGAATTTTGCTCCAAAATTAGAAACATTACTGCATTTTTGCCCCAAAATATGGGAAATTTCTGCAATTTTGTTCCAAAATAAGGGAAATTTCTGCCTTTTTACCCCAAAATAATGGGAATTTCTGCATTTTTGCCACAAAATAAGGGAAGTTTCTGCAATTTTATCCTAAAATAAGTTAAATTTCTATCCTTTTGCCTCAAAATAAGGGAAATTTCTGCCTATTTGGCCCAAAATAAGGGGGATTTCTGCATTTTTGCCCACAATTAAAAGAAAGTTCTCCATTTTCGTCCAAAATTAAGGGGAATTTCTGCCTTTTTGCCCTAAAATAAGGGGAATTTCTGCTTTTTTGCCCCAAAATAGGGTGTATTTAGTCTTTTTGGCCTAAAATAAGGGTAATTTCTATTTTTGGCCTAAAATAATGAGAATTTCTGTCTTTTTGCCTTAAAATAAGGAAAATTTCTGCATTTTTGCTCGAAAATAAGAGGAATTTCAGCATTTTTGACCCAAAATAAGAGGAATTTCTGCCTTTTTGCCCCAAAAATTAGGGTAATTTCTGCCTTTTTGCCCCCGAATTAGGTGCATTACTGTCTTTTTGTTCAAAATAAAGGAAATTTCTGCATTTTTGCCCAAAATTAAGTGGAATTTCTCATTTTTGCCCTTAAATAAGAAGAATTTCTGCCTTTTGGCACAAAATAAGAGGAATTTCAGGCTTTTCGCCCTAAAATAAGGGTAATTTCTGCAATTTGCCCCCTAATAAGTGGAATTTCTGCCTTTATGACCTGAAAAAAGAGGAATTTCTGTATTTTTGCCCAAGATAAAGGAAATTTCTACAATTTTACCCCAAAATAAAGGAAGATTTTGCAATTTTGTCCAAAGAAAGAAAAATCTCAGCAATTTTCCCCCACAATAACAAGAAGTTCTGCCTTTTTGCCCCAAACTTAGGGGAATTTCTAAATTATTGCTCCAAAATTAGAAGCATTACTGCATTTTTACCCCAAAATAAGGGAAATTTCTGCAATTTTACCCCAAAATAAGGGAAATTTTTGCAATTTTGTCCAAAGAAAGGGAAATCTCAGCAATTTTGCCCCACAATAAGGGAAATTTCTGCCTTTTTGCTCCAAAATTAGGGGAATTTCAGAATTTTTGCTCCAAAATTAGAAGCATTACTGCATTTTTACCCCAAAATATGGGAAATTTCTGCAATTTTACCCCCAAATAAGGGAAATTTTTGCAATTTTTTCCAAAGAAAGGGAAATCTCAGAAATTTTGCCCCACAATAAGGGGAATTTCTGCCTTTTTGCCTCAAAATTAGGGGAATTTCTGAATTTTTGCTCCAAAATTAGAAGCATTACTGCATTTTTACCCCAAAATATGGGAAATTTCTGCAATTTTACCCCAAAATAAGGGAAATTTTTGCAATTTTGTCCAAAAAAAGGGAAATCTCAGCAATTTTGCCCCACAATAAGGGGAATTTCTGCATTTTTGCCCCAAAATTAGGGGAATTTCTGAATTTTTGCTCCAAAATTAGAAGCATTACTGCATTTTTACCCCAAAATATGGAAAATTTCTGCAATTTTACCCCAAAATAAGGGAAATTTTTGCAATTTTGTCCAAAAAAAGGGAAATCTCAGCAATTTTGCCCCACAATAAGGGGAATTTCTGCATTTTTGCCCCAAAATTAGGGGAATTTCTGAATTTTTGCTCCAAAATTAGAAGCATTACTGCATTTTTACCCCAAAATAGAGGAAATTTCTGCAATTTGCCTAAAAATAAAGGAAATTTCTTCAATTTTGTCCCAAAAAAGGGATATATCTGCATTTTTACCCCAAATAATAGGGATTTTTGCCTTTTTGCCCCAAAATTAGTGAAATTTCTGAATTTTGCTCCAAAATTAGAAACATTACTGCATTTTTGCCCCAAAATATGGGAAATTTCTGCAATTTTGTTCCAAAATAAGGGAAATTTCTGCCTTTTTACCCCAAAATAATGGGAATTTCTGCATTTTTGCCACAAAATAAGGGAAGTTTCTGCAATTTTATCCTAAAATAAGTTAAATTTCTATCCTTTTGCCTCAAAATAAGGGAAATTTCTGCCTATTTGGCCCAAAATAAGGGGGATTTCTGCATTTTTGCCCACAATTAAAAGAAAGTTCTCCATTTTCGTCCAAAATTAAGGGGAATTTCTGCCTTTTTGCCCTAAAATAAGGGGAATTTCTGCTTTTTTGCCCCAAAATAGGGTGTATTTAGTCTTTTTGGCCTAAAATAAGGGTAATTTCTATTTTTGGCCTAAAATAATGAGAATTTCTGTCTTTTTGCCTTAAAATAAGGAAAATTTCTGCATTTTTGCTCGAAAATAAGAGGAATTTCAGCATTTTTGACCCAAAATAAGAGGAATTTCTGCCTTTTTGCCCCAAAAATTAGGGTAATTTCTGCCTTTTTGCCCCCGAATTAGGTGCATTACTGTCTTTTTGTTCAAAATAAAGGAAATTTCTGCATTTTTGCCCAAAATTAAGTGGAATTTCTCATTTTTGCCCTTAAATAAGAAGAATTTCTGCCTTTTGGCACAAAATAAGAGGAATTTCAGGCTTTTCGCCCTAAAATAAGGGTAATTTCTGCAATTTGCCCCCTAATAAGTGGAATTTCTGCCTTTATGACCTGAAAAAAGAGGAATTTCTGTATTTTTGCCCAAGATAAAGGAAATTTCTACAATTTTACCCCAAAATAAAGGAAGATTTTGCAATTTTGTCCAAAGAAAGAAAAATCTCAGCAATTTTCCCCCACAATAACAAGAAGTTCTGCCTTTTTGCCCCAAACTTAGGGGAATTTCTAAATTATTGCTCCAAAATTAGAAGCATTACTGCATTTTTACCCCAAAATAAGGGAAATTTCTGCAATTTTACCCCAAAATAAGGGAAATTTTTGCAATTTTGTCCAAAGAAAGGGAAATCTCAGCAATTTTGCCCCACAATAAGGGAAATTTCTGCCTTTTTGCTCCAAAATTAGGGGAATTTCAGAATTTTTGCTCCAAAATTAGAAGCATTACTGCATTTTTACCCCAAAATATGGGAAATTTCTGCAATTTTACCCCCAAATAAGGGAAATTTTTGCAATTTTGTCCAAAAAAAGGGAGATCTCAGCAATTTTGCCCCACAATAAGGGAAATTTCTGCCTTTTTGCCCCAAAATTAGGGGAATTTCTGCCTTTTTGCCTTCAAATTATGTGCATTACTGTCTTTTTGCCCAAAATAAGGGAAATTTCTGCATTTTTGCCCAAAATTAAGTGGAATTTCTGATTTATGCCCTAAAATAAAAAGAATTTCTGCCTTTAAGGCAAAAAATAAGGGGAATTTCAGTCTTTATGCCCTAAAATAAGGGTATTTTCTGCAAATTGCCCCCTAATAAGTGGAATTTCTGCCTTTATGACCTGAAAGAAGGGGAATTTCTAACATATTTGCCCAAGATAAGGGAAATTTCTGCAATTTTACATCAAAATAAGGGAAATTTTTGCAATTTTGTCCAAAAAAAGGGAAATCTCAGCAATTTTTCCGCACAATAAAGGGAATTTCTGCTTTTTTCTCTAAAATTAGGGAAATTTCTGAATTTTTCCTCCATAATTAGAATTATTACTGCATTTTTACCCCAAAATAAGGAAATTTCGGCAATTTGCCTCAAAATAAAGGAAATTTCTGCAATTTTGTCCCAAAAAAGGGATATTTCTGAATTTTTGCCCCAAAATAATAGGGATTTTTGCCTTTTTGCCTCAAAATTAGTGAAATTTCTGAATTTTGCCCCAAAATTAGCAGCATTACTGCATTTTTGCCCTAAAATATGGGAAATTTCTGCAATTTTGTTCCTAAATAAGGGAAATTTCTGCCTTTTTACCCCAAAATAATGGGAATTTTCTGCATTTTTGCCACAAAATAAGGGAAGTTTCTGTAATTTTATCCTAAAATAAGTTAAATTTCTATCCTTTTGCCTCAAAATAAGGGAAATTTCTGCCTATTTGGCCCAAAATAAGGGGGATTTCTGCATTTTTGCCCACAATTAAAAGAAAGTTCTGCATTTTCGTCCAAAATTAAGGGGAATTTCTGCCTTTTTGCCCTAAAATAAGGGGAATTTCTGCCCTTTTGCCCCAAAATAGGGTGAATTTAGTCTTTTTGGACTAAAATAAGGGTAATTTCTATTTTTGTCCTAAAATAATGTGAATTTCTGTCTTTTTGCCTTAAAATAAGGAAAATTTCTGCATTTTTGCATGAAAATAAGGGGAATTTCAGCATTTTTGACCCAAAATAAGAGGAATTTCTGCCTTTTTGCCCCAAAAATTAGGGTAATTTCTGCCTTTTTGCCCCCAAATTAGGTGCATTACTGTGTTTTTGTTCAAAATAAGGGAAATTTCTGCATTTTTGCCAAAAATTAAGTGGAATTTCTCATTTTTGCCCTAAAATAAGAAGAATTTCTGCCTTTTGGCACAAAATAAGAGGAATTTCAGGCTTTTCGCCCTAAAATAAGGGTAATTTCTGCAATTTGCCCCCTAATAAGTAGAATTTCAGCCTTTATGACCTGAAAAAAGAGGAATTTCTGTATTTTTGCCCAAGATAAAGGAAATTTCTACAATTTTACCCCAAAATAAAGGAAGATTTTGCAATTTTGTCCAAAGAAAGAAAAATCTCAGCAATTTTCCCCCACAATAAGTGGAAGTTCTGCCTTTTTACCCCAAACTTAGGGGAATTTCTAAATTTTTTCTCCAAAATTAGAAGCATTACTGCATTTTTACCTCAAAATAAGGGAAATTTCTGCAATTTTACCCCAAAATAAAGGAAATTTTTGCAATTTTTTCCAAAGAAAGGGAAATCTCAGAAATTTTGCCCCACAATAAGGGGAATTTCTGCCTTTTTGCCTCAAAATTAGGGGAATTTCTGAATTTTTGCTCCAAAATTAGAAGCATTACTGCATTTTTACCCCAAAATATGGGAAATTTCTGCAATTTTACCCCAAAATAAGGGAAATTTTTGCAATTTTGTCCAAAAAAAGGGAAATCTCAGCAATTTTGCCCCACAATAAGGGGAATTTCTGCATTTTTGCCCCAAAATTAGGGGAATTTCTGAATTTTTGCTCCAAAATTAGAAGCATTACTGCATTTTTACCCCAAAATATGGGAAATTTCTGCAATTTTACCCCAAAATAAGGGAAATTTTTGCAATTTTGTCCAAAAAAAGGGAAATCTCAGCAATTTTGCCCCACAATAAGGGGAATTTCTGCATTTTTGCCCCAAAATTAGGGGAATTTCTGAATTTTTGCTCCAAAATTAGAAGCATTACTGCATTTTTACCCCAAAATAGAGGAAATTTCTGCAATTTGCCTAAAAATAAAGGAAATTTCTTCAATTTTGTCCCAAAAAAGGGATATATCTGCATTTTTACCCCAAATAATAGGGATTTTTGCCTTTTTGCCCCAAAATTAGTGAAATTTCTGAATTTTGCTCCAAAATTAGAAACATTACTGCATTTTTGCCCCAAAATATGGGAAATTTCTGCAATTTTGTTCCAAAATAAGGGAAATTTCTGCCTTTTTACCCCAAAATAATGGGAATTTCTGCATTTTTGCCACAAAATAAGGGAAGTTTCTGCAATTTTATCATAAAATAAGTTAAATTTCTATCCTTTTGCCTCAAAATAAGGGAAATTTCTGCCTATTTGGCCCAAAATAAGGGGGATTTCTGCATTTTTGCCCACAATTAAAAGAAAGTTCTCCATTTTCGTCCAAAATTAAGGGGAATTTCTGCCTTTTTGCCCTAAAATAAGGGGAATTTCTGCTTTTTTGCCCCAAAATAGGGTGTATTTAGTCTTTTTGGCCTAAAATAAGGGTAATTTCTATTTTTGGCCTAAAATAATGAGAATTTCTGTCTTTTTGCCTTAAAATAAGGAAAATTTCTGCATTTTTGCTCGAAAATAAGAGGAATTTCAGCATTTTTGACCCAAAATAAGAGGAATTTCTGCCTTTTTGCCCCAAAAATTAGGGTAATTTCTGCCTTTTTGCCCCCGAATTAGGTGCATTACTGTCTTTTTGTTCAAAATAAAGGAAATTTCTGCATTTTTGCCCAAAATTAAGTGGAATTTCTCATTTTTGCCCTTAAATAAGAAGAATTTCTGCCTTTTGGCACAAAATAAGAGGAATTTCAGGCTTTTCGCCCTAAAATAAGGGTAATTTCTGCAATTTGCCCCCTAATAAGTGGAATTTCTGCCTTTATGACCTGAAAAAAGAGGAATTTCTGTATTTTTGCCCAAGATAAAGGAAATTTCTACAATTTTACCCCAAAATAAAGGAAGATTTTGCAATTTTGTCCAAAGAAAGAAAAATCACAGCAATTTTCCCCCACAATAACAAGAAGTTCTGCCTTTTTGCCCCAAACTTAGGGGAATTTCTAAATTATTGCTCCAAAATTAGAAGCATTACTGCATTTTTACCCCAAAATAAGGGAAATTTCTGCAATTTTACCCCAAAATAAGGGAAATTTTTGCAATTTTGTCCAAAGAAAGGGAAATCTCAGCAATTTTGCCCCACAATAAGGGAAATTTCTGCCTTTTTGCTCCAAAATTAGGGGAATTTCAGAATTTTTGCTCCAAAATTAGAAGCATTACTGCATTTTTACCCCAAAATATGGGAAATTTCTGCAATTTTACCCCCAAATAAGGGAAATTTTTGCAATTTTGTCCAAAAAAAGGGAGATCTCAGCAATTTTGCCCCACAATAAGGGAAATTTCTGCCTTTTTGCCCCAAAATTAGGGGAATTTCTGCCTTTTTGCCTTCAAATTATGTGCATTACTGTCTTTTTGCCCAAAATAAGGGAAATTTCTGCATTTTTGCCCAAAATTAAGTGGAATTTCTGATTTATGCCCTAAAATAAAAAGAATTTCTGCCTTTAAGGCAAAAAATAAGGGGAATTTCAGTCTTTATGCCCTAAAATAAGGGTATTTTCTGCAAATTGCCCCCTAATAAGTGGAATTTCTGCCTTTATGACCTGAAAGAAGGGGAATTTCTAACATATTTGCCCAAGATAAGGGAAATTTCTGCAATTTTACATCAAAATAAGGGAAATTTTTGCAATTTTGTCCAAAAAAAGGGAAATCTCAGCAATTTTTCCGCACAATAAAGGGAATTTCTGCTTTTTTCTCTAAAATTAGGGAAATTTCTGAATTTTTCCTCCATAATTAGAATTATTACTGCATTTTTACCCCAAAATAAGGAAATTTCGGCAATTTGCCTCAAAATAAAGGAAATTTCTGCAATTTTGTCCCAAAAAAGGGATATTTCTGAATTTTTGCCCCAAAATAATAGGGATTTTTGCCTTTTTGCCTCAAAATTAGTGAAATTTCTGAATTTTGCCCCAAAATTAGCAGCATTACTGCATTTTTGCCCTAAAATATGGGAAATTTCTGCAATTTTGTTCCTAAATAAGGGAAATTTCTGCCTTTTTACCCCAAAATAATGGGAATTTTCTGCATTTTTGCCACAAAATAAGGGAAGTTTCTGTAATTTTATCCTAAAATAAGTTAAATTTCTATCCTTTTGCCTCAAAATAAGGGAAATTTCTGCCTATTTGGCCCAAAATAAGGGGGATTTCTGCATTTTTGCCCACAATTAAAAGAAAGTTCTGCATTTTCGTCCAAAATTAAGGGGAATTTCTGCCTTTTTGCCCTAAAATAAGGGGAATTTCTGCCCTTTTGCCCCAAAATAGGGTGAATTTAGTCTTTTTGGACTAAAATAAGGGTAATTTCTATTTTTGTCCTAAAATAATGTGAATTTCTGTCTTTTTGCCTTAAAATAAGGAAAATTTCTGCATTTTTGCATGAAAATAAGGGGAATTTCAGCATTTTTGACCCAAAATAAGAGGAATTTCTGCCTTTTTGCCCCAAAAATTAGGGTAATTTCTGCCTTTTTGCCCCCAAATTAGGTGCATTACTGTGTTTTTGTTCAAAATAAGGGAAATTTCTGCATT
The DNA here is from genome assembly GCF_963924665.1 of Micromys minutus. Classification (NCBI taxonomy): domain Eukaryota; kingdom Metazoa; phylum Chordata; class Mammalia; order Rodentia; family Muridae; genus Micromys; species Micromys minutus. Next base: position 377,741 of record NW_027667692.1, on the reverse strand, counting down.
TTTGCCAAAAATTAAGTGGAATTTCTCATTTTTGCCCTAAAATAAGAAGAATTTCTGCCTTTTGGCACAAAATAAGAGGAATTTCAGGTTTTTCGCCCTAAAATAAGGGTAATTTCTGCAATTTGCCCCCTAATAAGTAGAATTTCAGCCTTTATGACCTGAAAAAAGAGGAATTTCTGTATTTTTGCCCAAGATAAAGGAAATTTCTACAATTTTACCCCAAAATAAAGGAAGATTTTGCAATTTTGTCCAAAGAAAGAAAAATCTCAGCAATTTTCCCCCACAATAAGGGGAAGTTCTGCCTTTTTACCCCAAACTTAGGGGAATTTCTAAATTTTTGCTCCAAAATTAGAAGCATTACTGCATTTTTACCCCAAAATAAGGGAAATTTCTGCAATTTTACCCCAAAATAAAGGAAATTTTTGCAATTTTTTCCAAAGAAAGGGAAATCTCAGAAATTTTGCCCCACAATAAGGGGAATTTCTGCCTTTTTGCCTCAAAATTAGGGGAATTTCTGAATTTTTGCTCCAAAATTAGAAGCATTACTGCATTTTTACCCCAAAATATGGGAAATTTCTGCAATTTTACCCCAAAATAAGGGAAATTTTTGCAATTTTGTCCAAAAAAAGGGAAATCTCAGCAATTTTGCCCCACAATAAGGGGAATTTCTGCATTTTTGCCCCAAAATTAGGGGAATTTCTGAATTTTTGCTCCAAAATTAGAAGCATTACTGCATTTTTACCCCCAAATAGAGGAAATTTCTGCAGTTTGCCTAAAAATAAAGGAAATTTCTTCAATTTTGTCCCAAAAAAGGGATATATCTGCATTTTTACCCCAAATAATAGGGATTTTTGCCTTTTTGCCCCAAAATTAGTGAAATTTCTGAATTTTGCTCCAAAATTAGAAACATTACTGCATTTTTGCCCCAAAATATGGGAAATTTCTGCAATTTTGTTCCAAAATAAGGGAAATTTCTGCCTTTTTACCCCAAAATAATGGGAATTTCTGCATTTTTGCCACAAAATAAGGGAAGTTTCTGCAATTTTATCCTAAAATAAGTTAAATTTCTATCCTTTTGCCTCAAAATAAGGGAAATTTCTGCCTATTTGGCCCAAAATAAGGGGGATTTCTGCATTTTTGCCCACAATTAAAAGAAAGTTCTCCATTTTCGTCCAAAATTAAGGGGAATTTCTGCCTTTTTGCCCTAAAATAAGGGGAATTTCTGCTTTTTTGCCCCAAAATAGGGTGTATTTAGTCTTTTTGGCCTAAAATAAGGGTAATTTCTATTTTTGGCCTAAAATAATGAGAATTTCTGTCTTTTTGCCTTAAAATAAGGAAAATTTCTGCATTTTTGCTCGAAAATAAGAGGAATTTCAGCATTTTTGACCCAAAATAAGAGGAATTTCTGCCTTTTTGCCCCAAAAATTAGGGTAATTTCTGCCTTTTTGCCCCCGAATTAGGTGCATTACTGTCTTTTTGTTCAAAATAAAGGAAATTTCTGCATTTTTGCCCAAAATTAAGTGGAATTTCTCATTTTTGCCCTTAAATAAGAAGAATTTCTGCCTTTTGGCACAAAATAAGAGGAATTTCAGGCTTTTCGCCCTAAAATAAGGGTAATTTCTGCAATTTGCCCCCTAATAAGTGGAATTTCTGCCTTTATGACCTGAAAAAAGAGGAATTTCTGTATTTTTGCCCAAGATAAAGGAAATTTCTACAATTTTACCCCAAAATAAAGGAAGATTTTGCAATTTTGTCCAAAGAAAGAAAAATCTCAGCAATTTTCCCCCACAATAACAAGAAGTTCTGCCTTTTTGCCCCAAACTTAGGGGAATTTCTAAATTATTGCTCCAAAATTAGAAGCATTACTGCATTTTTACCCCAAAATAAGGGAAATTTCTGCAATTTTACCCCAAAATAAGGGAAATTTTTGCAATTTTGTCCAAAGAAAGGGAAATCTCAGCAATTTTGCCCCACAATAAGGGAAATTTCTGCCTTTTTGCTCCAAAATTAGGGGAATTTCAGAATTTTTGCTCCAAAATTAGAAGCATTACTGCATTTTTACCCCAAAATATGGGAAATTTCTGCAATTTTACCCCCAAATAAGGGAAATTTTTGCAATTTTGTCCAAAAAAAGGGAGATCTCAGCAATTTTGCCCCACAATAAGGGAAATTTCTGCCTTTTTGCCCCAAAATTAGGGGAATTTCTGCCTTTTTGCCTTCAAATTATGTGCATTACTGTCTTTTTGCCCAAAATAAGGGAAATTTCTGCATTTTTGCCCAAAATTAAGTGGAATTTCTGATTTATGCCCTAAAATAAAAAGAATTTCTGCCTTTAAGGCAAAAAATAAGGGGAATTTCAGTCTTTATGCCCTAAAATAAGGGTATTTTCTGCAAATTGCCCCCTAATAAGTGGAATTTCTGCCTTTATGACCTGAAAGAAGGGGAATTTCTAACATATTTGCCCAAGATAAGGGAAATTTCTGCAATTTTACATCAAAATAAGGGAAATTTTTGCAATTTTGTCCAAAAAAAGGGAAATCTCAGCAATTTTTCCGCACAATAAAGGGAATTTTTGCTTTTTTCTCTAAAATTAGGGAAATTTCTGAATTTTTCCTCCATAATTAGAATTATTACTGCATTTTTACCCCAAAATAAGGAAATTTCGGCAATTTGCCTCAAAATAAAGGAAATTTCTGCAATTTTGTCCCAAAAAAGGGATATTTCTGAATTTTTGCCCCAAAATAATAGGGATTTTTGCCTTTTTGCCTCAAAATTAGTGAAATTTCTGAATTTTGCCCCAAAATTAGCAGCATTACTGCATTTTTGCCCTAAAATATGGGAAATTTCTGCAATTTTGTTCCTAAATAAGGGAAATTTCTGCCTTTTTACCCCAAAATAATGGGAATTTTCTGCATTTTTGCCACAAAATAAGGGAAGTTTCTGTAATTTTATCCTAAAATAAGTTAAATTTCTATCCTTTTGCCTCAAAATAAGGGAAATTTCTGCCTATTTGGCCCAAAATAAGGGGGATTTCTGCATTTTTGCCCACAATTAAAAGAAAGTTCTGCATTTTCATCCAAAATTAAGGGGAATTTCTGCCTTTTTGCCCTAAAATAAGGGGAATTTCTGCCCTTTTGCCCCAAAATAGGGTGAATATAGTCTTTTTGGACTAAAATAAGGGTAATTTCTATTTTTGTCCTAAAATAATGTGAATTTCTGTCTTTTTGCCTTAAAATAAGGAAAATTTCTGCATTTTTGCATGAAAATAAGGGGAATTTCAGCATTTTTGACCCAAAATAAGAGGAATTTCTGCCTTTTTGCCCCAAAAATTAGGGTAATTTCTGCCTTTTTGCCCCCAAATTAGGTGCATTACTGTGTTTTTGTTCAAAATAAGGGAAATTTCTGTATTTTTGCCAAAAATTAAGTGGAATTTCTCATTTTTGCCCTAAAATAAGAAGAATTTCTGCCTTTTGGCACAAAATAAGAGGAATTTCAGGTTTTTTGCCCTAAAATAAGGGTAATTTCTGCAATTTGCCCCCTAATAAGTAGAATTTCAGCCTTTATGACCTGAAAAAAGAGGAATTTCTGTATTTTTGCCCAAGATAAAGAAATTTCTACAATTTTACCCCAAAATAAAGGAAGATTTTGCAATTTTGTCCAAAGAAAGAAAAATCTCAGCAATTTTCCCCCACAATAAGGGGAAGTTCTGCCTTTTTACCCCAAACTTAGGGGAATTTCTAAATTTTTGCTCCAAAATTAGAAGCATTACTGCATTTTTACCCCAAAATAAGGGAAATTTCTGCAATTTTACCCCAAAATAAAGGAAATTTTTGCAATTTTGTCCAAAGAAAGGGAAATCTCAGAAATTTTGCCCCACAATAAGGGGAATTTCTGCCTTTTTGCCTCAAAATTAGGGGAATTTCTGAATTTTTGCTCCAAAATTAGAAGCATTACTGCATTTTTACCCCAAAATATGGGAAATTTCTGCAATTTTACCCCAAAATAAGGGAAATTTTTGCAATTTTGTCCAAAAAAAGGGAGATCTCAGCAATTTTGCCCCACAATAAAAGAAATTTCTGCCTTTTTGCCCCAAAATTAGGGGAATTTCTGCCTTTTTGCCTTCAAATCAGGTGCATTACTGTCTTTTTGCCCAAAATAAGGGAAATTTCTGCATTTTTGCCCAAAATTAAGTGGAATTTCTGATTTATGCCCTAAAGTAAAAAGAATTTCTGACTTTAAGGCAAAAAATAAAGGGAATTTCAGACTTTTTGCCCTAAAATAAGGGTATTTTCTGCAAATTGCCCCCTAATAAGTGGAATTTCTGCCTTTATGACCTGAAAGAAGGGGAATTTCTAACATATTTGCCCAAGATAAGGGAAATTTCTGCAATTTTACATCAAAATAAGAAAAATTTTTGCAATTTTGTCCAAAAAAAAGGAAATCTCAGCAATTTTTCCCCACAATAAGGGGAATTTCTGCTTTTTCCCCAAAATTAGGGAAATTTCTGAATTTTTCCTTCATAATTAGAATTATTACTGCATTTTTACCCCAAAATAAAGAAACTTTCGGCAATTTGCCTCAAAATAAAGGAAATTTCTGCAATTTTTTCACAAAAGAGGGATATTTCTGAATTTTTGTCCCAAAATAATAGGGATTTTTGCCTTTTTGCCTCAAAATTAGTGAAATTTCTGAATTTTGCCCTAAAATTAGCAGCATTACTGCATTTTTGCCCCAAAATATGGGAAATTTCTGCAATTTTGTTCCTAAATAAGGGAAATTTCTGCCTTTTTACCCCAAAATAATGGGAATTTCTGCATTTTTGCCACAAAATAAGGGAAGTTTCTGCAATTTTATCTTAAAATAATTTAAATTTCTATCCTTTTGCCACAAAATAAGTGAAATTTCTACCTATTTGGCCCAAAATAAGGGGAATTTTTGCATTTTTGCCCAAAATTAAGGGAAATTTCTGCATTTTTGCCTAAAATAATGAGAATTTCTGCCTTTTTGCCCTAAAATAAGAGGAATTTCTGCCTTTTGCTTCAAAACAAAGGGAATTTAGTCTTTTTGGCTTAAAATAAGGGTAATTTCTATTTTTGGCCTAAAATAATAAGAATTTCTGTCTTTTTGCCCTAACATAAAGAAACTTTCTGCATTTTTGCTTCAAAATAAGGGGAATTTAAGCATTTTTGCCCCAAAATAAGGGGAATTTCTGCCTTTTTGCCCCCAAATTAGGGAAATTTCTGCCTTTTTGCCCCCAAATTATGTGCATTACTGTGTTTTTGCCACAAAATAATGGAAATTTCTGCATTTTGGCCAAAATTATGTGGAATTTCTGCCTTTTTGCTCTAAAATAAGAAGAATTTTTTATTTTTTGGCACAAAATAATAGGAAATTCAGGCTTTTTTCCTAAAATAAGGGTAAGTTCTGGAATTTGCCACCATAAAAGCGTAATTTCTGCCCTTTTGCCATGAAATAAAAAGAATTTCTGTATTTTTGCCACAAGATAAAGGAAATTTCTGCAATTTTGCTTAAAAATAAGGGAAATTTCTGCAATTTTGTCCCCAAAAAAGGAAATTTCATTAATTTCCCCCACAATAAAGGGAATTTCTGTCTTTTTGCCCCAAAATTAACGGAATTTCTGATTTTTACCCCTAAATTAGAAGCATTACAGAATTTTTGCCACAATATAAGGGAAATTTCAGCAATTTGCCTCAAAAAAGAAGAATTTTCTGCCGTTTTGACCCAAAAAAAAAGAAATTTCTGAATTTATGCTCCCAAATAAGTGGAATATCTGCCTTTTTGCCCTAAAATTAGTAAAATTTCTAAATTTTGCCCCAAAATTAGTAGCATTAGTGCATTTTTGCCCAAAAATATGGGAAATTTCTGCAATTTATTTCCAAAATAAAGGGAATTTCTGCCTTTCTACCCCAAAATAATGGGAATTTCTTCATTTTTGCCACAAAATAAGGTAAATTATTACAATATTATCCTAAAATAAGTTAAAGTTCTATACTTTTGCCCCAAAATAAGGGAAATTCCTGCCTTTTTGGCCCCAAATAAAGGGAATTTCTGCCTTTTTGCCCCAAATTAAGGGAAATTTCTGCATTTTTGCTCAAATATAAGGGTAATTTCTGTATTTTTGGCCTAAAATTAGAGCAATTTCTGCATTTTTGCCCCAAAATAAGGGGAATTTCTGTATTTTTGCCCTGTATTAAGGAAAATTTTTGCATTTTTGCTCCAAAATAAGGAGAATTCCTGCAATTTTTTTTCAAAATTAGGGGAATTTCTGTAATTATGCCCCAAAAAAGGGAAATTTCTGTAATTTTGTCCTAAAATTAGGGGAATTTCTGCCTTTTTGCCCCAAAATAAGGGAAATTTATGCAATTTTGCACCAAAATGAGGGAATTTTCTTCATTTTTGCTCCAAAATAAAGGGAATTTCTGCCTTTTTGCCCCAAAATGAGGAGAATTTCTGCTTTTTGCCCCCAAATAAAAGGAATTTCTGCATTTTTGCCACAAAATAATAGGAATTTCTGCCTTTTGCCCCAAAATTAGTGAAATTTCTGAATTTTGTCCCAAAATTAGTGAAATTACTGAATTTTGCTCCAATATTAGAAGCATTACTGCTTTTTTGCCCCCAAATATGGGAAATTTCAGCAATTTTGTTACAAAATAAGGGAAATTTATTCCTTTTTACAACAAAATAATGGGAATTTCTGCATTTTTGCCACAAAATAAGGAAAGTTTCTGCAATTTTATCTTAAAATAAGTTAAATTTCTAAACTTTTGCCACAAAATAAGGGAAATTTCTTCCTATTTGTCTAAAAATAAAGGGAATTTCTGCATTTTTGCCACAAATTAAGTGGAATTTCTGATTTTTGCCGTAAAATAAAAAGAATTTCTGCCTTTAAGGCAAAAAAAAAAAAAGGATTTTCAGTCTTTTTGCCCTAAAATAAGGGTAATTTCTGCAATTTGCCCCCTAATAAGTGGAATTTCTGCCTTTATGAACTGAAAGAACGGTAATTTCTAAAATTTTTACCAAGATAAGGGAAATTTCTGCAATTTTACCCCAAAAAAGGGAAATTTTTGCAATTTTGTCCAAAAAAAGGGAAATCTCAGCAATTTTGCCCCACAATAAGGGGAATTTCTGCATTTTTGCCCCCAAATTAGGGGAATTTCTGAATTTTTGCTCCAAAATTAGAAGCATTACTGCATTTTTACCCTAAAATAGAGGAAATTTCTGCAATTTGCCTCAAAATAAAGGAAATTTCTGCAATTTTGTCCCAAAAAAGGGATATTTCTGAATTTTTGCCCCAAATAATAGGGATTTTTGCCTTTTTGCCCCAAAATTAGTGAAATTTCTGAATTTTGCTCCAAAATTAGAAGCATTACTGCTTTTTTGCCCCAAAATATGGGAAATTTCTGCAATTTTGTTGCAAAATAAGGGAAATTTCTGCCTTTTTACCACAAAATAATGGGAATTTCTGCATTTTTGCCAAAAAATAAGGGAAGTTTCTGCAATTTTATCCTAAAATAAGTTAAATTTCTATCATTTTGCCTCAAAATAAGGGAAATTTCTGCCTATTTTGCCAGAAATAAGGGGGATTTCTGCATTTTTGCCCACAATTAAAAGAAAGTTCTGCATTTTTGCCCAAAATTAAGGGGAATTTCTGCCTTTTTGCCCTAAAATAAGTAGAATTTCTGCCCTTTTACCCCAAAATAAGGAGAATTTAGTCTTTTTGGCCTAAAATAAGGGTAATTTCTATTTTTGGCCTAAAATAATGAGAATTTTTGTCTTTTTGCCTTAAAATAAAGAAAATTTCTGCATTTTTGCTCGAAAATAAGGGGAATTTCAGCATTTTTGACCCAAAATAAGAGGAATTTCTGCCTTTCCGCCCCAAAAATTATGGTAATTTGTGCCTTTTTGCCCCCAAATTAGGTGCATTTCTGTCTTTTTGTTAAAAGTAAGGGAAATTTCTGCATTTTTGCCCAAAATTAAGTGGAATTTCTCATTTTTGCCCTGAAATAAGAAGAATTTCTGCCTTTTTGGAACAAAATAAGAGGAATTTCAGGCTTTTTGCCCTAAAATAAGGGTAATTTTTGCAATTTGCCACCTAATAAGTGGAATTTCTGCCTTTATGACCTGAAAGAAGAAGAATTTCTGTATTTTTGCCCAAGATAAAGAAATTTCTACAATTTTACCCCAAAATAAAGGAAGATTTTGCAATTTTGTCCAAAGTAAGAAAAATCTCAGCAATTTTCACCCACAATAAGGGGAAGTTCTGCCATTTTGCCCCAAATTTAGGGGAATTTCTAAATTTTTGCTCCAAAATTAGAAGCATTACTGCATTTTTACCCCAAAATAAGGGAAATTTCTGCAATTTTACCCCAAAATGAGAGAAATTTTTGCAATTTTGTCCAAAGAAAGGGAAATCTCAGCAATTTTGCCCCACAATAAGGGGAATTTCTGCCTTTTTGCCTCAAAATTAGGGGAATTTCTGAATTTTTGCTCCAAAATTAGAAGCATTACTGCATTTTTACCCCAAAATATGGGAAATTTCTGCAATTTTACCCCAAAATAAGAAAAATTTTTGCAATTTTGTCCAAAAAAGGGAGATCTCAGCAATTTTGCCCCACAATAAAGGAAATTTCTGCCTTTTTGCCCCAAAATTAGGGGAATTTCTGCCTTTTTGCCTTCAAATTAGGTGCATTACTGTCTTTTTGCCCAAAATAATAAAAATTTCTGCATTTTTGCGCAAAATTAAGTGGAATTTCTGATTTTTGCCCTAAAATAAAAAGAATTTCTGCCTTTAAGGCAAAAAATAAAGGGGAATTTCAGCCTTTTGGCCCTAAAATAAGGGTATTTTCTGCAAATTGCCCCCTAATAAGTGGAATTTCTGCCTTTATGACCTGAAAGTAGGGGAATTTCTAACATTTTTGCCCAAGATAAGGGAAATTTCTGCAATTTTACCCCAAAATAAGGGAAATTTTTGCAATTTTGTCAAAAAAAAGGGAAATCGCAGCAATTTTGCCCCACAATAAGGGGAATTTCTGCCTTTTTGCCCCAAAATTAGGAGAATTTCTGAATTTTTCCTCCATAATTAGAAGCATTACTGCATTTTTACCCCAAAATAAAGGAAATTTCTGCAATTTGCCTCAAAATAAAGGAAATTTCTGCAATTTTGTCCCAAAAAAGAGATATTTCTGCATTTTTGCCCCAAAATAATAGGGATTTTTGCCTTTTTGCCTCAAAATTAGTGAAATTTCTGAAGTTTGCCCCAAAATTAGCAGCATTACTGCATTTTTGCCCCAAAATATGGGAAATTTCTGCAATTTTGTTTCAAAATAAGGGAAATTTCTGCCTTTTTACCCCAAAATAATGAGAATTTCTGCATTTTTGCCACAAAATAAGGGAAGTTTCTGCAATTTTATCTTAAAATAAGTTAAATTTCTATCATTTTGCCACAAAATAAGGAAAATTTCTGCCTATTTGGCCCAAAATAAATGGAATTTCTGCATTTTTCCCCAAAATTAAGGGAAATTTCTGTATTTTTGCCCAAAATTAAGGGGAATTTCTGCCTTTTTGCTCTAAAATAAGTAGAATTTCTGCCTTTTTGCCCCAAAATGAGGGGAATTTAGTCTTTTTGGCCTAAAATAAGGGTAATGTCTATTTTTGGCCTAAAATAATGAGAATTTCTGTCTTTTTGCCCTAACATAAGGAAAATTTCTGCATTTTTGCTTCAAAATAAGGGGAATTTCAGCATTTTTGCCCCAAAATAAGGGGAATATCTTCGTTTTTGCCCCCAAATTAGGGGAATTTCTGCCTTTTTGCCCCCAAATTAGGTGCATTACTGTGTTTTTGCCCCAAAATAATGGAAATTTCTGCATTTTTGGCAAAAATTATGTGGAATTTCTGCCTTTTTGCTCTAAAATAAGAAGAATTTCTGCCTTTTTGGCACAAAATAAGAGGAATTTCAGGCTTTTTGCCTAAAATATGGTTAAGTTCTGGAATTTGCAACCAAAAAAGCGTCATTTCTGCACTTTTGCCCTGAAATAAAAGAAATTTCTGTATTTTTGCCATAAGATAAAGGAAATTTCTGCAATTTTTTTAAAAATAAGGGAAATTTCTGCAATTTTGTCCCAAAAAACGGAAATTTCATTAATTTCCACCACAATAAGGGGAATTTCTGTCTTTTTGCCCCAAAATTAATGGAATTTCTGATTTTTACCCCAAAATTAGAAGCATTACAGAATTTTTGCCACAAAATAAGGGAAATTTCAGCAATTTGCCTCAAAAAAGGAGAATTTTCTGCCTTTTTGACCCAAAAATGGGAAATTTCTGAATTTTTGCCCCCAAATAAGTGGAATTTCTACATTTTTGCCCCAAAATTAGTGGAATTTCTAAATTTTACCCCAAAATTAGAAGCATTAGTGCATTTTTGCCCAAAAATATGGGAAATTTCTGGAATTTTGTTCCAAAATAAAGGGAATTTCTGCCTTTCTACCTAAAAATAATGGGAATTTCTTCATTTTTGCCACAAAATAAGGTATATATCTGCAATATTATCCTAAAATAATTTAAAGTTCTATACTTTTGCCCCAACATAAGGGAAATTCTTGCCTTTTTGGCCCCAAATAAGGGGAATTTCTGCATTTTTGCCCCAAATTAAGGGAAATTTTTGCATTTTTGCTCAAATATAAGGGTAATTTCTGTATTTTTGGCCTAAAATAAGGGGAATTTCTGTATTTTTGCCCTGTATTAAGGAAAATTTTGGCATTTTTGCTCCAAAGTAAGGGAAATTTCTGCAATTTTACCCCCAAATAAGGGAAATATTTGCAATTTTGTCCAAAGAAAGGGAAATCTCAGCAATTTTGCCCCACAATAAGGAGAATTTCTGCCTTTTTGCCCCAAAATTAGGAGATTTTCTGAATTTTTGCTCCAAAATTAGAAGCATTACTGCATTTTTGCCCCAAAATATGGGAAATTTCTGCAATTTTGTTCCAAAATAAAAGAAATTTCTGCCTTTTAACCCCAAAATAATGGGAATTTCTGCATTTTTGCCCCAAAATAAGGGAAGTTTCTGCAATTTTATCCTAATATAAGTTAAATTTCTATACTTTTGCCTCAAAATAAGGGAAATTTCTGTCTATTTGTCCCAAAATAAGGGGAATTTCTGCATTTTTGCCCAAAATTAAGGGAAATTTCTGCATTTTTGCACAAAATTAAGGGGAATTTCTGCCTTTTTGCCCTAAAATAAGAAGAATTTCTGCCTTTTTGCCCCAAAATAAAGGGAATTCAGTCTTTTTGGCCTAAAATAAGGGTAATTTTTATTTTTGGCCTAAAATAATGAGAATTTCTGTCTTTTTGCCCAAAAATAAGGAAAATTTCTGCATTTTTGCTCCAAAATTAGGGTAATTTCTGCAATTTTGCCCCCAAATTAGGTGCATTACTGTGTTTTTGCACCATAATAATGGAAATTTCTGGATTTTTTGCCAAAATTATGTGGAATTTCTGCCTCTTTGCTCTAAAATTAGAAGAATTTCTGCCTTTTTGGCACAAAATAAGAGGAATTTCAGGCTTTTCCCTAAAATAAGGGTAATTTCTGGAATTTGTTCCCCAAAAAGCGTAATTTCTGCCCTTTTGTCCTGAAATAAAAGGAATTTCTGTATTTTTGCCACAAGATTATGGAAATTTCTGCAATTTTGCTTAAAAATAAAGAAAATTTCGGCAATTTTGTCCCAAAAAAAGAAATTTCATTAATTTTGCCCCATAATAAAGATAATTTCTGTCTTTTTGCCCCAAAATTAACAGAATTTCTGATTTTTGCCCCAAAATTAGAAGCATTACAAAATTTCTGCCACAAAATAAGGGAAATTTCTGCAATTTGCTCAAAAAAAATTTTTTTTGCCTTATTGTCCCAAAAAAGGGAAATTTCTGAATTTTTGCCCCAAAATTAGGGGAATTTCTGCCTTTTTGCCCCAAAATTAGTGGAATTTCTGCATTTTTGCTCCAAAATAAAAGGAATTTCAGCATTTTTGCCCTTAAATAAGGGGAATTTCTGCAATTTTCCCTCAAAATTAGGGGAATTTCTGCAATTTTTGCCCAAAATAAGAAAAATTTCTGCATTTTTGCCCAAAATTAAGTGGAATTTCTGATTTTTGCCCTAAAATAAAAAGAATTTCTGAGTTTAAGGCAAAAAATAAGGGGAATTTCAGTCTATTTGCCCCAAAATAATGGAAATTTCTACATTTTTGGCCAAAATTATGAGGAATTTCTGCCTTTTTGCTCTAAAATTAGTGAAATTTATGAATTGTGTCCCAAAATTTGTGAAATTTCTGAATTTTGCTCCAAAATTTGAAGCATTACTGCTTTTTTGCCCCAAAATATGGGAAATTTCTGCAATTTTGTTCCAAAATAAGGGAAATTTCTGCCTTTTTACCACAAAAGAATGGGAATTTCTGCATTTTTGCCACAAAATAAGGGAAGTTTCTTCAATTTTATCCTAAAATAAGTTAAATTTCTTTCCTTTTGCCTCAAAATAAGGGAAATTTCTGCCTATTTGGCCCAAAATAAGGGGAATTTCTGCATTTTTGCCCACAATTAAAAGAAATTTCTGCATTTTTGCCCAAAATTAAGGGGAATTTCTGATTTTTGCCCTAAAATAAGGGGAATTTAGTCTTTTTGGCCTAAAATAACTGTAATATCTATTTTTGGCCTAAAATAATGAGAATTTCTGTCTTTTTGCCCTAAAATAAAGAAAATTTCTGCATTTTTGCTGCAAAATAAGGGGAATTTCAGCATTTTTTCCCCAAAATAAGGGGAATTTCTGCATTTTGCCCCAAAAATTAGGGTAATTTCTGCCTTTTTGCCCCCAAATTCGGTGCATTACTGTCTTTTTGTTCAAAATAAGGGAAATTTCTGCATTTTTGCCAAAAATTAAGTGAAATTTCACATTTTTGCCCTAAAATAAGAAGAATTTCTACCTTTTTGGTACAAAATAAGAGGAATTTCAGGCTTTTTGCCCTAAAAAAAGCGTAATTTCTACAATTTGCCCCCTAAAAATTGGAATTTCTGCCTTTGTGACCTGAAAGAAGAGGAATTTCTGTATTTTTGGACAAGATAAAGAAAATTTCTGCAATTTTACCCCAAAATAAAGGAAATATTTGCAATTTTGTCCAAAGAAAGAGAAATCTCAGCAATTTTGCCCCACAATAAAGAGAATTTCTTCCTTTTTGCCCCAACATTAGGGGATTTTCTGATTTTTTTGCTCCAAAATTAGAAGCATTACTGCGTTTTTGCCCCAAAATGAAGAGAATTTCTGCCTTTTTGCCCCCAAATAAAAGGAATTTCTCCATTTTTGCCAAAAAACAATAGGAATTTCTGACTTTTTGCCTTAAAATTAGTGAAATTTCTGTATTTAGTCCCAAAATTAGTGAAATTTCTGAATTTTGCTCCAAAATTAAAAGCATTACTGCTTTTTTGCCCCAAAATATGGGAAATTTCTGCAATTTTGTTACAAAATAAGGGAAATTTCTTCCTTTTTACCACAAAATAATGGGAATTTCTGCATTTTTGCCCCAAAATATGGGAAGTTTCTGCAATTTTATCGTAAAATAAGTTAAATTTCTAAACTTTTGCCTCAAAATAAGAGAAATTTCTGCCTATTTGGCCAAAAATAAGGGGAATTTCTGCATTTTTGCCACAAATTAAGAAAAATTTCTGCATTTTTGCCCAAAATTAAGTGGAATTTCTGATTTTTGCCCTAAAATAAAAAGAATTTCTGCTATTAAGGCAAAAAATAAGGGGAATTTTAGTCTCTTTGCCCTAAAATAAGGGTAATTTCTGCAACTTGCCCCCTAAGAAGTGGAATTTCTGCCTTTATGACCTGAAAAAATGGGAATTTCTAACATTTTTGCCCATGAAAAAGGAAATTTCTGCAATTTTACCCCAACATAAGGGAAATTTTTGTAATTTTGTCCAAAAAAGGGGAAATCTCAGCAATTTTGCCCCACAATAATGGGTATTTCTGCCTTTTGCCCCAAAATTAGGGGAATTCTGAATTTGTGCTCCAAAATTAAAAGCATTACTGCATTTTTACCCCAAAATAAGGGAAATTTCTGCAATTTGCCTCAAAATAAAGGAAATTACTGCAATTTTGTCCTAAAAACGGTATATTTCTGAATTTTTGCCCAAAAATAAAAGGGATTTTTGCCTTTTTGCCCCAAAATTAGTGAAATTTCTGAATTTTGCCTCAAAATTAGAAGCATTACTGCATTTTTCCCCCAAAATATGGGAAATTTCTGCAATTTTGTTCCAAAATAAGGGAAATTTCTGCGTTTTTACCCCAAAATAATGGGAATTTCTTCATTTTTGCAACAAAATAAGGTAAATTTCTGCAATATTATCGTAAAATATATTAAAGTTCTATACTTTTGCCCCAAAATAAGGGAAATTCCTGCATTTTTGGCCCCAAATAAGGGGAATTTCTGCATTTTTGAGCCAAATTACGGGAAATTTCTGCATTTTTGCCCAAATATAAGGGTAATTTCTGTATTTTTGGCCTAAAATAAGAGGAATTTTTGCATTTTTGCGCCAAAATCAGGGGAATTTCTGTATTTTTGCCCTGTATTAAGGAAAATTTTTGCATTTTTGCTCCAAAATAAGGGAAATTTCTCCAATTTTTTTCCCAAAATTAGGGGAATATCTTTAATTTTGCCCCAAATAAGGGAAATTTCTGCAATTTTGCCCTAAAATTAGGAAAATTTCTGCCTTTTGCCCCATAATAAGGGAAATTTATGCAATTTTGCACCAAAATAAGGGAATTTTCTTCATTTTTGCTCCAAAATAAAGGGAATGTCTGCCTTTTTGCCCTAAAATGAGGGGAATTTCTGCATTTTTGCCCCCAAATAAAAAGAATTTCTGCATTTTTGCCACAAAATAATAGGAATTTCTGCCTTTTTGCCCCAAAATTAGTAAAATTTCTGAATTTTGTCCCAAAATTTGTGAAATTTCTGAATTTTGCTCCAAAATTCGAAGCATTACTGCTTTTTAGCCCCAAAATATGGGAAATTTCTGCAATTTTGTTCCAAAATAAGGGAAATTTCTTCCTTTTTACCACAAAATAATGGGAATTTCTGCATTTTTGCCCCAAAATAAGGGAAGTTTCTGCAATTTTATCCTAAAATAAGTTAAATTTCTCAACTTTTGCCTCAAAATAAGGGAAATTTCTGCCTATTTGGCTAAAAATAAGGGGAATTTCTGCATTTTTGCCACAAATTAAGGAAAATTTCTGCATTTTTGCCCTAAAATACAAAAAAATTTCTGCCTTTAAGGCAAAAAATAAGGGAAATTTCAGTCTTTTTGCCCTAAAATAAGGGTAATTTCTGCAATTTGCCCCCTAATAAGTAAAATTTCTGCCTTTATGACATGAAAGAACGGGAATTTCTAACATTTTTGTGCAAGATAAAGGAAATTTCTGCAATTTTACTCCAAAATAAGGGAAATTTTTGCAATTTTGTCCTAAAAAAGGGAAATCTCAGCAATTTTGCCCCACAAGAAGGGGGTTTTCTGCCTTTTTCCCCAAAATTAGAGGAATTTCTGAATTTTTCCTCCATAATTAGAAGCATTACTGCATTTTTACCCCAAAATAAGGGAAATTTCTGCAATTTGCCTCAAAATAAAGGAAATTACTGCAATTTTGTCCCAAAAAAGGGATATTTCTGCATTTTTGCCCCAAAATAATAGGGATTTTTGCCTTTTTGCCCCAAAATTAGGTAAATTTCTGAATTTTGCTCCAAAATTAGAAGCATTACTGCATTTTTGCCCCAAAATATGGGAAATTTCTGCAATTTTGTTCCAAAATAAGGGAAATTTTTGCCTTTTTACCCCAAAATAATGAGAATTTCTTCATTATTGCAACAAAATAAGGTAAATTTCTTCAATATTATCCTAAAATAAGGTAAAGTTCTATACTTTTGCCCCAAAATAAGGGAAATTTTTGCCTTTTTGGCTTCAAATAAGGGGAATTTCTGCAGTTTTGCCCCAAATTAAGGGAAATTTCTGCATTTTTGCCAAATATAAGGGTAATTTCTGTATTTTTGGCCTAAAATAAAAGGAATTTTTGCATTTTTGGGCCAAAATCAGGGGAATTTCTCTATTTTTGTCCTTTATTAAGGAAAATTTTTGCATTTTTGCTCCAAAATAAGGGAAATTTCTGCAATTTTTTTTCCCAAAATGAGGGGAATTTCTGTAATTTTGACCCAAATAAGGGAAATTTCTGCAATTTTGCCCTAAAATTAAAAAATTTTGCCTTTTGCCCCATAATAAGGGAAATTTATGCAATTTTGCATCAAAATAAGGGAATTTTCTTCATTTTTTGCTCCAAAATAAAGGGAATTTCTGCCTTCTTGCCCTAAAATGAGGAGAATTTCTGCCTTTTTGCCCCCAAATAAAAGGAATTTCTGAATTTTTGCCACAAAATAATAGGAATTTCTGCCTTTTTGCTACAAATTAGTGAAATTTCTGAATTTTGTACCAAAATTTGTGAAATTTCTGAATTTTGCTCCAAAATTCGAAGCATTACTGCTTTTTTGCCCCAAAATATGGGAAATTTCTGCAATTTTGTTACAAAATAAGGGAAATTTCTTCATTTTTACCACAAAATAATGGGAATTTCTGCATTTTTGCCACAAAATAAGGGAAGTTTCTGAAATTTTATCCTAAAATAAGTTAAATTTCTCAACTTTTGCCTCAAAATAAGGGAAATTTCTGCCTATTTGGCTAAAAATAAGGGGAATTTCTGCATTTTTGCCACAAATTAAGGAAAATTTCTGCATTTTTGCCCAAAATTAAGTGGAATTTCTGATTTTTGCTCTAAAATAAAAAAAAATTCTGCCTTTGAGGCAAAAAATAAGGGGAATTTCAGTCTTTTTGCCCTAAAATAAGGGTAATTTCTGCAATTTGCCCCCGAATAAGTGGAATTTCATCCTTTATGACATGAAAGAATGGGAATTTCTAACATTTTTGTGCAAGAAAAGGGAAATTTCTGCAATTTTACCCCAAAATAAGGGAAATTTTTGCAATTTTGTCCAAAAAAAGTGAAATCTCAGCAATTTTGCCCCACAATAAGGGGAATTTCTGCCTTTTTGCCCCCAAATTAGGGGAATTTCTGAATTTTTGCTCCAAAATTGGAAGCATTACTGCATTTTTACACCAAAATAAAGGAAATTTCTGCAATTTGCCTCAAAATAAAGGAAATTTCTGCAATTTTGTCCCAAAAAAAAGATATTTCTGCATTTTTGCCCCAAATAATAGGGATTTTTGCCTTTTTGCCCCAAAATTAGTGAAATTTCTGAATTTTCTTTCAAAATTAGCAGCATTACTGCATTTTTGCCTCAAAATAGGGGAAATTTCTGCAATTTTGTTCCAAAATAAGAGAAATTTCTGCCTTTTTACCTCAAAATAATGGGAATTTCGGCATTTTTGCCACAAAATAATGGAAGTTTCTGCAATTTTATCCTAAAATATGTTAAATTTCTATCCTTTTGCCCCAAAATAAGGGAAATTTCTGCCTATTTGGCCCAAAATAAAAGGAATTTCTGCATTTTTGCCCACAATTAAAAGAAATACCTGCATTTTTGCCTAAAATTAAGGGGAATTTCTGCCTTTTTGCCCTAAAATAAGGGGAATTTTGCCTTTTTGCCCCAAAATAAAGGGAATTTAGTCTTTTTGGCCTAAAATAAGGGTAATTTTTATTTTTGGCCTAAAATAATGATAATTTCTGTCTTTTTGCCCTAAAATAAGGAAAATTTCTGCATTTTTGCTCCAAAATAAGGGGAATTTCAGCATTTTTGCCCCAAAATAAGGGGAATTTCTGCCTTTTTGCCCCAAAAATTAGGGTAATTTCTGCATTTTTGCCCCCAAATTAGGTGCATTACTGTGTTTTTGCCCCAAAATTATGGAAATTTCTGCATTTTTGGCCAAAATTATTTGGAATTTCTGCCTTTTTGCTCTAAAATAAGAAGAATTTCTGCTTTTGGCACAAAATAAAAGGAATTTAAGGCTTATTCCCTAAAAAAGAGTAATTTCTGGAATTTGCCCCCCAAAAAGTGTAATTTCTGCCCTTTTGCCCTGAAATAAGAGGAATTTCTGTATTTTTGCCACAAGATAAAGGAAATTTCTTCAATTTTGCTTAAAAATAAGGAAAATTTCTGCAATTTTGTTCCAAAAAACAGAAATTTTATATATTTTGCCCCACAATAAGGGGAATTTCTGTCTTTTTGCCCCAAAATTAACGGAATTTCTGATTTTTGCCCCAAAATTTGAAGCATTACAGAATTTTTGCCACAAAATAAGTGAAATTTTTGCAATTTGCTTAAAAACGAAGAATTTTCTGCCTTTTTGACCAAAAAAGTGAAATTTCGGAATTTTTGCCCCCAAATAAGTGGAATTTCTGCCCTTTTGCCCCAAAATTAGTGGAATTTCTGAATTTTGCCCCCAAATAATTGGAATTTCTGCCTTTTTGCCCCAAAATTAGTGGAATTTCTGCATTTTTGCTCCAATATAAAAGGAAATTCAGCATTTTTGCCCCCAAAATAAAGGAATTTCTGCCTTTTTGCCCTAAAATTAGGGATATTTCTGCCTTTTTGCCACAAAATTAGTGGAATTTCTGCATTTTTGCTCCAAAATAAGGGGAATTTCAGGATTTTTGCCCAAAAATAAGGGGAATTTATGCAATTTTCCTCAAAATTAGGGGAATTTCTGCAATTTTGCCCCAAAATAAGAGAAATTTTTGCAATTTTGTCCCAAAAAAAAGAAATTTCCGCAATTTTACCCCACAATAAGGGGAATTTCTGCCTTTTGCCCCAAAATTAGGGGAATTTCTGCATTTTTGCTGCAAAATTACGGGCATTACTGTGTTTTTGCCCCAAAAATAAGGGAAATTTCTGCATTTTTCCCCAAAATTAATTGGATTTTCTGCCTTTTTGCCCTAAAATAAGAAGAATTTCTGCCTTTTTGTCACAAAATAAGGGGAATTTCAGTCTTCTTCCCTTAAATAAGTTTAATTTCTGCAATTTGGCCCAAAATTAGCGGAATTTCTGCCTTTTTGACCTAAAATGAGGGGAATTTCTGGATTTTTGTCCTATGATGAGGAAAATTTCTGCAATTTTGCACAAAAAATAATGGAAATTTCTGCCTTTTTGCCCCAAAATGAGGAGAATTTCTGCCTTTTTGACCCCAAATTAGGTGCATTACTGTCTTTTTGCCCAAAATAAGGGAAATTTCTGCATTTTTGCCCAAAATTAATTGGAATTTCTGATTTTTGCCCTAAAATAAAAAGTATTTCTGCCTTTAAGGCAAAAAATAAGAAGAATTTCAGTCTTTTTGCCCTAAAATAAGGGTAATTTCTGCAATTTGCCCCCTAATAATGGAATTTCTGCCTTTATGACCTGAAATTAGGAGAATTTCTCACATTTTTACCCAAGAAAAGGGAAATTTCTGCAATTTTACCTCAAAGTAAGGGAAATTTTTGCAATTTTGTCCAAAAAAAGGAAAATCTCAGCAATTTTGCCCCACAATAATGGGTATTTCTGCCTTTTTATCCCAAAATTAGGGGAATTTCTGAATTTTTGCTCCAAAATTAGAAGCATTACTGCATTTTTACTCCAAAATAAGGGAAATTTCTGCAATTTGCCTCAAAATAAAGGAAATTTCTGCAATTTTGTCCCAAAAAAGGGATATTTCTGCATTTTTGCCCCAAAATATGGGAAATTTCTGCAATTTTGTTCCAAAATAAGGGAAATTTTAGCCTTTTTACCATAAAATAATGGGAATTTCTGCATTTTTGCCACAAAATAAGGGAAGTTTCTGAAATTTTATCCTAAAATAAGTTAAATTTCTATCCTTTTGCCTCAAAATAAGGGAAATTTCTGCCTATTTGGCCCAAAATAAGGGGAATTTATGCATTTTAGCACAAAATTAAGGGAAATTTCTGCATTTTTGCCCAACATTAAGGGGAATTTCTGCCTTTTTGCCCCAAAATAAGGAGAATTTAGTCTTTTTGGCCTAAAATAGGGGTAATTTCTATTTTTGGCCTAAAGTAATGATAATTTCTGTCTTTTTTTCCCTAAAATAAGAAAAATTTCTGCATTTTTGCTCCAAAATAAAAGGAATTTAAGCATTTTTGCCCCAAAATAAGGTGAATTTCTGGCTTTTTGCCTTATAATTAGGGCAATTTCTGCCTTTTTGCCCCCAAATTAGGTGCATTACTGTGTTTTTGCCCCAAAATAATGGGAATTTCTGCATTATCGGCCAAAATTATGTGGAATTTCTTCCTTTTGCTCAAAAATAAGAAGAATTTCTGCCTTTTTGGCACAAAATAAGAGGAATTTCAGGCTTTTTCCCTAAAATAAGGGTAATTTCTGGAATTTGACCCCAAAAAAGCATAATTTCTGCCCTTTTGCCCTGAAATAAATGGAATTTCTGTATTTTTGCCACAAGATACAGGAAATTTCTGTAATTTTGCTTAAAAATAAAAGAAATTTCTGCAATTTTGTACCAAAAAAAAAAATTTCATTAATTTCCTCCACAATAAGGGGAATTTCTGTCTTTTTGCCCCAAAATTAATGGAATTTCTGCTTTTTGCCCCAAAATTAGAAGCATTACAGAATTTTTGCCACAAAATAAGGGAAATTTCTGCAATTTGCCTCAAAATAAAGAAATTTCTGCCTTTTTGACCCAAAAAAGGGAAATTTCTGATTTTTTGCCCCCAAATAAGTGGAATTTCTGCCTTTTTGCCCCAAAATTAGTGGAATTTCTAAATTTTGCCCCAAAATTAGAAGCATTAGTGCATTTTTGCTTAAAAATATGGGAAATTTTTGCAATTTTGTTCCAAAATAAAAGAAATTTCTGCATTTCTACCCTAAAATAATGGGAATTTCTTCATTTTTGCCACAAAATAAGGTAAATATCTGCAATATTATCTTAAAATAAGTTAAATTTCTATACTTTTGCCTCAAATAAGGAAAATTCCTGCCTTTTTAGCCCCAAGTAAAGGGAAATTTTGCATTTTTGCCCCAAATTAAGGGAAATTTCTGCATTTTTGCCCAAAAATAAGGGTAATTTCTTTATTTTTGGCCTAAAATAAGGGGAATTTCTGCCTTTTTGCCCCATAATAAGGGAAATTTATGCAATTTTGCACCAAAATAAGGGAATTTTCTTCATTTTTGCTCCAAAATAGAGGGAATTTCTGCCTTTTTGCCCCAATATGAGGAGAATTTCTGCCTGTTTGCCCCCAAATAAAAGGAATTTCTGCTTTTTTGCCACAAAATAATAGGAATTTCTGCCTTTTTGCCACAAAATTAGTGAAATTTCTGAATTTTGTCACAAAATTATTGAAATTTCTGAATTTTGCACCAAAATTAGAAGCATTACTGTTTTTTTGCCCCAAAATATGGGAAATTTCTGCAATTTTGTTACAAAATAAGGGAAATTTCAGCAATTTGCCTCGAAAAAGAAGATTTTTCTGCCTTTTTGACCCAAAAAAAAGGAAATTTCTCAATTTTTGCTCCCAAATAAGTGGAATTTCGGCCTTTTTGCCCCAAAATTAGTGGAATTTCTAAATTTTGCCACAAAATTAGAAGCATTAGTGCATTTTTGCCCAAAAATATGGGAAATTTCTGTAATTTTGTTCCAAAATAAAGGGAATTTCTGCCTTTCTACCTCAAAATAATGGGAATTTCTTCATTTTTGCCACAAAATATGGTAAATTTCTGCAATATTATCCTAAAATAAGTTAAATTTCTATACTTTTGCCCCAAAATAAAAGAAATTCCTGCCTTTGTAGCCCCAAATAAGAGGAATTTCTGCATTTTTGCCCCAAATTAAGGGAAATTTCTGCATTTTTCCCCAAAAATAAGGGTAATTTCTGTATTTTTGGCCTAAAATATGGGGAAATTCTGCATTTTTGCCCCAAAATAAGGGGAATTCCTTGATTTTTGTCCTGTATTAAGGAAAATTTCTGCATTTTTGCTCCAAACTAAGGTGAATTTCTGCAATTTTTCCCCCAAATTATGGGAATTTCTTTAATTTTGCCCCAAATAAGGGGAATTTCTGCAATTTTGCCCTAAAATTAGGGGAATTTCTGCAATTTTGCCCCAAAATAAGGGAAATTTCTGTAATTTTTCCCCAAAATTAGGGGAATTTATGCCTTTTTGCCACATAATAAGGGAAATTTATGCAATTTTGCACCAAAATAAGGGAATTTTCTTCATTTTTGCTCCAAAATAAAGGGAATTGCTTCCTTTTTGAAACAAAAAAAGGAGAATTTCTGCAATTTTGTTCCAAAATAAGGGGAATTTCTGCATTTTTGCCCGAAATTAAGGGGAATTTCTGTATTTTTGCCCTGTATTAAGGAAAATTTTTGCATTTTTGCTCCAAAATAAGGGGAAGTTCTGCAATTTTTTCCCAAAATTAGGGGAATTTCTGTAATTTTGCCCCACATAAGTGAAATTTCTGCAATTTTGCCCTAAAATTAGGGGAGTTTCTGCCTTTTTGCCCCATAATAAGGGAAATTTATGCAATTTTGCACCAAAATCAGGGAATTTTCTTCATTTTTGCTCCAAAATAAAGGGAATTTCTGCCTTTTTGCCCCAAAATGAGGAGAATTTCTGCCTTTTTGCCCCCAAATAAAAGGAATTTCTTCATTTTTGCCACAAAATAATAGGAATTTCTGCCTTTTTGCCCCAAAATTAGTGAAATTTCTGAATTTTGTCCCAAAATTAGTGAAATTTCTGAATTTTGCACCAAAATTAGAAGCATTACTGCTTTTTTGCCCCAAAATATGGGAAATTTCTGCAATTTTGTTACAAAATAAGGGAAATTTCTATTATTTTACCACAAAATAATGGGAACTTCTGCATTTTTGCCACAAAAAAAGAGAAGTTTCTGCAATTTTATCCTAAAATAAGTTAAATTTCTAAACTTTTGCCTCAAAATAAGGGAAATTTCTGCCTCTTTGGCCAAAACTAAGGAAAATTTCTGCATTTTTGCCAGAAATTAAGGAAAATTTCTGCATTTTTGCCCAAAATTAAGTGGAATTTCTGATTTCTGCACTAAAGTAAAAATAATTTCTTCCTTTAAGGAGAAAAATAAAGAGAATTTCAGTCTTTTTGCCCTAAAATAAAGGTAATTTCTGCAATTTGCCCCCTAATAAGTGGAATTTCTGCCTTTATGACCTGAAAGAAGGGGAATTTCTAACATTTTTGCCCAAGATAAGGTAAATTTCTGCAATTTTATCCCAAAATAGGGAAAATTTTTGCAATTTTGTCCAAAAAAGGAAATGTCAGCAATTTTGCCCCACAATAGGGGAATTTCTGCCTTTTTGCCCCAAAATTAGTGAAATTTCTGAATTTTGCCCCAAAATTAGCAGCATTACTGCATTTTTGCTCCAAGATATGGGAAATTTCTGAAATTTTGTTACAAAATAAGGGAAATTTCTGCCTTTTTACCCCAAAATAATGGGAATTTCTGCATTTTTGCCACAAAATAAGGGAAGTTTCTGAAATTTTATCTTAAAATAAGTTAAATTTCTATCCTTTTGCCAAAAATAAGGGAAATTTCTGCCTATTTGGCCCAAAATAAGGGGAATTTCTGCATTTTTGCCCAAAATTAAGGGAAATTTCTGCATTTTTGCCCAAAATTAAGGGGAATTTCTGCTTTTTTGCCCTAAAATAAAGAGAATTTCTGCCTTTTTGCCCCAAAATAAGGGTAATTTAGTCTTTTTGACCTAAAATAAGGGTAATTTCTATTTTTGGCCTAAAATAATAAGAATTTCTGTCTTTTTGCCCTAAAATAAGGAAAATTTCTGCATTTTTGCTCGAAAATAAGGGGAATTGCAGCATTTTTGCCCCAAAATTAGGGGAATTTCTGCCTTTTTGCCCCAAAATTAGGGGAATTTCTGCCTTTTTGCCCCCAAATTAGGTGCATTACTGTGTTTTTGCCCCAAAATAATGGAAATTTCTGCATTTATTGCCAAAATTATGTGGAATTTCTGCCTTTTTCCTCTAAAATAAGAAGAATTTCTGCCTTTTTGGCACAAAATAAAAGAAATTTAAGGCTTTTTCCCTAAAATAAGGGTAAGTTCTGGAATTTGCCCCCAAAAAAGCGTAATTTCTGCCCTTTTGCCTTGAAATAAAAGGAATTTCTGTATTTTTGCCACAAGATAAAAGAAAATTTCTGCAATTTTGCTTAAAAATAAGGGAAATTTCTGCAATTTTGTCCCAAAAAAAAATTTCATTAATTTCCCCCACAATAAGGGGAATTTCTGTCTTTTTGCCCCAAAATTAACGGAATTTCTGATTTTTGCCCCAAAATTAGAAGCATTACAGAATTTTTGCCACAAAATAAGGGAAATTTCAACAATTTGCCTCAAAAAAGAAGAATTTTCTGCCTTTTTGACCCAAAAAAGGGAAATTTCTGATTTTTTGCCCCCAAATAAGTGGAATTTCTGCCTTTTTGCCCCAAAATTAGTGGAATTTCTAAATTTTGCCCCAAAATTAGAAGCATTAGTGCATTTTTGCTTAAAAATATGGGAAATTTTTGCAATTTTGTTCCAAAATAAAAGAAATTTCTGCCTTTCTACCCTAAAATAATGGGAATTTCTTCATTTTTGCCACAAAATAAGGTAAATATCTGCAATATTATCTTAAAATAAGTTAAATTTCTATACTTTTGCCTCAAATAAGGAAAATTCCTGCCTTTTTAGCCCCAAGTAAAGGGAAATTTTGCATTTTTGCCCCAAATTAAGGGAAATTTCTGCATTTTTGCCCAAAAATAAGGGTAATTTCTTTATTTTTGGCCTAAAATAAGGGGAATTTCTGCCTTTTTGCCCCATAATAAGGGAAATTTATGCAATTTTGCACCAAAATAAGGGAATTTTCTTCATTTTTGCTCCAAAATAGAGGGAATTTCTGCCTTTTTGCCCCAATATGAGGAGAATTTCTGCCTGTTTGCCCCCAAATAAAAGGAATTTCTGCTTTTTTGCCACAAAATAATAGGAATTTCTGCCTTTTTGCCACAAAATTAGTGAAATTTCTGAATTTTGTCACAAAATTATTGAAATTTCTGAATTTTGCACCAAAATTAGAAGCATTACTGTTTTTTTGCCCCAAAATATGGGAAATTTCTGCAATTTTGTTACAAAATAAGGGAAATTTCAGCAATTTGCCTCGAAAAAGAAGAATTTTCTGCCTTTTTGACCCAAAAAAAGGAAATTTCTCAATTTTTGCTCCCAAATAAGTGGAATTTCTGCCTTTTTGCCCCAAAATTAGTGGAATTTCTAAATTTTGCCCCAAAATTAGAAGCATTAGTGCATTTTTGCCCAAAAATATGGGAAATTTCTGTAATTTTGTTCCAAAATAAAGGGAATTTCTGCCTTTCTACCTCAAAATAATGGGAATTTCTTCATTTTTGCCACAAAATATGGTAAATTTCTGCAATATTATCCTAAAATAAGTTAAATTTCTATACTTTTGCCCCAAAATAAAAGAAATTCCTGCCTTTGTAGCCCCAAATAAGAGGAATTTCTGCATTTTTGCCCCAAATTAAGGGAAATTTCTGCATTTTTCCCCAAAAATAAGGGTAATTTCTGTATTTTTGGCCTAAAATATGGGGAAATTCTGCATTTTTGCCCCAAAATAAGGGGAATTCCTTGATTTTTGTCCTGTATTAAGGAAAATTTCTGCATTTTTGCTCCAAACTAAGGTGAATTTCTGCAATTTTTCCCCCAAATTATGGGAATTTCTTTAATTTTGCCCCAAATAAGGGGAATTTCTGCAATTTTGCCCTAAAATTAGGGGAATTTCTGCAATTTTGCCCCAAAATAAGGGAAATTTCTGTAATTTTTCCCCAAAATTAGGGGAATTTATGCCTTTTTGCCACATAGTAAGGGAAATTTATGCAATTTTGCACCAAAATAAGGGAATTTTCTTCATTTTTGCTCCAAAATAAAGGGAATTGCTTCCTTTTTGAAACAAAAAAAGGAGAATTTCTGCAATTTTGTTCCAAAATAAGGGGAATTTCTGCATTTTTGCCCGAAATTAAGGGGAATTTCTGTATTTTTGCCCTGTATTAAGGAAAATTTTTGCATTTTTGCTCCAAAATAAGGGGAAGTTCTGCAATTTTTTCCCAAAATTAGGGGAATTTCTGTAATTTTGCCCCACATAAGTGAAATTTCTGCAATTTTGCCCTAAAATTAGGGGAGTTTCTGCCTTTTTGCCCCATAATAAGGGAAATTTATGCAATTTTGCACCAAAATCAGGGAATTTTCTTCATTTTTGCTCCAAAATAAAGGGAATTTCTGCCTTTTTGCCCCAAAATGAGGAGAATTTCTGCCTTTTTGCCCCCAAATAAAAGGAATTTCTTCATTTTTGCCACAAAATAATAGGAATTTCTGCCTTTTTGCCCCAAAATTAGTGAAATTTCTGAATTTTGTCCCAAAATTAGTGAAATTTCTGAATTTTGCACCAAAATTAGAAGCATTACTGCTTTTTTGCCCCAAAATATGGGAAATTTCTGCAATTTTGTTACAAAATAAGGGAAATTTCTATTATTTTACCACAAAATAATGGGAACTTCTGCATTTTTGCCACAAAAAAAGAGAAGTTTCTGCAATTTTATCCTAAAATAAGTTAAATTTCTAAACTTTTGCCTCAAAATAAGGGAAATTTCTGCCTCTTTGGCCAAAACTAAGGAAAATTTCTGCATTTTTGCCAGAAATTAAGGAAAATTTCTGCATTTTTGCCCAAAATTAAGTGGAATTTCTGATTTCTGCACTAAAGTAAAAAGAATTTCTTCCTTTAAGGAGAAAAATAAAGAGAATTTCAGTCTTTTTGCCCTAAAATAAAGGTAATTTCTGCAATTTGCCCCCTAATAAGTGGAATTTCTGCCTTTATGACCTGAAAGAAGGGGAATTTCTAACATTTTTGCCCAAGATAAGGTAAATTTCTGCAATTTTATCCCAAAATAGGGAAAATTTTTGCAATTTTGTCCAAAAAAGGAAATGTCAGCAATTTTGCCCCACAATAGGGGAATTTCTGCCTTTTTGCCCCAAAATTAGGGGAATTTCTGAATTTTTGCTCCAAAATTAGAAGCATTACTGCATTTTTACCCCATAATAAGGAAAATTTCTGCAATTTGCCTCAAAATAAAGGAAAATTCTGCAATTTTGTCCCAAAAAAGGGATATTTCTGCATTTTTGCCCCAAAATAATAGGGATTTTTGCCTTTTTGCCCCAAAATTAGTGAAATTTCTGAATTTTGCCCCAAAATTAGCAGCATTACTGCATTTTTGCTCCAAGATATGGGAAATTTCTGAAATTTTGTTACAAAATAAGGGAAATTTCTGCCTTTTTACCCCAAAATAATGGGAATTTCTGCATTTTTGCCACAAAATAAGGGAAGTTTCTGAAATTTTATCTTAAAATAAGTTAAATTTCTATCCTTTTGCCAAAAATAAGGGAAATTTCTGCCTATTTGGCCCAAAATAAGGGGAATTTCTGCATTTTTGCCCAAAATTAAGGGAAATTTCTGCATTTTTGCCCAAAATTAAGGGGAATTTCTGCTTTTTTGCCCTAAAATAAAGAGAATTTCTGCCTTTTTGCCCCAAAATAAGGGTAATTTAGTCTTTTTGACCTAATATAAGGGTAATTTCTATTTTTGGCCTAAAATAATAAGAATTTCTGTCTTTTTGCCCTAAAATAAGGAAAATTTCTGCATTTTTGCTCGAAAATAAGGGGAATTGCAGCATTTTTGCCCCAAAATTAGGGGAATTTCTGCCTTTTTGCCCCAAAATTAGGGGAATTTCTGCCTTTTTGTCCCCAAATTAGGTGCATTACTGTGTTTTTGCCCCAAAATAATGGAAATTTCTGCATTTATTGCCAAAATTATGTGGAATTTCTGCCTTTTTCCTCTAAAATAAGAAGAATTTCTGCCTTTTTGGCACAAAATAAAAGAAATTTAAGGCTTTTTCCCTAAAATAAGGGTAAGTTCTGGAATTTGCCCCCAAAAAAGCGTAATTTCTGCCCTTTTGCCTTGAAATAAAAGGAATTTCTGTATTTTTGCCACAAGATAAAAGAAAATTTCTGCAATTTTGCTTAAAAATAAGGGAAATTTCTGCAATTTTGTCCCAAAAAAAAATTTCATTAATTTCCCCCACAATAAGGGGAATTTCTGTCTTTTTGCCCCAAAATTAACGGAATTTCTGATTTTTGCCCCAAAATTAGAAGCATTACAGAATTTTTGCCACAAAATAAGGGAAATTTCAACAATTTGCCTCAAAAAAGAAGAATTTTCTGCCTTTTTGACCCAAAAAAGGGAAATTTCTGATTTTTTGCCCCCAAATAAGTGGAATTTCTGCCTTTTTGCCCCAAAATTAGTGGAATTTCTAAATTTTGCCCCAAAATTAGAAGCATTAGTGCATTTTTGCTTAAAAATATGGGAAATTTTTGCAATTTTGTTCCAAAATAAAAGAAATTTCTGCCTTTCTACCCTAAAATAATGGGAATTTCTTCATTTTTGCCACAAAATAAGGTAAATATCTGCAATATTATCTTAAAATAAGTTAAATTTCTATACTTTTGCCTCAAATAAGGAAAATTCCTGCCTTTTTAGCCCCAAGTAAAGGGAAATTTTGCATTTTTGCCCCAAATTAAGGGAAATTTCTGCATTTTTGCCCAAAAATAAGGGTAATTTCTTTATTTTTGGCCTAAAATAAGGGGAATTTCTGCCTTTTTGCCCCATAATAAGGGAAATTTATGCAATTTTGCACCAAAATAAGGGAATTTTCTTCATTTTTGCTCCAAAATAGAGGGAATTTCTGCCTTTTTGCCCCAATATGAGGAGAATTTCTGCCTGTTTGCCCCCAAATAAAAGGAATTTCCGCTTTTTTGCCACAAAATAATAGGAATTTCTGCCTTTTTGCCACAAAATTAGTGAAATTTCTGAATTTTGTCACAAAATTATTGAAATTTCTGAATTTTGCACTAAAATTAGAAGCATTACTGTTTTTTTGCCCCAAAATATGGGAAATTTCTGCAATTTTGTTACAAAATAAGGGAAATTTCAGCAATTTGCCTCGAAAAAGAAGAATTTTCTGCCTTTTTGACCCAAAAAAAGGAAATTTCTCAATTTTTGCTCCCAAATAAGTGGAATTTCTGCCTTTTTGCCCCAAAATTAGTGGAATTTCTAAATTTTGCCCCAAAATTAGAAGCATTAGTGCATTTTTGCCCAAAAATATGGGAAATTTCTGTAATTTTGTTCCAAAATAAAGGGAATTTCTGCCTTTCTACCTCAAAATAATGGGAATTTCTTCATTTTTGCCACAAAATATGGTAAATTTCTGCAATATTATCCTAAAATAAGTTAAATTTCTATACTTTTGCCCCAAAATAAAAGAAATTCCTGCCTTTGTAGCCCCAAATAAGAGGAATTTCTGCATTTTTGCCACAAATTAAGGGAAATTTCTGCATTTTTCCCCAAAAATAAGGGTAATTTCTGTATTTTTGGCCTAAAATATGGGGAAATTCTTCATTTTTGCCCCAAAATAAGGGGAATTCCTTGATTTTTGTCCTGTATTAAGGAAAATTTCTGCATTTTTGCTCCAAACTAAGGTGAATTTCTGCAATTTTTCCCCCAAATTATGGGAATTTCTTTAATTTTGCCCCAAATAAGGGGAATTTCTGCAATTTTGCCCTAAAATTAGGGGAATTTCTGCAATTTTGCCCCAAAATAAGGGAAATTTCTGTAATTTTTCCCCAAAATTAGGGGAATTTATGCCTTTTTGCCACATAATAAGGGAAATTTATGCAATTTTGCACCAAAATAAGGGAATTTTCTTCATTTTTGCTCCAAAATAAAGGGAATTGCTTCCTTTTTGAAACAAAAAAAGGAGAATTTCTGCAATTTTGTTCCAAAATAAGGGGAATTTCTGCATTTTTGCCCGAAATTAAGGGGAATTTCTGTATTTTTGCCCTGTATTAAGGAAAATTTTTGCATTTTTGCTCCAAAATAAGGGGAAGTTCTGCAATTTTTTCCCAAAATTAGGGGAATTTCTGTAATTTTGCCCCACATAAGTGAAATTTCTGCAATTTTGCCCTAAAATTAGGGGAGTTTCTGCCTTTTTGCCCCATAATAAGGGAAATTTATGCAATTTTGCACCAAAATCAGGGAATTTTCTTCATTTTTGCTCCAAAATAAAGGGAATTTCTGCCTTTTTGCCCCAAAATGAGGAGAATTTCTGCCTTTTTGCCCCCAAATAAAAGGAATTTCTTCATTTTTGCCACAAAATAATAGGAATTTCTGCCTTTTTGCCCCAAAATTAGTGAAATTTCTGAATTTTGTCCCAAAATTAGTGAAATTTCTGAATTTTGCACCAAAATTAGAAGCATTACTGCTTTTTTGCCCCAAAATATGGGAAATTTCTGCAATTTTGTTACAAAATAAGGGAAATTTCTATTATTTTACCACAAAATAATGGGAACTTCTGCATTTTTGCCACAAAAAAAAAGAAGTTTCTGCAATTTTATCCTAAAATAAGTTAAATTTCTAAACTTTTGCCTCAAAATAAGGGAAATTTCTGCCTCTTTGGCCAAAACTAAGGAAAATTTCTGCATTTTTGCCAGAAATTAAGGAAAATTTCTGCATTTTTGCCCAAAATTAAGTGGAATTTCTGATTTCTGCACTAAAGTAAAAAGAATTTCTTCCTTTAAGGAGAAAAATAAAGAGAATTTTAGTCTTTTTGCCCTAAAATAAAGGTAATTTCTGCAATTTGCCCCCTAATAAGTGGAATTTCTGCCTTTATGACCTGAAAGAAGGGGAATTTCTAACATTTTTGCCCAAGATAAGGTAAATTTCTGCAATTTTATCCCAAAATAGGGAAAATTTTTGCAATTTTGTCCAAAAAAGGAAATGTCAGCAATTTTGCCCCACAATAGGGGAATTTCTGCCTTTTTGCCCCAAAATTATGGGAATTTCTGAATTTTTGCTCCAAAATTAGAAGCATTACTGCATTCTTACCCCATAATAAAAGAAATTTCTGCAATTTGCCTCAAAATAAAGGAAAATTCTGCAATTTTTTCCCAAAATAGGGATATTTCTGCATTTTTGCCCCAAAATAATAGGGATTTTTGCCTTTTTGCCCCAAAATTAGTGAAATTTCTGAATTTTGGCCCAAAATTAGCAGCATTACTGCATTTTTGCTCCAAAATATGGGAAATTTCTGAAATTTTGTTCCATAATAAGGGAAATTTCTGCCTTTTTACCCCAAAATAATGGGAATTTCTGCATTTTTGCCACAAAATAAGGGAAGTTTCTGAAATTTTATCTTAAAATAAGTTAAATTTCTATCCTTTTGCCACAAAATAAGGGAAATTTCTGCCTATTTGGCCCAAAATAAGGGGAATTTCTGCATTTTTCCCCAAAATTAAGGGAAATTTCTGCATTTTTGCCCAAAATTAAGGGGAATTTCTGCTTTTTTGCCCTAAAATAAAGAGAATTTCTGCCTTTTTGCCCCAAAATAAGGGTAATTTAGTCTTTTTGACCTAAAATAAGGGTAATGTCTATTTTTGGCCTAAAATAATAAGAATTTCTGTCTTTTTGCCCTAAAATAAGGAAAATTTCTGCATTTTTGCTCGAAAATAAGGGGAATGTCAGCATTTTTGCCCCAAAATAAAGGAAATTTCTGCCTTTTTGCCCCAAAATTAGGGGAATTTCTGCCTTTTTGCCCCCAAATTAGGTGCATTACTGTGTTTTTGCCCCAAAATAATGGAAATTTCTGCATTTTTGGCCAAAATTATGTGGAATTTCTGCCTTTTTGCTCTAAAATAAGAAGAATTTCTGCCTTTTTGGCACAAAATAAAAGAAATTTAAGGCTTTTTCCCTAAAATAAGGGTAAGTTCTGGAATTTGCCCCCAAAAAAGCGTAATTTCTGCCCTTTTGCCTTGAAATAAAAGGAATTTCTGTATTTTTGCCACAAGATAAAGGAAATTTCTGCAATTTTGCTTAAAAATAAGGGAAATTTCTGCAATTTTGTCCCAAAAAAAAATTTCATTAATTTCCCCCACAATAAGGGGAATTTCTGTCTTTTTGCCCCAAAATTAACGGAATTTCTGATTTTTGCCCCAAAATTAGAAGCATTACAGAATTTTTGCCACAAAATAAGGGAAATTTCAACAATTTGCCTCAAAAAAGAAGAATTTTCTGCCTTTTTGACCCAAAAAAGGGAAAATTTCTGAATTTTTGCCCCCAAATAAGTGGAATTTCTGCCTTTTTGCCCCAAAATTAGTGGAATTTCTAAATTTTGCACCAAAATTAGAAGCATTAGTGCATTTTTGCTTAAAAATATGGGAAATTTTTGCAATTTTGTTCCAAAATAAAAGAAATTTCTGCCTTTCTACCTAAAAATAATGGGAATTTCTTCATTTTTGCCACAAAATAAGGTATATATCTGCAATATTATCCTAAAATAATTTAAAGTTCTATACTTTTGCCCCAACATAAGGGAAATTCTTGCCTTTTTGGCCCCAAATAAGGGGAATTTCTGCATTTTTGCCCCAAATTAAGGGAAATTTTTGCATTTTTGCTCAAATATAAGGGTAATTTCTGTATTTTTGGCCTAAAATAAGGGGAATTTCTGTATTTTTGCCCTGTATTAAGGAAAATTTTGGCATTTTTGCTCCAAAGTAAGGGAAATTTCTGCAATTTTACCCCCAAATAAGGGAAATATTTGCAATTTTGTCCAAAGAAAGGGAAATCTCAGCAATTTTGCCCCACAATAAGGAGAATTTCTGCCTTTTTGCCCCAAAATTAGGAGATTTTCTGAATTTTTGCTCCAAAATTAGAAGCATTACTGCATTTTTGCCCCAAAATATGGGAAATTTCTGCAATTTTGTTCCAAAATAAAAGAAATTTCTGCCTTTTAACCCCAAAATAATGGGAATTTCTGCATTTTTGCCCCAAAATAAGGGAAGTTTCTGCAATTTTATCCTAATATAAGTTAAATTTCTATACTTTTGCCTCAAAATAAGGGAAATTTCTGTCTATTTGTCCCAAAATAAGGGGAATTTCTGCATTTTTGCCCAAAATTAAGGGAAATTTCTGCATTTTTGCACAAAATTATGGGGAATTTCTGCCTTTTTGCCCTAAAATAAGAAGAATTTCTGCCTTTTTGCCCCAAAATAAAGGGAATTCAGTCTTTTTGGCCTAAAATAAGGGTAATTTTTATTTTTGGCCTAAAATAATGAGAATTTCTGTCTTTTTGCCCAAAAATAAGGAAAATTTCTGCATTTTTGCTCCAAAATTAGGGTAATTTCTGCAATTTTGCCCCCAAATTAGGTGCATTACTGTGTTTTTGCACCATAATAATGGAAATTTCTGGATTTTTTGCCAAAATTATGTGGAATTTCTGCCTCTTTGCTCTAAAATTAGAAGAATTTCTGCCTTTTTGGCACAAAATAAGAGGAATTTCAGGCTTTTCCCTAAAATAAGGGTAATTTCTGGAATTTGTTCCCCAAAAAGCGTAATTTCTGCCCTTTTGTCCTGAAATAAAAGGAATTTCTGTATTTTTGCCACAAGATTATGGAAATTTCTGCAATTTTGCTTAAAAATAAAGAAAATTTCGGCAATTTTGTCCCAAAAAAAGAAATTTCATTAATTTTGCCCCATAATAAAGATAATTTCTGTCTTTTTGCCCCAAAATTAACAGAATTTCTGATTTTTGCCCCAAAATTAGAAGCATTACAAAATTTCTGCCACAAAATAAGGGAAATTTCTGCAATTTGCTCAAAAAAAATTTTTTTTGCCTTATTGACCCAAAAAAGGGAAATTTCTGAATTTTTGCCCCAAAATTAGGGGAATTTCTGCCTTTTTGCCCCAAAATTAGTGGAATTTCTGCATTTTTGCTCCAAAATAAAAGGAATTTCAGCATTTTTGCCCTTAAATAAGGGGAATTTCTGCAATTTTCCCTCAAAATTAGGGGAATTTCTGCAATTTTTGCCCAAAATAAGAAAAATTTCTGCATTTTTGCCCAAAATTAAGTGGAATTTCTGATTTTTGCACTAAAATAAAAAGAATTTCTGAGTTTAAGGCAAAAAATAAGGGGAATTTCAGTCTATTTGCCCCAAAATAATGGAAATTTCTACATTTTTGGCCAAAATTATGAGGAATTTCTGCCTTTTTGCTCTAAAATTAGTGAAATTTATGAATTGTGTCCCAAAATTTGTGAAATTTCTGAATTTTGCTCCAAAATTTGAAGCATTACTGCTTTTTTGCCCCAAAATATGGGAAATTTCTGCAATTTTGTTCCAAAATAAGGGAAATTTCTGCCTTTTTACCACAAAAGAATGGGAATTTCTGCATTTTTGCCACAAAATAAGGGAAGTTTCTTCAATTTTATCCTAAAATAAGTTAAATTTCTTTCCTTTTGCCTCAAAATAAGGGAAATTTCTGCCTATTTGGCCCAAAAAAGGGGAATTTCTGCATTTTTGCCCACAATTAAAAGAAATTTCTGCATTTTTGCCCAAAATTAAGGGGAATTTCTGATTTTTGCCCTAAAATAAGGGGAATTTAGTCTTTTTGGCCTAAAATAACTGTAATATCTATTTTTGGCCTAAAATAATGAGAATTTCTGTCTTTTTGCCCTAAAATAAAGAAAATTTCTGCATTTTTGCTGCAAAATAAGGGGAATTTCAGCATTTTTTCCCCAAAATAAGGGGAATTTCTGCATTTTGCCCCAAAAATTAGGGTAATTTCTGCCTTTTGGTCCCCAAATTCGGTGCATTACTGTCTTTTTGTTCAAAATAAGGGAAATTTCTGCATTTTTGCCAAAAATTAAGTGAAATTTCACATTTTTGCCCTAAAATAAGAAGAATTTCTACCTTTTTGGTACAAAATAAGAGGAATTTCAGGCTTTTTGCCCTAAAAAAAGCGTAATTTCTACAATTTGCCCCCTAAA
The DNA here is from genome assembly GCF_963924665.1 of Micromys minutus. Lineage (NCBI taxonomy): Eukaryota > Metazoa > Chordata > Mammalia > Rodentia > Muridae > Micromys > Micromys minutus. The sequence goes on along the minus strand of NW_027667692.1, from coordinate 342,737 downwards.
AATTGGAATTTCTGCCTTTGTGACCTGAAAGAAGAGGAATTTCTGTATTTTTGGACAAGATAAAGAAAATTTCTGCAATTTTACCCCAAAATAAAGGAAATATTTGCAATTTTGTCCAAAGAAAGAGAAATCTCAGCAATTTTGCCCCACAATAAAGAGAATTTCTTCCTTTTTGCCCCAACATTAGGGGATTTTCTGATTTTTTTGCTACAAAATTAGAAGCATTACTGCATTTTTGCCCCAAAATGAAGAGAATTTCTGCCTTTTTGCCCCCAAATAAAAGAAATTTCTCCATTTTTGCCAAAAAACAATAGGAATTTCTGACTTTTTGCCTTAAAATTAGTGAAATTTCTGTATTTTGTCCCAAAATTAGTGAAATTTCTGAATTTTGCTCCAAAATTAAAAGCATTACTGCTTTTTTGCCCCAAAATATGGGAAATTTCTGCAATTTTGTTACAAAATAAGGGAAATTTCTTCCTTTTTACCACAAAATAATGGGAATTTCTGCATTTTTGCCCCAAAATATGGGAAGTTTCTGCAATTTTATCGTAAAATAAGTTAAATTTCTAAACTTTTGCCTCAAAATAAGAGAAATTTCTGCCTATTTGGCCAAAAATAAGGGGAATTTCTGCATTTTTGCCACAAATTAAGAAAAATTTCTGCATTTTTGCCCAAAATTAAGTGGAATTTCTGATTTTTGCCCTAAAATAAAAAGAATTTCTGCTATTAAGGCAAAAAATAAGGGGAATTTTAGTCTCTTTGCCCTAAAATAAGGGTAATTTCTGCAACTTGCCCCCTAAGAAGTGGAATTTCTGCCTTTATGACCTGAAAAAATGGGAATTTCTAACATTTTTGCTCATGAAAAAGGAAATTTCTGCAATTTTACCCCAACATAAGGGAAATTTTTGTAATTTTGTCCAAAAAAGGGGAAATCTCAGCAATTTTGCCCCACAATAATGGGTATTTCTGCCTTTTGCCCCAAAATTAGGGGAATTCTGAATTTGTGCTCCAAAATTAAAAGCATTACTGCATTTTTACCCCAAAATAAGGGAAATTTCTGCAATTTGCCTCAAAATAAAGGAAATTACTGCAATTTTGTCCTAAAAACGGTATATTTCTGAATTTTTGCCCAAAAATAAAAGGGATTTTTGCCTTTTTGCCCCAAAATTAGTGAAATTTCTGAATTTTGCCTCAAAATTAGAAGCATTACTGCATTTTTCCCCCAAAATATGGGAAATTTCTGCAATTTTGTTCCAAAATAAGGGAAATTTCTGCGTTTTTACCCCAAAATAATGGGAATTTCTTCATTTTTGCAACAAAATAAGGTAAATTTCTGCAATATTATCGTAAAATATATTAAAGTTCTATACTTTTGCCCCAAAATAAGGGAAATTCCTGCATTTTTGGCCCCAAATAAGGGGAATTTCTGCATTTTTGAGCCAAATTACGGGAAATTTCTGCATTTTTGCCCAAATATAAGGGTAATTTCTGTATTTTTGGCCTAAAATAAGAGGAATTTTTGCATTTTTGCGCCAAAATCAGGGGAATTTCTGTATTTTTGCCCTGTATTAAGGAAAATTTTTGCATTTTTGCTCCAAAATAAGGGAAATTTCTCCAATTTTTTTCCCAAAATTAGGGGAATATCTTTAATTTTGCCCCAAATAAGGGAAATTTCTGCAATTTTGCCCTAAAATTAGGAAAATTTCTGCCTTTTGCCCCATAATAAGGGAAATTTATGCAATTTTGCACCAAAATAAGGGAATTTTCTTCATTTTTGCTCCAAAATAAAGGGAATTTCTGCCTTTTTGCCCTAAAATGAGGGGAATTTCTGCATTTTTGCCCCCAAATAAAAAGAATTTCTGCATTTTTGCCACAAAATAATAGGAATTTCTGCCTTTTTGCCCCAAAATTAGTAAAATTTCTGAATTTTGTCCCAAAATTTGTGAAATTTCTGAATTTTGCTCCAAAATTCGAAGCATTACTGCTTTTTAGCCCCAAAATATGGGAAATTTCTGCAATTTTGTTCCAAAATAAGGGAAATTTCTTCCTTTTTACCACAAAATAATGGGAATTTCTGCATTTTTGCCCCAAAATAAGGGAAGTTTCTGCAATTTTATCCTAAAATAAGTTAAATTTCTCAACTTTTGCCTCAAAATAAGGGAAATTTCTGCCTATTTGGCTAAAAATAAGGGGAATTTCTGCATTTTTGCCACAAATTAAGGAAAATTTCTGCATTTTTGCCCTAAAATACAAAAAAATTTCTGCCTTTAAGGCAAAAAATAAGGGAAATTTCAGTCTTTTTGCCCTAAAATAAGGGTAATTTCTGCAATTTGCCCCCTAATAAGTAAAATTTCTGCCTTTATGACATGAAAGAACGGGAATTTCTAACATTTTTGTGCAAGATAAAGGAAATTTCTGCAATTTTACTCCAAAATAAGGGAAATTTTTGCAATTTTGTCCTAAAAAAGGGAAATCTCAGCAATTTTGCCCCACAAGAAGGGGGATTTCTGCCTTTTTCCCCAAAATTAGAGGAATTTCTGAATTTTTCCTCCATAATTAGAAGCATTACTGCATTTTTACCCCAAAATAAGGGAAATTTCTGCAATTTGCCTCAAAATAAAGGAAATTACTGCAATTTTGTCCCAAAAAAGGGATATTTCTGCATTTTTGCCCCAAAATAATAGGGATTTTTGCCTTTTTGCCCCAAAATTAGGTAAATTTCTGAATTTTGCTCCAAAATTAGAAGCATTACTGCATTTTTGCCCCAAAATATGGGAAATTTCTGCAATTTTGTTCCAAAATAAGGGAAATTTTTGCCTTTTTACCCCAAAATAATGAGAATTTCTTCATTATTGCAACAAAATAAGGTAAATTTCTTCAATATTATCCTAAAATAAGGTAAAGTTCTATACTTTTGCCCCAAAATAAGGGAAATTTTTGCCTTTTTGGCTTCAAATAAGGGGAATTTCTGCAGTTTTGCCCCAAATTAAGGGAAATTTCTGCATTTTTGCCAAATATAAGGGTAATTTCTGTATTTTTGGCCTAAAATAAAAGGAATTTTTGCATTTTTGGGCCAAAATCAGGGGAATTTCTCTATTTTTGTCCTTTATTAAGGAAAATTTTTGCATTTTTGCTCCAAAATAAGGGAAATTTCTGCAATTTTTTTCCCAAAATGAGGGGAATTTCTGTAATTTTGACCCAAATAAGGGAAATTTCTGCAATTTTGCCCTAAAATTAAAAAATTTTGCCTTTTGCCCCATAATAAGGGAAATTTATGCAATTTTGCATCAAAATAAGGGAATTTTCTTCATTTTTGCTCCAAAATAAAGGGAATTTCTGCCTTCTTGCCCTAAAATGAGGAGAATTTCTGCCTTTTTGCCCCCAAATAAAAGGAATTTCTGAATTTTTGCCACAAAATAATAGGAATTTCTGCCTTTTTGCTACAAATTAGTGAAATTTCTGAATTTTGTACCAAAATTTGTGAAATTTCTGAATTTTGCTCCAAAATTCGAAGCATTACTGCTTTTTTGCCCCAAAATATGGGAAATTTCTGCAATTTTGTTACAAAATAAGGGAAATTTCTTCATTTTTACCACAAAATAATGGGAATTTCTGCATTTTTGCCACAAAATAAGGGAAGTTTCTGAAATTTTATCCTAAAATAAGTTAAATTTCTCAACTTTTGCCTCAAAATAAGGGAAATTTTTGCCTATTTGGCTAAAAATAAGGGGAATTTCTGCATTTTTGCCACAAATTAAGGAAAATTTCTGCATTTTTGCCCAAAATTAAGTGGAATTTCTGATTTTTGCCCTAAAATAAAAAAAAATTCTGCCTTTAAGGCAAAAAATAATGGGAATTTCAGTCTTTTTGCCCTAAAATAAGGGTAATTTCTGCAATTTGCCCCCTAATAAGTGGAATTTCTGCCTTTATGACATGAAAGAACGGGAATTTCTAACATTTTTGTGCAAGAAAAGGGAAATTTCTGCAATTTTACCCCAAAATAAAGGAAATTTTTGCAATTTTGTCCAAAAAAAGTGAAATCTCAGCAATTTTGCCCCACAATAAAGGGAATTTCTGCCTTTTTGCCCCCAAATTAGGGGAATTTCTGAATTTTTGCTCCAAAATTGGAAGCATTACTGCATTTTTACACCAAAATAAAGGAAATTTCTGCAATTTGCCTCAAAATAAAGGAAATTTCTGCAATTTTGTCCCAAAAAAAAGATATTTCTGCATTTTTGCCCCAAATAATAGGGATTTTTGCCTTTTTGCCCCAAAATTAGTGAAATTTCTGAATTTTCTTCCAAAATTAGCAGCATTACTGCATTTTTGCCTCAAAATAGGGGAAATTTCTGCAATTTTGTTCCAAAATAAGAGAAATTTCTGCCTTTTTACCTCAAAATAATGGGAATTTCGGCATTTTTGCCACAAATTAATGGAAGTTTCTGCAATTTTATCCTAAAATATGTTAAATTTCTATCCTTTTGCCTCAAAATAAGGGAAATTTCTGCCTATTTGGCCCAAAATAAGGGGAATTTCTGCATTTTTGCCCACAATTAAAAGAAATACCTGCATTTTTGCCTAAAATTAAGGGGAATTTCTGCCTTTTTGCCCTAAAATAAGGGGAATTTTGCCTTTTTGCCTCAAAATAAAGGGAATTTAGTCTTTTTGGCCTAAAAGAAGGGTAATTTCTATTTTTGGCCTAAAATAATGATAATTTCTGTCTTTTTGCCCTAAAATAAGGAAAATTTCTGCATTTTTGCTCCAAAATAAGGGGAATTTCAGCATTTTTGCCCCAAAATAAGGGGAATTTCTGTCTTTTTGCCCCAAAAATTAGGGTAATTTCTGCATTTTTGCCCCCAAATTAGGTGCATTACTGTGTTTTTGCCCCAAAATAATGGAAATTTCTGCATTTTTGGCCAAAATTATTTGGAATTTCTGCCTTTTTGCTCTAAAATAAGAAGAATTTCTGCCTTTTTGGCACAAAATAAAAGAAATTTAAGGCTTATTCCCTAAAAAAGGGTAATTTCTGGAATTTGCCCCCCAAAAAGTGTAATTTCTGCCCTTTTGCCCTGAAATAAGAGGAATTTCTGTATTTTTGCCACAAGATAAAGGAAATTTCTGCAATTTTGCTTAAAAATAAGGAAAATTTCTGCAATTTTGTTCCAAAAAACAGAAATTTCATTAATTTTGCCCAACAATAAGGGGAATTTCTGTCTTATTGCCCCAAAATTAACGGAATTTCTGATTTTTGCCCCAAAATTTGAAGCATTACAGAATTTTTGCCAAAAAATAAGGGAAATTTTTGCAATTTGCTTAAAAAAGAAGAATTTTCTGTCTTTTTGACCAAAAAAGTGAAATTTCGGAATTTTTGCCCCCAAATAAGTGGAATTTCTGCCCTTTTGCCCCAAAATTAGTGGAATTTCTGAATTTTTGCCCCCAAATAATTGGAATTTCTGCCTTTTTGCCCCAAAATTAGTGGAATTTCTGCATTTTTGCTCCAATATAAAAGGAAATTCAGCATTTTTGCCCCCAAAATAAAGGAATTTCTGCCTTTTTGCCCTAAAATTAGGGGAATTTCTGCCTTTTTGCCACAAAATTAGTGGAATTTCTGCATTTTTGCTCCAAAATAAGGGGAATTTCAGGATTTTTGCCCAAAAATAAGGGGAATTTATGCAATTTTTCCTCAAAATTAGAGGAATTTCTGCAATTTTGCCCCAAAATAAGAGAAATTTTTGCAATTTTGTCCCAAAAAAAAGAAATTTCTGCAATTTTGCCCCACAATAAGGGGAATTTCTGCATTTTGCCCCAAAATTAGAGGAATTTCTGCATTTTTGCCGCAAAATTACGGGCATTACTGTGTTTTTGCCCCAAAAATAAGGGAAATTTCTGCATTTTTCCCCAAAATTAATTGGAATTTCTGCCTTTTTGCCCCAAAATAAGAAGAATTTCTGCCTTTTTGTCACAAAATAAGGGGAATTTCAGTCTTCTTCCCTTAAATAAGTTTAATTTCTGCAATTTGGCCCAAAATTAGCGGAATTTCTGCCTTTTTGACCTAAAATGAGGGGAATTTCTGGATTTTTGTCCCATGATGAGGAAAATTTCTGCAATTTTGCACAAAAAATAATGGAAATTTCTGCCTTTTAGCCCCAAAATGAGGAGAATTTCTGCTTTTTTGACCCCAAATTAGGTGCATTACTGTCTTTTTGCCCAAAATAAAAAAAATTTCTGCATTTTTGCCCAAAATTAATTGGAATTTCTGATTTTTGCCCTAAAATAAAAAGAATTTCTGCCTTTAAGGCAAAAAATAAGAAGAATTTCAGTCTTTTTGCCCTAAAATAAGGGTAATTTCTGCAATTTGCCCCCTAATAATGGAATTTCTGCTTTTATGACCTGAAATTAGGGGAATTTCTCACATTTTTGCCCAAGAAAAGGGAAATTTCTGCAATTTTACCCTAAAGTAAGGGAAATTTTTGCAATTTTGTCCAAAAAAAGGGAAATCTCAGCAATTTTGCCCCACAATAATGGGTATTTCTGCCTTTTTGTCCCAAAATTAGGGGAATTTCTGAATTTTTACTCCAAAATTAGAAGCTTTGCTGCATTTTTACCCCAAAATAAGGAAAATTTTTGCAATTTGCCTCAAAATAAAGGAAATTTCTGCAATTTTGTCCCAAAAAAGGGATATTTCTGCATTTTTGCCCCAAAATATGGGAAAATTCTGCAATTTTGTTCCAAAATAAGGGAAATTTCTGCCTTTTTACCACAAAATAATGGGAATTTCTGCATTTTTGCCACAAAATAAGGGAAGTTTCTGAAATTTTATCCTAAAATAAGTTAAATTTCTATCCTTTTGCCTCAAAATAAGGGAAATTTCTGCCTCTTTGGCCCAAAATAAGGGGAATTTATGCATTTTAGCACAAAATTAAGGGAAATTTCTGCATTTTTGCCCAACATTAAGGGGAATTTCTGCCTTTTTGCCCCAAAATTAGGGGAATTTAGTCTTTTTGGCCTAAAATAGGGGTAATTTCTATTTTTGGCCTAAAATAATGATAATTTCTGTCTTTTTTTCCCTAAAATAAGGAAAATTTCTGCATTTTTGCTCCAAAATAAAAGGAATTTAAGCATTTTTGCCCCAAAATAAGGTGAATTTCTGGCTTTTTGCCTTATAATTAGGGCAATTTCTGCCTTTTTGCCCCCAAATTAGGTGCATTACTGTGTTTTTGCCCCAAAATAATGGGAATTTCTGCATTATTGGCCAAAATTATGTGGAATTTCTTCCTTTTTCTCAAAAATAAGAAGAATTTCTGCCTTTTTGGCACAAAATAAGAGGAATTTCAGGCTTTTTCCCTAAAATAAGGGTAATTTCTGGAATTTGCCCCCCAAAAAGCATAATTTCTGACCTTTTGCCCTGCAATAAATGGAATTTCTGTATTTTTGCCACAAGATACAGGAAATTTCTGCAATTTTGCTTAAAAATAAGAGAAATTTCTGCAATTTTGTACCAAAAAAAAAGAAATTTCATTAATTTCCTCCACAATAAGTGGAATTTCTGTCTTTTTGCCCCAAAATTAATGGAATTTCTGCTTTTTGCCCCAAAATTAGAAGCATTACAGAATTTTTGCCACAAAATAAGGGAAATTTCTGCAATTTGCCTCAAAAAAGAAGAATTTTTTGCCTTTTAGACCCAAAAAACTGAAATTTCTGAATTTTTACCCCAAATAAGTCGAATTTCTGCCTTTTTGCCCCAAAAATAGTGGAATTTCTAAATTTTGCCCCAAAATTAAAAGCATTAGTGCATTTTTGCCCAAAAATATGGGAAATTTCTGCAATTTTGTTCCAAAATAAAGGGAATTTCTGCTTTTCTACCCCAAAATAATGGAAATTTCTTCATTTTTGCCACAAAATAAGGGAAATTTCTGCAATATTATCTTAAAATAAGTTAAATTTCTATAGTTTTGCCCCAAAATAAGGGAAATTCCTGCCTTTTTGGCCCCAAATTAAGGGAATTTCTGCATTTTTGCCCCAAATTAAGGGAAATTTCTGCACTTTTGCTCAAAAATAAGGGTAATTTCTGTATTTTTGGCCTAAAATAAGGGGGATTTCTGAATTTTTGCCCTGTATTAAGGAAAATTTCTGCATTTTTGCTCCAAAATAAGGGGAATTTCTACAATTTTTCCCCAAAATTAGGGGAATTTCTGTAATTTTGCCCCAAATAAAAGAAATTTCTGCAATTTTGCCCTAAAAGTAGGGGAATTTCTGCAATTTTGCCCCAAAATAACGGAAATTTCTGCAATTTTTCCCCAAAATTAAGGGAATTTCTGCCATTTTGCCCCATAATAAGAAAAATTTATGCAATTTTGCACCAAAATAAGAGATATTTCTTTATTTTTTTCTCCAAAATAGAGGGAGTTTCTGCCTTTTTGAAACAAAAAAAGGGGAATTTCTGCAATTTTGTTCCAAAATAAGGGGAATTTCTGCATTTTTGCCCCAAAATAAGGGAAATTTCTGCCTTTTTGGCGCAAAAAAGGGGGAATTTCAGTCTTTTTGCCCTAAAATAAGGGTAATTTCTGCATATTTGACCCCAAGTATGCGATATTTCTGATTTTTTGACACGAAATAAGGAGAATTTCTGCAATTTTGCCCCAAAATTAGAGAAATTTTTGCAATTTTGTCCCAAAAAAAGGAAATTTCAGCAGTTCTGCCCCAAAATAAGGGGAATTTCTGTTTTTTGCACCAAAATTAGAAGAATTTCTGCATTTTTGCCACAAAATTAGGGGCATTACTGTGTTCTTGCCCAAAAATAAGGGAAATTTCTGCATTTTTCCCCAAATTTAATTGGAATTTCTGCCTTTTTGCCCTAAAATAAGAAGAATTTCTGCTTTTTTGGCACAAAATAAGGGGAATTTCAGTCTTCTTCCCTTAAATAAGTTTAATTTCTGCAATTTAGCACAAAATTAGCGGAATTTCTGCCTTTTTGACCTAAAATGAGGGGAATTTCTGGATTTTTGTCCCATGATGAGGAAAATTTCTGCAATTTTGCACAAAAAATAATGGAAATTTCTGCCTTTTTGCCCCAAAATGAGGAGAATTTCTGCCTTTTTGACCCCAAATTAGGTGCATTACTGTCTTTTTGCCCAAAATAAGGGAAATTTCTGCATTTTTGCCCAAAATTAATTGGAATTTCTGATTTTTGCCCTAAAATAAAAAGAATTTCTGCCTTTAAGGAAAAAATAAGGTGAATTTTAGTCTTTTTACCCTAATATAATGGTAATTTCTGCAATTTGCCCCCTAATAAGTGGAATTTCTGCCTTTATGACCTGAAAAAACGGGAATTTCTAACATTTTTGCCCATGAAAAAGGAAATTTCTGCAATTTTACCCCAAAGTAAGGGAAATTTTTGTAATTTTGTCCAAAAAAAGGGAAATCTCAGCAATTTTGCCCCACAATAATAGGAATTTCTGCCTTTTTGCCCCAAAATTAGGGGAATTTCTGAATTTTTGCTCCAAAATTAGAAGCATTACTGCATTTTTACCCCAAAATAAGGGAAATTTCTGCAATTTGCCTCAAAATAAAGGAAATTTCTGCAATTTTGTTTCAAAAAGCAATATTTCTGCATTTTTGCCCCAAAATAATGAGAATTTTTGCCTTTTTGCCCTAAAATTAGTGAAATTTCTGAATTTTTCCCCAAAATTAGCAGCATTACTGCATTTTTGCCCCAAATATCGGAAATTTCTGCAATTATGTTCCAAAATACGGGAAATTTCTGCCTTTTTACCCCAAAATAATGGGAATTTCTGCATTTTTGTCACAAATTGAGAGAAGTTTCTGCAATTTTATCCTAAAATAAGTTAAATTTCTATCCTTTTGCCTCAAAAGAAGGGAAATTTCTGCCTATTTGGCCCGAAATAAGGGGAATTTCTGCATTTTTCCCAAAATTAAGGGGAATTTCTGCCTTTTTGCTCTAAAATAAGGGGAATTTCTGCCTTTTTGCTGCAAAATAAGGGGAATTTAGACTTTTTGGCCTAAAATAAGGGTAATTTCTATTTTTGGCTTAAAATAATGGGAATTTCTGTCTTTTTGTCCTAAAATAAGGGGAATTTCTGCCTTTTTGCCCCCAAATTAGGTGCATTACTATCTTTTTGCCCAAAATAAAATAAATTTCTGCATTTTTGCCTAAAATTAAGTGGAATTTCTGATTTTTGCCCTAAAATAAAAAGAATTTCTGCCTTTAAGGCAAAAAATAAGGGAAATTTCAGTATTTTTGCCCTAAAATAATGGAAAATTCTGCATTTTTGGCCAAAATTATGTGGAATTTCTGCCTTTTTGCTCTAAATTAAGAAGAATTTCTGCCTTTTTGGCACAAAATAAGTGGAATTTCAGGCTTTTTCCCTAAAATAAGGGTAATTTCTTGAATTTGCCCCCAAAAAAACATAATTTCTGCCCCTTTGCCCTGAAATAAAAGGAATTTCTGTATTTTTGCCACAAGATAAAGAAAATTTCTGCAATTTTGCTTAAAAATAAGGGAAATTTCTCCAATTTTGTCCCAAAAAAAGGAAATTTCATTAATTTTGCCTCACAATAAGGGGAATTTCTGTCTTTTTGCCCCAAAATTAATGGAATTTCTGATTTTTGCCCCAAAATTATTTTTGCCACAAAATATAGGAAATTTCTGCAATTTTGTTCCAAAATAATGGGAATTTCTTCATTTTTGCCACAAAATAAGGTAAATTTCTGCCATATTATCCTAAAATAAGTTAAATTTCTATACTTTTGTTCCAAAATAAGTGAAATTCCTGCATCTTTGGACATAAATAAGGGGAATTTCTGCATTTTTTCCCCAAATTAAGGGAAATTTCTGCAATTTTGCCCAAAAATAAGGGTAATTTCTGTATTTTTGGCCTAAAATAAGGTAAATTTCTGCATTTTTGCCCCAAAATAAAGGGAAATTTTGTATTTTTACCCTGAATTAAAGAAAATTTCTGCATTTATGCTCCAAAATGAGGGGAATTTCTGCAATTTTTCCACAAAATTAAGGAAATTTCTGTAATTTTGCCCCAAAATAAGGGAAATTTTAGCAATTTTGCCCAAAAATTAGGGGAATTTCTGCAATTTTGCACCAAAATAATGGTATTTTCTACATTTTTCCTCCAAAATAAAGAGAGTTTCTGCATTTTTGAAACAAAAAAAGGGGAATTTCTGCAATTTTGTTCCAAAATATGGGGAATTTCTGCATTTTTGTTCCAAAATAAGGGGAATTTCTGCCTTTTTGGCGCAAAAAAGGGGGAATTTCAGTTTTTTGCCCTAAAATAAGGGTAATTTCGGCATTTTTGACACCAAGTATGCGGTATTTCTGCCTTTATGACCCGATATAAGGGGAATTTCCGCAATTTTGCCCCAAAATAATAGAAATTTCTGCAATTTGTCCCAAAAAAAATAAATTTCAGCAATTTTGCCCCGAAATAAGGGAAATTTCTGCCTTTTGCCCCAAAATTAGGGGAATTTCTGCATTTTTGCTGCAAAATTATGGGCATTACTGTGTTTTTGCCCCAAAATAAGGTAAATTTCTGCATTTTTGCCCAAAATTAATTGGATTTTCTGCCTTTTTGCCCTAAAATAAAAAGAATTTCTGCTTTTTTGGCAAAAAATAAGGGGAATTTCAGTCTTCTTCCCTTAAATAAGTTTAATTTCTGTAATTTGCCCCCAAATTAGCGGAATTTCTGCTTTTTTGACCTAAAATGAGGGGAATTTCTGGATTTTTGTCCCATGATAAGGAAAATTTCTGCAATTTTGCACCAAAATAAGGGAAATTTCTTCCTTTTTGCCCCAAAATAAAGGGAATTTCTACCTTTTTGCCCCAAAATGAGGAGAATTTCTGCCTTTTTGCCCCGAAATAAAAGGAATTTCTGCATTTTTGCCCCAAAATAATAGGAATTTCTGCCTTTTGCCCCAAAATAAGTGAAATTTCAGAATTTTGTCCCAAAATTAGTGAAATTTCTGAATTTTGCTCCAAAATTAGAAGCATTACTGTTTTTTCCCCAAAATATGGTAAATTTCTGCAATTTTGTTACAAAATAAGGGAAATATCTTCCTTTTTACCACAAAATAATGAGAATTTCTGCATTTTTGCCACATAATAAGAGAAGTTGCTGCAATTTTATCTTAAATTAAGTTAAGTTTCTAAACTTTTGCCTCAAAATAAGGGAAATTTCTGCCTATTTGGCCAAAAATAAGGAGAATTTCTGCATTTTTGCCACAAATTAAGGAAAATTTCTGCATTTTGGCACAAAATTAAGTGGAATTTCTGATTTTTGCCCTAAAATAAAAAGAATTTCTGCCTTTGAGGCAAAAATAAGAAGAATTTCAGTTTATTTGCCCTAAAATAAGGGTAATTTCTGCAATTTGCCACCTAATAAGTGGAATTTCTTTCTTTATGACCTGAAAGAAGAGGAATTTCTAACATTTTTGACCAAAATAAGGGAAATTTCTGCAATTTTACCCCAAAATAAAAAAAATTTTTGCAATTTTGTCCAAAAACAGGGAAATCTCAGCAATTTTGCCCCACAATAAGGTGAATTTCTGCCTTTTTGCCCCAAAATTAGGGGAATTTCTGAATTTTTGCTTCAAAATTAGAAGCATTACTGCATTTTTACCCCAAAATAAGGGAAATTTCTTCAATTTGCCTCAAAATAAAGGAAATTTCTGCAATTTTGTTCCAAAAAAGGGATATTTCTGCATTTTTGCCCCAAAATAATAGGGATTTTTGCCTTTTGGCCCCAAAATTAGTGAAATTTCTGAATTTTGCCTCAAAATTAGCAGCATTACTGCATGTTTACTCCAAAATATGGGAAATTTCTTAAATTTTGTTCCAAAATACGGGAAATTTCTGCCTTTTTACCCAAAAATAATGGGAATTTCTGCATTTTTGCCACAAAATATGGGAAGTTTCTAAAATTTTATCTTAAAATAAATTAAATTTCTATCCTTTTGCCACAAAATAAGCGAAATTTCTGCCTATTTGGCCCAAAATAAAAGGAATTTCTGAATTTTTGCCCAAAATTAAGGGAAATTTCTGCATTTTTGCCCAAAATTAAGGGGAATTTCTGCCTCTTTGCCCTAAAATAAAGGGAATTTCTGCCTTTTTGCCCCAAAATATGGGTAATTTAGTCTTTTTGAACTTAAATAAGGGTAATTTCTATTTTTGTCCTAAACTAATAAGAATTTCTGTCTTTTTGCCCTAAAATAAGGAAATTTCTGCATTTTTGCTCGAAAATAAGGGGAATTTCAGCATTTTTGCCCTAAAATAAGGGGAATTTCTGACTTTTTGTCCCAAAATTAGGGGAATTTCTTCGTTTTTGCCCCCAAATTAGGTGCATTATTGTGTTTTTGCCCCAAAATAATGGAAATTTCTGCATTTATGGCCAAAATTATGTGGAATTTCTGCCTTTTTGCTCTAAAATAACAAGAATTTCTGCCTTTTTGGCACAAAATAAGAGAAATTTAAGGCTTTTTCTTTAAAATAAGGGTAAGTTCTATAATTTGCCCCAAAAAAAGCGTAATTTCTGCCCTTTTGCTTTGAAATAAAAGGAATTTCTGTATTTTTGCCACAAGATAAAGGAAATTTCTGCAATTTTGCTTAAAAATAAGGGAAATTTCTGCAATTTTGTCCCAAAAAAAGAAAATTTCATTAATTTCCCCCACAATAAAGGGAATTTCTGTCTTTTTGCCCCAAAATTAACGGAATTACTGATTTTTGCCCCAAAATTAGAAGCATTACAGAATTTTGGCACAAAATAAGGGAAATTTCGACAATTTGCCTCAAAAAAGAAGAATTTTCTGCCTTTTTGACCCAAAAAAGGGAAATTTCTGAATTTTTGCCCCCAAATAAGTGGAATTTCTGCCTTTTTTCCCCAAAATTAGTGCAATTTCTAAATTTTGCCCCAAAATTAAAGCATTAGTGCACTTTTGCCCAAAAATATGGGAAATTTCTGCAATTTTGTTCCAAAATAAAGGGAATTTCTGCCTTTCTACCCCAAAATAATGGAAATTTCTTCATTTTTTCCACAAAATAAGGTAAATTTCTGCAATATTATCCTAAAATAAGTTAAATTCCTATACATTTGCCTTAAAAAAAGGGAAATTCCTGCCTTTTTAGCCCCAAGTAAGGGGAATTTCTGCATTTTTGCCCAAAATTTAGGGAAATTTCAGCATTTTTGCCCTAAAATAAAGGGAATTTCTGCCTTTTTGCCCCAAAATAAGGGTAATTTAGTCTTTTTGACCTAAAATAAGGGTAATTTCTATTTTTGGCCTAAAATAATAAGAATTTCTGTCTTTTCGCCCCAAAATAAGGGAAATTTCTGCATTTTACCACAAAATTAATTGGAATTTCTGCCTTTTTGCCCTAAAATAAGAAGAATTTCTGCTTTTTTGGCACAAAATAAAGGGAATTTCAGTCTTCTTCCCTTAAATAAGTTTAGTTTCTGCAATTTGCCCCCAAATTAGCGTAATTTATGTTTTTTTGACCTAAAATGAGGGGAATTTCTGAATTTTTGTCGCATGATAAGGAAAATTTCTGCAAATTTGCCCAAAAATAAGAGAAATTTCTTCTTTTTTGCCACAAAATGAAGAGAATTTCTGCTTTTTTGCCCCCAAATAAAAGGAATTTCTGCATATTTGCCCCAAAATAATAGGAATTTCTGCCTTTTTGCCCCAAAATTAGTTAAATTTCTGAATGTTGTCTGAAAATAAGTGAAATTTCTGAATTTTGCCCCAAAATTAGAAGCATTACTGCTTCTTTGCCCCAAAATATGGGAAATTTTTGCAATTTTGTTCCAAAATAAAGGAAATTTCTGCCTTTTTACCCCAAAATAATGGGAATTTCTGCATTTTTTGCCACAAAATAAGGGAAGTTTCTGCAATTTTTTCTTAAAATAAGTTAAATTACTATCCTTTTGCCTCAAAATAAGAGAAATTTCTGCCTATTTGGCCCAAAATAAGGTGCATTTCTGCATTTTTGCCCAAAATTAAGGGGAATTTCTGCCTTTTTGCCCTAAAATAAGAGGAATTTCTGCCTTTTTGCCCCAAAACAAAATGAATTTAGTCTTTTTGGCCTAAAATAAAGGTAATTTCTATTTTTGGCCCAAAATAATGAGAATTTCTTTCTTTTTGCTCTAAAATAAGGAAAATTTCTGCATTTTTGCTCCAAAATAAGGGGAATTTCAGCATTTTTGCCCCAAAATAAGGGAATTTCTGCTTTTTTGCCCCAAAATTAGAGGAATTTCTGCGTTTTTGCCAGCAAATTAGGTGCATTACTGTCTTTTTGTCCAAAATAAGGAAAATTTCTGCATTTTTGCCCAAAATTAAGTGGAATTTCTGATTTTTGCCCTAAAATAAAAAGAATTTCTGCCTTTAAGGCAAAAAATAAGGGCAATGTCAGTCTTTTGCCCTAAAATAATGGTAATTTCTGCAATTTGCCCCATAATAAGTGGAATTTCTGCCTTTATGACCTGAAAGAAGGGGAATTTCTAACATTTTTGCCTAAGATAAAAGAAATTTCTGCAATTTTATCCCAAAATAGGGGAAATTTTTGCAATTTTGTCCAAAAAATGGAAATGTCAGCAATTTTGCCCCACAATAGGGGAATTTCTGCCTTTTTGCCCCAAAATTAAGGGATTTTCTGAATTTTTGCTCCAAAATTAGAAGCATTAACGTATTTTTACCCCATAATAAGGGAAATTTCTGCAATTTGCCTCAAAATAAAGGAAAATTCTGCAATTTTGTCCCAAAAAAGGGATATTTCTGCATTTTTGCCCCAAAATAATAGGGATTTTTTCCTTTTTGCCCCAAAATTAGTGAAATTTCAGAATTTTGCCCCAAAATTAGCAGCATTACTGCATTTTTGCTCCAAAATATGGGAAATTTCTGCAATTTTGTTCCAAAATAAAGGAAATTTCTGCCTTTTTACCCCAAAATAATAAGAATTTCTGCATTTTTGCAACAAAATAAGGGAAATTTCTGAAATTTTATCTTAAAATATGTTAAATTTCTATACTTTTGCCAAAAAATAAGGGAAATTTCTGCCTATTTGGCCCAAAATAAGGGGAATTTCTGCATTTTTGCCCAAAATTAAGGGAAATTTCTGCATTTTTGCCCAAAATTAAGGGGAATTTCTGCCTTTTTGCCCTAAAATAAAGGGAATTACTGCCTTTTTGCCCCAAAATAAGGGTAATTTAGTCTTTTTGACCTAAAATAAGAGTAATTTCTATTTTTGGCCTAAAATAATAAGAATTTCTGTCTTTTTGCCCTAAAATAAGAAAAATTTCTGCATTTTTGCTCGAAAATAAGGGGAATTTCAGCATATTTGCCCTAAAATAAGGGGAATTTCTGCATTTTTGGCCAAAATTATGTGGAATTTCTGCCTTTTTGCTCTAAATTAAGCAGAATTTCTGCATTTTTGGCACAAAATAAGAGAAATTTAGGGCTTTTTTCCCTAAAATAAGGGTAAGTTCTGGAATTTGCCACCAAAAAAGCGTAATTTCTGCCCTTTTGCCTTGAAATAAACGGAATTTCTGTATTTTTGCCACAAGATAAAGGAAATTTCTGCAATTTTGCTTAAAAATAAGGGAAATTTCTGCAATTTTGTCCCAAAAAAAGAAAATTTCATTAATTTCTCCCACAATAAGGGGAATTTCTGTCTTTTTGCCCCAAAATTAACGGAATTTCTGATTTTTGCCCCAAAATTAGAAGCATTACAGTATTTTTGCCACAAAATAAGGGAAATTTCAGCAATTTGCCTCAAATAAGAAGAATTTTCTGCCTTTTTGACCCAAAAAAGGGAAATTTCTGAATTTTTACCCCCAAATAAGTGGAATTTCTGCCTTGTTTCCCCCAAATTAGTGCAATTTCTAAATTTTGCCCCAAAATTAGAAGCATTAGTGCATTTTTGCCCAAAAATATGGGAAATTTCTGCAATTTTGTTCCAAAATAAAGGGAATTTCTGCCTTTCTACTCCAAAATAATGGGAATTTCTTCATTTTTTGCCACAAATAAGGTAAATTTCTGCAATATTATCCTAAAATAAGTTAAATTTCTATACTTTTGCCTCAAAATAAGGGAAATTCCTGCCTTTTTAGCACCAAGTAAGGGAAATTTCTGCATTTTTGCCCCAAATTAAGGGAAATTTCTGCATTTTTGCCCAAAAATAAGGGTAATTTCTGTATTTTTGGCCTAAAATAAGGGGAATTTCTGCATTTTTGCCCCAAAATAAGGAGAATTTCTGTATTTTTGCCCTGTATTAAGGAAAATTTTTGCATTTTTGCTTCAAAATAAAGGGAATTTCTGCAATTTTTTCCCAAAATTAGCAGAATTTCTGTAATTTTGCCCCAAATTAGTGAAATTTCTGCAATTTTGCTCTAAAATTAGGAGAATTTCTGCCTTTTTGCCCCATAATAAGGGAAATTTATGCAATTTTGCACCAAAATAAGAGAATTTTCTTCATTTTTGCTCCAAAATAGAGGGAATTTCTGCCTTTTTGCCCCAAAATGAAGAGAATTTCTGCCTTTTTGCCCCGAAATAAAAGGAATTTCTGCATTTTTGCCACAAAATAATAGAAATTTCTGCATTTTTGCCCCAAAATTAGTGAAATTTCTGAATTTTGTCCCAAAATTAGTGAAATTTCTGAATTTTGCACCAAAATTACAAGCATTACTGCTTTTTCCCCCAAAATATGGGAAATTTCTGCAATTTTGTTACAAAATAAATGAAATTTCTATTATTTTACCACAAAATAATGGGAATTTCTGCATTTTTGCCACAAAATAAGAGAAGTTTCTGCAATTTTATCCTAAAATAAGATAAATTTCTAAACTTTTGCCTCAAAATAAGAGAAATTTCTGCCTCTTTGGCCAAAAATAAGGGAAATTTCTGCATTTTTGCTAGAAATTAAGGAAAATTTCTGCATTTTTTCCCAAAATTAAGTGGAATTTCTGATTTTTGCACTAAAATAAAAAGAATTTCTTCCTTTAAGGAGAAAAATAAGGAGAATTTCAGTCTTTTTGCCCTAAAATAAGGGTAATTTCTGCAATTTGCCCCCTAATAAGTGGAATTTCTGTTTTGATGACCTGAAAGAAAGGGAATTTCTAACATTTTTGATCAAGATAAGGGAAATTTCTGCAATTTTATCCCAAAATAGGGGAAATTTTCGCAATTTTGTCCAAAAAAGAAAATGTCAGCAATTTTGCCCCACAATACGGGAATTTCTGCCTTTTTGCCCCAAAATTAGGGGAATTTCTGAATTTTTGCTCCAAAATTAGAAGCATTACTGCATTTTTACTCCATAATAAGGGAAATTTCTGCAATTTGCCTCAAAATAAAGGAAAATTCTGCAATTTTGTCCCAAAAAAGGGATATTTCTGCATTTTTGCCCCAAAATAATAGGGATTTTTGCCTTTTTGCCCCAAAATTAGTGAAATTTCTGAATTTTGCCCCAAAATCAGCAGCATTACTGCATTTTTGCTCCAAAATATGGGAAATTTCTGAAATATTGTTCCAAAATAAGGGAAATTTCTGCCTTTTTACCCCAAAATAATGGGAATTTCTGCATTTTTGCCACAAAATAAGGGAAGTTTCTGAAATTTTACCTTAAAATAAGTTAAATTTCTATCCTATTGCCACAAAATAAGGGAAATTTCTGCCTATTTGGCCCAAAATAAGGGGAATTTCTGCATTTTTGCCCAAAATTAAGGGAAATTTCTGCATTTTTGCCCAAAATTAAGGGGAATTTCTGCTTTTTTGCCCTAAAATAAAGAGAATTTCTGCCTTTTTGCCCCAAAATAAGGGTAATTTAGTCTTTTTGACCTAAAATAAGGGTAATTTCTATTTTTGGCCTAAAATAATAAGAATTTCTGTCTTTTTGCCCTAAAATAAGAAAAATTTCTGCATTTTTGCTCGAAAATAAGGGGAATTTCAGCATTTTTGCCCCAAAATAAGGGGAATTTCTGCCTTTTTGCCCCAAAATTAGGGGAATTTCTGCCTTTTTGCCCCCAAATTAGGTGCATTACTGTGTTTTTGCCCCAAAATAATGGAAATTTCTGCATTTATTGCCAAAATTATGTGGAATTTCTGCCTTTTTCCTCTAAAATAAGAAGAATTTCTGCCTTTTTGGCACAAAATAAAAGAAATTTAAGGCTTTTTCCCTAAAATAAGGGTAAGTTCTGGAATTTGCCCCCAAAAAAGCGTAATTTCTGCCCTTTTGCCTTGAAATATAAGGAATTTCTGTATTTTTGCCACAAGATAAAGGAAATTTCTGCAATTTTGCTTAAAAATATGGGCAATTTCTGCAATTTTGTCCCAAAAAAAAATTTCATTAATTTCCCCCACAATAAGGGGAATTTCTGTCTTTTTGCCCCAAAATTAACGGAATTTCTGATTTTTGCCCCAAAATTAGAAGCATTACAGAATTTTTGCCACAAAATAAGGGAAATTTCAACAATTTGCCTCAAAAAAGAAGAATTTCCTGCCTTTTTGACCCAAAAAAGGGAAATTTCTGAATTTTTGCCCCTAAATAAGTGGAATTTCTGCCTTTTTGCCCCAAAATTAGTGGAATTTCTAAATTTTGCCCCAAAATTAGAAGCATTAGTGCATTTTTGCTTAAAAATATGGGAAATTTTTGCAATTTTGTTCCAAAATAAAAGAAATTTCTGCCTTTCTACCCCAAAATAATGGGAATTTCTTCATTTTTGCCACAAAATAAGGTAAATATCTGCAATATTATCCTAAAATAAGTTAAATTTCTATACTTTTGCCTCAAAATAAGGGAAATTCCTGCCTTTTTAGCACCAAGTAAGGGGAATTTTTGCATTTTTGCCCCAAATTAAGGGAAATTTCTGCATTTTTGCCCAAAAATAAGGGTAATTTCTTTATTTTTCGCCTAAAATAAGGGGAATTTCTGCCTTTTTGCCCCATAATAAGGGAAATTTATGCAATTTTGCACCAAAATAAGGGAATTTTCTTCATTTTTGCTCCAAAATAGAGGGAATTTCTGCCTTTTTGCCCCAAAATTAGTTAAATTTCTGAATGTTGTCCCAAAATAAGTGAAATTTCTGAATTTTGCCCCAAAATTAGAAGCATTACTGCTTTTTTGCCCCAAAATATGGGAAATTTTTGCAATTTTGTTCCAAAATAAGGGAAATTTCTGCCTTTTTACCCCAAAATAATGGGAATTTCTGCATTTTTTGCCACAAAATAAGGGAAGTTTCTGCAATTTTATCTTAAAATAAGTTAAATTTCTATCCTTTTGCCCCAAAATAAGGGAAATTTCTGCCTATTTGGCCCAAAATAAGGTGAATTTCTGCATTTTTGCCCAAAATTAAGAGGAATTTCTGCCTTTTTGCCCTAAAATAAGAGGAATTTCTTCCTTTTTGCCCCAAAACAAAATAAATTTAGTCTTTTTGGCCTAAAATAATGGTAATTTCTATTTTTGGCCCAAAATAATGAGAATTTCTTTCTTTTTGCTCTAAAATAAGGAAAATTTCTGCATTTTTGCTCGAAAATAAGGGGAATTTTAGCATTTTTGCCCCAAAATAAGGGGAATTTCTGCATTTATGGCCAAAATTATGTGGAATTTCTGCCTTTTTGCTCTAAAATAATAAGAATTTCTGCATTTTTGGCACAAAATAAGAGAAATTTAAGGCCTTTTTCCCTAAAATAAGGGTAAGTTCTGGAATTTGCCACCAAAAAAGCGTAATTTCTGCCCTTTTGCCTTGAAATAAAAGGAATTTCTGTATTTTTGCCACAAGATAAAGGAAATTTTTTCAGTTTTGCTTAAAAATAAGGGAAATTTCTGCAATTTTGTCCCAAAAAAAGAAAATTTCATTAATTTCTCCCACAATAAGGGGAATTTCTGTCTTTTTGCCCCAAAATTAACGGAATTTCTGATTTTTGCCCCAAAATTAGAAGCATTAAAGTATTTTTGCCACAAAATAAGGGAAATTTCAGCAATTTGCCTCAAAAAAGAAGAATTTTCTGCCTTTTTGACCCAAAAAAGGGAAATTTCTGAATTTTTACCCCCAAATAAGTGGAATTTCTGCCTTTTTTCCCCAAAATTAGTGCAATTTCTAAATTTTGCCCCAAAATTAGAAGCATTAGTGCATTTTTGCCCAAAAATATGGGAAATTTCTGCAATTTTGTTCCAAAATAAAGGGAATTTCTGCCTTTCTACTCCAAAATAATGGGAATTTCTTCATTTTTTGCCACAAAATAAGGTAAATTTCTGCAATATTATCCTAAAATAAGTTAAATTTCTATACTTTTGCCTCAAAATAAGGGAAATTCCTGCCTTTTTAGCACCAAGTAAGGGAAATTTCTGCATTTTTGCCCCAAATTAAGGGAAATTTCTGCATTTTTGCCCAAAAATAAGGGTAATTTCTGAATTTTTGGCCTAAAATAAGGGGAATTTCTGCATTTTTGCCCCAAAATAAGGAGAATTTCTGTATTTTTGCCCTGTATTAAGGAAAATTTTTGCATTTTTGCTTCAAAATAAAGGGAATTTCTGCAATTTTTTCCCAAAATTAGCGGAATTTCTGTAATTTTGCCCCAAATTAGTGAAATTTCTGCAATTTTGCCCTAAAATTAGGAGAATTTCTGCCTTTTTGCCCCATAATAAGGGATATTTATGCAATTTTGCACCAAAATAAGAGAATTTTCTTCATTTTTGCTCCAAAATAGAGGGAATTTCTGCCTTTTTGCCCCAAAATGAAGAGAATTTCTGCCTTTTTGCCCCGAAATAAAAGGAATTTCTGCATTTTTGCCACAAAATAATAGAAATTTCTGCATTTTTGCCCCAAAATTAGTGAAATTTCTGAATTTTGTCCCAAAATTAGTGAAATTTCTGAATTTTGCACCAAAATTACAAGCATTACTGCTTTTTCCCCCAAAATATGGGAAATTTCTGCAATTTTGTTACAAAATAAGGGAAATTTCTATTATTTTACCACAAAATAATGGGAATTTCTGCATTTTTGCCACAAAATAAGAGAAGCTTCTGCAATTTTATCCTAAAATAAGATAAATTTCTAAACTTTTGCCTCAAAATAAGGGAAATTTCTGCCTCTTTGGCCAAAAATAAGGGAAATTTCTGCATTTTTGCCAGAAATTAAGGAAAATTTCTGCATTTTTTCCCAAAATTAAGTGGAATTTTGATTTTTGCACTAAAATAAAAAGAATTTCTTCCTTTAAGGAGAAAAATAAGGAGAATTTCAGTCTTTTTGCCCTAAAATAAGGGTAATTTCTGCAATTTGCCCCCTAATAAGTGGAATTTCTGTTTTTATGACCTGAAAGAAAGGGAATTTCTAACATTTTTGATCAAGATAAGGGAAATTTCTGCAATTTTATCCCAAAATAGGGGAAATTTTTGCAATTTTGTCCAAAAAAGAAAATGTCAGCAATTTTGCCCCACAATACGGGAATTTCTGCCTTTTTACCCCAAAATTAGGGGAATTTCTGAATTTTTGCTCCAAAATTAGAAGCATTACTGCATTTTTACTCCATAATAAGGGAAATTTCTGCAATTTGCCTCAAAATAAAGGAAAATTCTGCAACTTTGTCCCAAAAAAGGGATATTTCTGCATTTTTGCCCCAAAATAATAGGGATTTTTGCCTTTTTGCCCCAAAATTAGTGAAATTTCTGAATTTTGCCCCAAAATTAGCAGCATTACTGCATTTTTGCTCCAAAATATGGGAAATTTCTGAAATTTTGTTCCAAAATAAGGGAAATTTCTGCCTTTTTACCCCAAAATAATGGGAATTTCTGCATTTTTGCCACAAAATAAGGGAAGTTTCTGAAATTTTACCTTAAAATAAGTTAAATTTCTATCCTATTGCCACAAAATAAGGGAAATTTCTGCCTATTTGGCCCAAAATAAGGGGAATTTCTGCATTTTTGCCCAAAATTAAGGGAAATTTCTGCATTTTTGCCCAAAATTAAGGGGAATTTCTGCTTTTTTGCCCTAAAATAAAGAGAATTTCTGCCTTTTTGCCCCAAAATAAGGGTAATTTAGTCTTTTTGACCTAAAATAAGGGTAATTTCTATTTTTGGCCTAAAATAATAAGAATTTCTGTCTTTTTGCCCTAAAATAAGAAAAATTTCTGCATTTTTGCTCGAAAATAAGGGGAATTTCAGCATTTTTGCCCCAAAATAAGGGGAATTTCTGCCTTTTTGCCCCAAAATTAGGGGAATTTCTGCCTTTTTGCCCCCAAATTAGGTGCATTACTGTGTTTTTTCCCCAAAATAATGGAAATTTCTGCATTTATTGCCAAAATTATGTGGAATTTCTGCCTTTTTCCTCTAAAATAAAAAGAATTTCTGCCTTTTTGGCACAAAATAAAAGAAATTTAAGGCTTTTCCCTAAAATAAGGGTAAGTTCTGGAATTTTCCCCCAAAAAAGCGTAATTTCTGCCCTTTTGCCTTGAAATATAAGGAATTTCTGTATTTTTGCCACAAGATAAAGGAAATTTCTGCAATTTTGCTTAAAAATATGGGCAATTTCTGCAATTTTGTCCCAAAAAAAAATTTCATTAATTTCCCCCACAATAAGGGGAATTTCTGTCTTTTTGCCCCGAAATTAACGGAATTTCTGATTTTTGCCCCAAAATTAGAAGCATTACAGAATTTTTGCCACAAAATAAGGGAAATTTCAACAATTTGCCTCAAAAAAGAAGAATTTCCTGCCTTTTTGACCCAAAAAAGGGAGATTTCTGAATTTTTGCCCCTAAATAAGTGGAATTTCTGCCTTTTTGCCCCAAAATTAGTGGAATTTCTAAATTTTGCCCCAAAATTAGAAGCATTAGTGCATTTTTGCTTAAAAATATGGGAAATTTTTGCAATTTTGTTCCAAAATAAAAGAAATTTCTGCCTTTCTACCCCAAAATAATGGGAATTTCTTCATTTTTGCCACAAAATAAGGTAAATATCTGCAATATTATCCTAAAATAAGTTAAATTTCTATACTTTTGCCTCAAAATAAGGGAAATTCCTGCCTTTTTAGCACCAAGTAAGGGGAATTTTTGCATTTTTGCCCCAAATTAAGGGAAATTTCTGCATTTTTGCCCAAAAATAAGGGTAATTTCTTTATTTTTCGCCTAAAATAAGAGGAATTTCTGCCTTTTTGCCCCATAATAAGGGAAATTTATGCAATTTTGCACCAAAATAAGGGAATTTTCTTCATTTTTGCTCCAAAATAGAGGGAATTTCTGCCTTTTTGCCCCAAAATTAGTTAAATTTCTGAATGTTGTCCCAAAATAAGTGAAATTTCTGAATTTTGCACCAAAATTAGAAGCATTACTGCTTTTTTGCCCCAAAATATGGGAAATTTTTGCAATTTTGTTCCAAAATAAGGGAAATTTCTGCCTTTTTACCCCAAAATAATGGGAATTTCTGCATTTTTTGCCACAAAATAAGGGAAGTTTCTGCAATTTTATCTTAAAATAAGTTAAATCTCTATACTTTTGCCTCAAAATAAGGGAAATTTCTGCCTATTTGGCCCAAAATAAGGTGAATTTCTGCATTTTTGCCCAAATTTAAGGGGAATTTCTGCCTTTTTGCCCTAAAATAAGAGGAATTTCTGCCTTTTTGCCCCAAAACAAAATGAATTTAGTCTTTTTGGCCTAAAATAAGGGTAATTTCTATTTTTGGCCCAAAATAATGAGAATTTCTTTCTTTTTGCTCTAAAATAAGGAAAATTTCTGCATTTTTGCTCGAAAATAAGGGGAATTTTAGCATTTTTGCCCCAAAATAAGGGGAATTTCTGCATTTATGGCCAAAATTATGTGGAATTTCTGCCTTTTTGCTCTAAAATAATAAGAATTTCTGCATTTTTGGCACAAAATAAGAGAAATTTAAGGCTTTTTTCCCTAAAATAAGGGTAAGTTCTGGAATTTGCCACCAAAAAAGCGTAATTTCTGCCCTTTTGCCTTGAAATAAAAGGAATTTCTGTATTTTTGCCACAAGATAAAGGAAATTTCTTCAATTTTGCTTAAAAATAAGGGAAATTTCTGCAATTTTGTCCCAAAAAAAGAAAATTTCATTAATTTCTCCCACAATAAGGGGAATTTCTGTCTTTTTGCCCCAAAATTAACGGAATTTCTGATTTTTGCCCCAAAATTAGAAGCATTAAAGTATTTTTGCCACAAAATAAGGGAAATTTCAGCAATTTGCCTCAAAAAAGAAGAATTTTCTGCCTTTTTGACCCAAAAAAGGGAAATTTCTGAATTTTTACCCCCAAATAAGTGGAATTTCTGCCTTTTTTCCCCAAAATTAGTGCAATTTCTAAATTTTGCCCCAAAATTAGAAGCATTAGTGCATTTTTGCCCAAAAATATGGGAAATTTCTGCAATTTTGTTCCAAAATAAAGGGAATTTCTGCCTTTCTACTCCAAAATAATGGGAATTTCTTCATTTTTTGCCACAAAATAAGGTAAATTTCTGCAATATTATCCTAAAATAAGTTAAATTTCTATACTTTTGCCTCAAAATAAGGGAAATTCCTGCCTTTTTAGCACCAAGTAAGGGAAATTTCTGCATTTTTGCCCCAAATTTAGGGAAATTTCTGCATTTTTGCCCAAAAATAAGGGTAATTTCTGTATTTTTGGCCTAAAATAAGGGGAATTTCTGCATTTTTGCCCCAAAATAAGGAGAATTTCTGTATTTTTGCACTGTATTAAGGAAAATTTTTGCATTTTTGCTTCAAAATAAAGGGAATTTCTGCAATTTTTTCCCAAAATTAGCGGAATTTCTGTAATTTTGCCCCAAATTAGTGAAATTTCTGCAATTTTGCCCTAAAATTAGGAGAATTTCTCCCTTTTTGCCCCATAATAAGGGATATTTATGCAATTTTGCACCAAAATAAGAGAATTTTCTTCATTTTTGCTCCAAAATAGAGGGAATTTCTGCCTTTTTGCCCCAAAATGAAGAGAATTTCGGCCTTTTTGCCCCCAAATAAAAGGAATTTCTGCATTTTTGCCACAAAATAATAGGAATTTCTGCCTTTTTGCCCCAAAATTAGTGAAATTTCTGAATTTTGTCCCAAAATTAGTGAAATTTCTGAATTTTGCACCAAAATTACAAGCATTACTGCTTTTTCCCCCAAAATATGGGAAATTTCTGCAATTTTGTTACAAAACAAGGGAAATTTCTATTATTTTACCACAAAATAATGGGAATTTCTGCATTTTTGCCACAAAATAAGAGAAGTTTCTGCAATTTTATCCTAAAATAAGTTAAATTTCTAAACTTTTGCCTCAAAATAAGGGAAATTTCTGCCTCTTTGGCCAAAAATAAGGGAAATTTCTGCATTTTTGCCAGAAATTAAGGAAAATTTCTGCATTTTTGCCCAAAATTAAGTGGAATTTCTGATTTTTGCACTAAAATAAAAAGAATTTCTTCCTTTAAGGAGAAAAATAAGGAGAATTTCAGTCTTTTTGCCCTAAAATAAGGGTAATTTCTGCAATTTGCCCCCTAATAAGTGGAATTTCTGTTTTTATAACATGAAAGAAAGGGAATTTCTAACATTTTTGATCAAGATAAGGGAAGTTTTTGCAATTTTATCCCAAAATAGGGGAAATTTTTGCAATTTTGTCCAAAAAAGAAAATGTCAGCAATTTTGCCCCACAATACGGGAATTTCTGCCTTTTTGCCCCAAAATTAGGGGAATTTCTGAATTTTTGCTCTAAAATTAGAAGCATTACTGCATTTTTACTCCATAATAAGGGAAATTTCTGCAATTTGCCTCAAAATAAAGGAAAATTCTGCAATTTTGTCCCAAAAAAGGGATATTTCTGCATTTTTGCCCCAAAATAATAGGGATTTTTGCCTTTTTGCCCCAAAATTAGTAAAATTTCTGAATTTTGCCCCAAAATCAGCAGCATTACTGCATTTTTCCTCCAAAATATGGGAAATTTCTGAAATTTTGTTCCAAAATAAGGGAAATTTCTGCCTTTTTACCCCAAAATAATGGGAATTTCTGCATTTTTGCCACAAAATAAGGGAAGTTTCTTAAATTTTATCTTAAAATAAGTTAAATTTCTATCCTTTTGCCACAAAATAAGGGAAATTTCTGCCTATTTGGCCCAAAATAAGGGGAATTTCTGCATTTTTGCCCAAAATTAAAGGAAATTTCTGCATTTTTGCCCAAAATTAAGGGGAATTTCTGCTTTTTTGCCCTAAAATAAAGAGAATTTCTGCCTTTTTGCCCCAAAATAAGGGTAATTTAGTCTTTTGGACCTAAAATAAGGGTAATTTCTATTTTTGGCCTAAAATAATAAGAATTTCTGTCTTTTTGCCCTAAAATAAGAAAAATTTCTGCATTTTTGCTCGAAAATAAGGGGAATTTCATCATTTTTGCCCCAAAATAAGGGGAATTTCTGCCTTTTTGCCCCCAAATTAGGGGAATTTCTGCCTTTTTGCCCCCAAATTAGGTGCATTACTGTGTTATTTCCCCAAAATAATGGAAATTTCTGCATTTATTGCCAAAATTATGTGGAATTTCTGCCTTTTTCCTCTAAAATAAGAAGAATTTCTGCCTTTTTGGCACAAAATAAAAGAAATTTAAGGCTTTTTCCCTAAAATAAGGGTAAGTTCTGGAATTTGCCCCCAAAAAAGCGTAATTTCTGCCCTTTTGCCTTGAAATAAAAGGAATTTCTGTATTTTTGCCACAAGATAAAGGAAATTTCTGCAATTTTGCTTAAAAATAAGGGAAATTTCTGCAATTTTGTCCCAAAAAAAATTTTCATTAATTTCCCCCACAATAAGGGGAATTTCTGTCTTTTTGCCCCAAAATTAACGGAATTTCTGATTTTTGCCCCAAAATTAGAAGCATTACAGAATTTTTGCCACAAAATATGGGAAATTTCAACAATTTGCCTCAAAAAAGAAGAATTTCCTGCCTTTTTGACCCAAAAAAGGGAAATTTCTGAATTTTTGCCCCTAAATAAGTGGAATTTCTGCCTTTTTGCCCCAAAATTAGTGGATTTTCTAAATTTTGCCCCAAAATTAGAAGCATTAGTGCATTTTTGCTTAAAAATATGGGAAATTTTTGCAATTTTGTTCCAAAATAAAAGAAATTTCTGCCTTTCTACCCCAAAATAATGGGAATTTCTTCATTTTTGCCACAGAATAAGGTAAATATCTGCAATATTATCCTAAAATAAGTTAAATTTCTATACTTTTGCCTCAAAATAAGGGAAATTCCTGCCTTTTTAGCACCAAGTAAGGGGAATTTTTGCATTTTTGCCCCAAATTAAGGGAAATTTCTGCATTTTTGCCCAAAAAATAAGGGTAATTTCTTTATTTTTCGCCTAAAATAAGGGGAATTTCTGCCTTTTTGCCCAATAATAAGGGAAATTTATGCAATTTTGCACCAAAATAAGGGAATTTTCTTCATTTTTGCTCCAAAATAGAGGGAATTTCTGCCTTTTTGCCCCAAAATTAGTTAAATTTCTGAATGTTGTCCCAAAATAAGTGAAATTTCTGAATTTTGCCCCAAAATTAGAAGCATTACTGCTTTTTTGCCCCAAAATATGGGAAATTTTTGCAATTTTGTTCCAAAATAAGGGAAATTTCTGCCTTTTTACCCCAAAATAATGGGAATTTCTGCATTTTTTGCCACAAAATAAGGGAAGTTTCTGCAATTTTTTCTTAAAATAAGTTAAATTTCTATTTTTGCCTCAAAATAAGAGAAATTTCTGCCTATTTGGACCAAAATAATGTGAATTTCTGCATTTTTGCCCAAAATTTAGGGGAATTTCTGCCTTTTTGCCCTAAAATAAGAGGAATTTCTGCCTTTTTGCCCCAAAACAAAATGAATTTAGTCTTTTTGGCCTAAAATAAGGGTAATTTCTATTTTTGGCCCAAAATAATGAGAATTTCTTTCTTTTTGCTCTAAAATAAGGAAAATTTCTGCATTTTTGCTCCAAAATAAGGAAAATTTCAGCATTTTTGCTCCCAAATAAGGGGAATTTCTGCCATTTTGCCTCAAAATTAGGGGAATTTCTGCCTTTTTGCCCCCAAATTAGGTGCATTACTGTCTTTTTGTCCAAAATAAGGGAAATTTCTGCATTTTTGCCCAAAATTAAGTGGAATTTCTATTTTTGCCCTAAAATAAAAAGAATTTCTGCCTTTAAAGCAAAAAATAAGGGCAATGTCAGACTTTTGCCCTAAAATAAGGGTAATTTCTGCAATTTGCCCCCTAATAAGTGGAATTTCTGCTTTTATGACCTGAAAGAAGGGGAATTTCTAACATTTTTGCCCAAGATAAGGGAAATTTCTGCAATTTTATCCCAAAATAGGGGAAATTTTTGCAATTTTGTCCAAAAAATGGAAATGTCAGTAATTTTGCCCCACAATAGGGGAATTTCTGCCTTTTTGCCCCAAAATTAGTGAAATTTCTGAATTTTTCCCCAAAATTAGCAGCATTACTGCATTTTTGCCCCAAAATATGGGAAATTTCTGCAATTTTGTTCCTAAATAAGGGAAATTTCTGCCTTTTTACCCCAAAATAATGGGAATTTCTGCATTTTTGCCAAAAAATAAGGGAAATTTCTGCAATTTTATCCTAAAATAAGTTAAATTTCTATACTTTTGCCTCAAAATAAGGGAAATTTCTGCCTATTTGGCCCAAAATAAGGGGAATTTCTACATTTTTGCCCAAAATTAAGGGAAATTTCTGCATTTTTGTCCAAAATTAAGGGGAATTTCTGCCTTTTTGCCCTAAAATAAGGGGAATTTCTGCCTTTTTGCCGCAAAATACGGGAATTTAGTCTTTTTGGCCTAAAATAAGGGTAATTTCTAATTTTGGCATAAAATAATGAGAATTTCTGTCTTTTTGCCCTAAAATAGGGAAATTTCTGCATTTTTGCTCCAAAATAAGGTAAATTTTAGCATTTTTGCCACAAAATAAGGGGAATTTCTGCCTTTTTGCCCCAAAATTAAGGGAATTTCTGCCTTTTTGCCCCCAAATTAGGTGCATTACTGTCTTTTTGCCCCAAAATAATGGAAATTTCTGCATTTTTGGCCAAAATTATGTGGAATTTCTGCATTTTTGCTCTAAAATAAGAAGAATTTCTGCCTTTTTAGCACATAATAAGAGGAATTTCAGGCTTTTTCCCTAAAATAAGGTTAATTTCTGGAATTTGCCCTCAAAAAGGCGTAATTTCTGCCCTTTTGCCCTGAAATAAAAGGAATTTCTGTATTTTTGACACAAGATAAAGGAAATTTCTGCAATTTTGCTTAAAAATAAGGAAAATTTCTGCAATTTTGTCCCAAATAAAGGAAATTTCATTAATTTCCCCCACAATAAGGGAAATTTCTGTCTTTTTGCCCCAAAATTAACGGAATTTCTGATTTATGCTCCAAAATTAGAAGCATTACAGAATTTTTGCCACAAAATAAGGGAAATTTCTGCAATTTTCCTCAAAAAAGAAGAATTTTCTGCCTTTTTGACCCAAAAAAGGGAAATTTCTGAATTTTTACTCCCAAATAGGTGGAATTTCTGCCTTTTTGCCCCAAAATTAGTGGAATTTTTAAATTTTGCCCCAAAATTAGAAGCATTAGTGCATTTTTGCCCAAAAATATGGAAAATTTCTGCAATTTTGTTCCAAAATAAAGGGAATTTCTGCCTTTCTACCGCAAAATAATGGGAATTTCTTCATTTTTGCCACAAAATAAGGTAAATTTCTGCAATATTATTCTAAAATAAGTTAAATTTCTATACTTTTGCCTCAAAATAAGCAAAATTCCTGCCTTTTTAGCCACAAGTAAGGGGAATTTCTGCATTTTTGCCCCAAATTATGGGAAATTTCTGCATTTTTGCCCAAATATAAACATAATTTCTGTATTTTGGGCCTAAAATAAGGGGAATTTCTGCATTTTTGCCCGAAATTAAGGGGAATTTCTGTATTTTTGCCCTGTATTAAGGAAAATTTTTGCATTTTTGCTCCAAAATAAGGGGAATTTCTGCAATTTTTTCCCAAAATTAGGGGAATTTCTGTAATTTTGCCCCACATAAGTGAAATTTCTGCAATTTTGCCCTAAAATTAGGGGAATTTCTGCCTTTTTGCCCCATAATAAGGGAAATTTATGCAATTTTGCACCAAAATAAGGGAATTTTCTTCATTTTTGCTCCAAAATAAAGGAAATTTCTGACTTTTTGCCCCAAAATGAGGAGAATTTCTGCCTTTTTGCCCCCAAATAATCGGAATTTCTTCATTTTTGCCACAAAATAATAGGAATTTCTGCCTTTTTGCCCCAAAATTAGTGAAATTTCTGAATTTTGTCCCAAAATTAGTGAAATTTCTGAATTTTGCACCAAAATTACAAGAATTACTGCTTTTTGCCCCAAAATATGGGAAATTTCTGCAATTTTGTTACAAAATAAGGGAAATTTCTATTATTTTACCACAAAATAATGAGAATTTCTGCATTTTTGCCACAAAATAAGAGAAGTTTCTGCAATTTTATCCTAAAATAAGTTAAATTTCTAAACTTTTGCCTCAAAATAAGGGAAATTTCTGCCTCTTTGGCCAAAAATAAGGGAAATTTCTGCATTTTTGCCAGAAATTAAAGAAAATTTCTGCATTTTTGCCCAAAATTAAGTGGAATTTCTGATTTTTGCACTAAAATAAAAAGAATTTCTTCCTTTAAGGAGAAAAATAAGGAGAATTTCAGTCTTTTTGCCCTAAAATAAGGGTAATTTCTGCAATTTGCCCCCTAATAAGTGGAATTTCTGTTTTTATGACCTGAAAGAAGGGGAATTTCTAACATTTTTGCCCAAGATAAGGTAAATTTCTGCAATTTTATCCCAAAATAGGGGAAATTTTTGCAATTTTGTCCAAAAAAGAAAATGTCAGCAATTTTGCCCCACAATAGGGGAATTTCTGCCTTTTTGCCCCAAAATTAGGGGAATTTCTGAATTTTTGCTCCAAAATTAGAAGCATTACTGCATGTTTACTCCATAATAAGGGAAATTTCTGCAATTTGCCTCAAAATAAAGGAAAATTCTGCAATATTGTCCCAAAAAAGGGATATTTCTGCATTTTTGCCCCAAAATAATAGGGATTTTTGCCTTTTTGCCCCAAAATTAGTGAAATTTCTGAATTTTGCCCCAAAATTAGCAGCATTACTGCATTTTTGCTCCAGAATATGGGAAATTTCTGAAATTTTGTTACAAAATAAGGGAAATTTCTGCCTTTTTACCCCAAAATAATGGGAATTTCTCCATTTTTGCCACAAAATAAGGGAAGTTTCTGAAATTTTATCTTAAAATAAGTTAAATTTCTATCCTTTTGCCATGAAATAAGGGAAATTTCTGCCTATTTGGCCCAAAATAAGGGGAATTTCTGCATTTTTGCCCAAAATTAAGGGAAATTTCTGCATTTTTGTCCAAAATTAAGGGGAATTTCTGCTTTTTTGCCCTAAAATAAAGAGAATTTCTGCCTTTTTGCCCCAAAATAAGGGTAATTTAGTCTTTTTGACCTAAAATAAGGGTAATTTCTATTTTTGGCCTAAAATAATAAGAATTTCTGTCTTTTTGCCCTAAAATAAGAAAAATTTCTGCATTTTTGCTCGAAAATAAGGGGAATTTCTGCATTTTTCCCACAAAATAAGGGGAATTTCTGCCTTTTTGCCCCAAAATTAGGGGAATTTCTGCCTTTTTGCCCCCAAATTAGGTGCATTACTGTGTTTTTGCCCCAAAATAATGGAAATTTCTGCATTTATTGCCAAAATTATGTGGAATTTCTGCCTTTTTCCTCTAAAATAAGAAGAATTTCTGCCTTTTTGGCACAAAATAAAAGAAATTTAAGGCTTTTTCCCTAAAATAAGGGTAAGTTCTGGAATTTGCCCCCAAAAAAGCATAATTTCTGCCCTTTTGCCTTGAAATAAAATGAATTTCTGTATTTTTGCCACAAGATAAAGGAAATTTCTGCAATTTTGCTTAAAAATAAGGGAAATTTCTGCAATTTTGTCCCAAAAAAAATTTCATTAATTTCCCCCACAATAAGGGGAATTTCTGTCTTTTTGCCCCAAAATTAACGGAATTTCTGATTTTTGCCCCAAAATTAGAAGCATTACAGAATTTTTGCCACAAAATAAGGGAAATTTCTGCAATTTTCCTCAAAAAAGAAGAATTTTCTGCCTTTTTGACCCAAAAAAGGGAAATTTCTGAATTTTTGCCCCCAAATAAGTGGAATTTCTGCCTTTTTGCCCCCAAATTAGTGGAATTTCTAAATTTTGCCCCAAAATTAGAAGCATTAGTGCATTTTTGCTTAAAAATATGGGAAATTTTTGCAATTTTGTTCCAAAATAAAAAAAATTTCTGCCTTTCTACCCCAAAATAATGGGAATTTCTTCATTTTTGCCACAAAATAAGGTAAATATCTGCAATATTATCCTAAAATAAGTTAAATTTCTATACTTTTGCTTCAAAATAATAGAAATTCCTGCCTTTTTAGCCCCAAGTAGGGGGAATTTTTGCATTTTTGCCCCAAATTAAGGGAAATTTCTGCATTTTTGCCCAAAATTAAGGGTAATTTCTTTATTTTTGGCCTAAAATAAGGGGAATTTCTGCCTTTTTGCCCCATAATAAGGGAAATTTATGCAATTTTGCACCAAAATAAGGGAATTTTCTTCATTTTTGCTCCAAAATAGAGGGAATTTCTGCCTTTTTGTCCCAATATGAGGAGAATTTCTGCCTGTTTGCCCCCAAATAAAAGGAATTTCTGCTTTTTTGCCACAAAATAATAGGAATTTCTGCCTTTTTGCCACAAAATTAGGGAAATTTCTGAATTTTGTCCCAAAATTATTGAAACTTCTGAATTTTGCCCCAAAATATGGGAAATTTCTACAATTTTGTTACAAAATAAGGGAAATTTCAGCAATTTGCCTCGAAAAAGAAGAATTTTCTGCCTTTTTGACCCAAAAAAAAAAATTTCTCAATTTTTGCTCCCAAATAAGTGGAATTTCTGCCTTTTTGCCCCAAAATTAGTGGAATTTCTAAATTTTGCCCCAAAATTAGAAGCATTAGTGCATTTTTGCCCAAAAATATGGGAAATTTCTGTAATTTTGTTCCAAAATAAAGGGAATTTCTGCCTTTCTACCTCAAAATAATGGGAATTTCTTCATTTTTGCCACAAAATACGGTAAATTTCTGCAATATTATCCTAAAATAAGTTAAATTTCTATACTTTTGCCCCAAAATAAAAGAAATTCCTGCCTTTGTAGCCCCAAATAAGAGGAATTTCTGCATTTTTGCCCCAAATTAAGGGAAATTTCTGCATTTGTCCCCAAAAATAAGGGTAATTTCTGTATTTTTGGCCTAAAATATGGGGAAATTCTGCATTTTTGCCCCAAAATAAGGGGAATTCCTTGATTTTTGTCCTGTATTAAGGAAAATTTCTGCATTTTTGCTCCAAACTAAGGTAAATTTCTGCAATTTTTCCCCCAAATTATGGGAATTTCTGTAATTTTTCCCCAAATAAGGGGAATTTCTGCAATTTTGCCCTAAAATTAGGGGAATTTCTGCAATTTTGCGCCAAAATAAGGGAAA
The DNA here is from genome assembly GCF_963924665.1 of Micromys minutus. Taxonomy (NCBI): domain Eukaryota; kingdom Metazoa; phylum Chordata; class Mammalia; order Rodentia; family Muridae; genus Micromys; species Micromys minutus. Next base: position 308,152 of record NW_027667692.1, on the reverse strand, counting down.
TTTCTGTAATTTTTCCCCAAAATTAGGGGAATTTATGCCTTTTTGCCACATAATAAGGGAAATTTATGCAATTTTGCACCAAAATAAGGGAATTTTCTTAATTTTTGCTCCAAAATAAAGGGAATTGCTTCCTTTTTGAAACAAAAAAAGGAGAATTTCTGCAATTTTGTTCCAAAATAAGGGGAATTTCTGCATTTTTGCGCCAAAATAAGGAAAATTTCTGCCTTTTTGGCACAAAAAAGGGGGAATTTCAGTCTTTTTGCCCTAAAATAAGGGTAATTTCTGCACATTTGACACCAAGTATGCGGTGTTTCTGCATTTTTGACCCGAAATAAGGGGTATTTCTGCAATTTTGCCCCAAAATAAGAGAAATTTTTGCAATTTTGTCCCAAAAAAGGGTAATTTCAGCAATTTTGCCCCACAATAAGGGGAATTTCTGCCTTTTGCCCCAAAATAAGGGGAATTTCTGCATTTATGCCAAAAAATTAGAGGCATTACTGTGTTTTTGCCCCAAAATAACTGAAATTTCTGCATTTTTCCCCAAAATTAATTGGAATTTCTGCTTTTTTGACCTAAAATAAGAAGAATTTCTGCTTTTTTGGCACAAAATAAGGGGAATTTCAGTCTTCTTCCCTTAAATAATTTTAATTTCTGCAATTTGCCCCCAAATTAGCGGAATTTCTGCCTTTTTGACCTAAAATGAGGGGAATTTCTGGATTTTTGTCCCATGATAAGGAAAATTTCTGCAAATTTGCCCAAAAATAATGGAAATTTCTTCCTTTTTGCCCCAAAATGAAGAGAATTTCTGCCTTTTTGCCCCCAAATAAAAGGAATTTATGCATTTTTGCCCCAAAATAATTGGAATTTTTGCCTTTTTGCCCCAAAATTAGTTAAATTTCTGAATGTTGTTCCAAAATAAGTGAAATTTCTGAATTTTGCCCCAAAATTAGAAGCATTACTGCTTTTTTTCCCCAAAATATGGGAAATTTTTGCAATTTTGTTCCAAAATAAGGGATATTTCTGCCTTTTTACCCCAAAATAATGGGAATTTCTGCATTTTTTGCCACAAAATAAGGGAAGTTTCTGCAATTTTATCTTAAAATAAGTTAAATTTCTATCCTTTTGCCTCAAAATAAGGGAAATTTCTGCCTATTTGGCCCAAAATAAAGTGAATTTTTGCATTTTTGCCCAAAATTAAGGGGAATTTCTGCCTTTTTGCCCTAAAATAAGAGGAATTTCTGCCCTTTTGCCCCAAAACAAAATGAATTTAGTCTTTTTGGTTTAAAATAAGGGTAATTTCTATTTTTGGCCCAAAATAATGAGAATTTCTTTCTTTTTGCTCTAAAATAAGGAAAATTTCTGCATTTTTGCTCCAAAATAAGGGGAATTTCATCATTTTTGCCCCAAAATAAGGGGAATTTCTGCCATTTTGCCTCAAAATTAGGGGAATTTCTGCATTTTGCCCCCAAATTATGTGCATTACTGTCTTTTTGTACAAAATAAGAGAAATATCTGCATTTTTGCCCAAAATTAAGTGGAATTTCTGATTTTTGCCCTAAAATAAAAGAATTTCTGCCTTTAAAGCAAAAAATAAGGGCAATGTCAGTCTTTTGCCCTAAAATAAGGGTAATTTCTGCAATTTGCCCCCTAATAAGTGGAATTTCTGCCTTTATGACCTGAAAGAAGGGGAATTTCTAACATTTTTGCCCAAGATAAGGGAAATTTCTGCAATTTTATTCCAAATAGGGGAAATTTTTGCAATTTTGTTCAAAAAATGGAAATGTCAGTAATTTTGCCCCACAATAGGGGAATTTCTGCCTTTTTGCCCCAAAATTAGTGAAATTTCTGAATTTTTCCCCAAAATTAGCAGCATTACTGCATTTTTGCCCCAAAATATGGGAAATTTCTGCAATTTTGTTCCAAAATAAAGGAAATTTCTGCCTTTTTACCCCAAAATAATGGGAATTTCTGCATTTTTGCCAAAAAATAAGGGAAATTTCTGCAATTTTATCCTAAAATAAGTTAAATTTCTATCCTTTTGCCTCAAAATAAGGGAAATTTTTGCCTATTTGGCCCAAAATAAGGGGAATTTCTGCATTTTTGCCCAAAATTAAGGGAAATTTCTGCATTTTTTTCCAAAATTAAGGGGAATTTCTACCTTTTTGCCCTAAAATAAGGGGAATTTCTGCCTTTTTGCCGCAAAATATGGGAATTTAGTCTTTTTGGCCTAAAATTAGGGTAATTTCTATTTTTGGCATAAAATAATGAGAATTTCTGTCTTTTTGCCCTAAAATAGGGAAATTTCTGCATTTTTGCTCCAAAATAAGGTGAATTTTAGCATTTTTGCCTCAAAATAAGGGGAATTTCTGCCTTTTTGCCCCCAAATTAAGGGAATTTCTGCCTTTTTGCCCCCAAATTAAGTGCATTACTGTCTTTTTGCCCCAAAATAATGGAAATTTCTGCATTTTTGGCCAAAATTATGTGGAATTTCTGCATTTTTGCTCTAAAATAAGAAGAATTTCTGCCTTTTTAGCACATAATAAGAGGAATTTCAGGCTTTTTCCCTAAAATAAGGTTAATTTCTGGAATTTGCCCTCAAAAAAGCGTAATTTCTGCCCTTTTGCCCTGAAATAAAAGGAATTTCTGTATTTTTGCCACAAGATAAAGGAAATTTCTGCAATTTTGCTTAAAAATAAGGAAAATTTCTGCAATTTTGTCCCAAATAAAGGAAATTTCATTAATTTCCCCCACAATAAGAGAAATTTCTGTCTTTTTGCCCCAAAATTAACGGAATTTCTGATTTTTGCTCCAAAATTAGAAGCATTACAGAATTTTTGCCACAAAATAAGGGAAATTTCTGCAATTTTCCTCAAAAAAGAAGAATTTTCTGCCTTTTTGACCCAAAAAAGGGAAATTTCTGAATTTTTGCCCCCAAATAGGTGGAATTTCTGCCTTTTTGCCCCAAAATTAGTGGAATTTTTAAATTTTGCCCCAAAATTAGAAGCATTAGTGCATTTTTGCCCAAAAATATGGGAAATTTTTGCAATTTTGTTTCAAAATTAAGGGAATTTCTGCCTTTCTACCCCAAAATAATGGGAATTTCTTCATTTTTGCCACAAAATAAGGTAAATTTCTTCAATATTATTTTAAAATAAGTTAAATTTCTATACTTTTGCCTCAAAATAAGCAAAATCCTGCCTTTTTAGCCACAAGTAAGGGGAATTTCTGCATTTTTGCCCCAAATTATGGGAAATTTCTGCATTTTTGCCCAAATATAAGGGTAATTTCTGTATTTTGAGCCTAAAATAAGGGGAATTTCTGCATTTTTGCCCGAAATTAAGGGGAATTTCTGTATTTTTGCCCTGTATTAAGGAAAATTTTTGCATTTTTGCTCCAAAATAAGGGGAAGTTCTGCAATTTTTTCCCAAAATTAGGGGCATTTCTGTAATTTTGCCCCACATAAGTGAAATTTCTGCAATTTTGCCCTAAAATTAGGGGAGTTTCTGCCTTTTTGCCCCATAATAAGGGAAATTTATGCAATTTTGCACCAAAATCAGGGAATTTTCTTCATTTTTGCTCCAAAATAAAGGGAATTTCTGCCTTTTTGCCCCAAAATGAGGAGAATTTCTGCCTTTTTGCCCCCAAATAAAAGGAATTTCTTCATTTTTGCCACAAAATAATAGGAATTTCTGCCTTTTTGCCCCAAAATTAGTGAAATTTCTGAATTTTGTCCCAAAATTAGTGAAATTTCTGAATTTTGCACCAAAATTAGAAGCATTACTGCTTTTTTGCCCCAAAATATGGGAAATTTCTGCAATTTTGTTACAAAATAAGGGAAATTTCTATTATTTTACCACAAAATAATGGGAACTTCTGAATTTTGGCCACAAAAAAAGAGAAGTTTCTGCAATTTTATCCTAAAATAAGTTAAATTTCTAAACTTTTGCCTCAAAATAAGGGAAATTTCTGCCTCTTTGGCCAAAACTAAGGAAAATTTCTGCATTTTTGCCAGAAATTAAGGAAAATTTCTGCATTTTTGCCCAAAATTAAGTGGAATTTCTGATTTCTGCACTAAAGTAAAAAGAATTTCTTCCTTTAAGGAGAAAAATAAAGAGAATTTCAGTCTTTTTGCCCTAAAATAAAGGTAATTTCTGCAATTTGCCCCCTAATAAGTGGAATTTCTGCCTTTATGACCTGAAAGAAGGGGAATTTCTAACATTTTTGCCCAAGATAAGGTAAATTTCTGCAATTTTATCCCAAAATAGGGAAAATTTTTGCAATTTTGTCCAAAAAAGGAAATGTCAGCAATTTTGCCCCACAATAGGGGAATTTCTGCGTTTTTGCCCCAAAATTAGGGGAATTTCTGAATTTTTGCTCCAAAATTAGAAGCATTACTGCAATTTTACCCCATAATAAGGAAAATTTCTGCAATTTGCCTCAAAATAAAGGAAAATTCTGCAATTTTGTCCCAAAAAAGGGATATTTCTGCATTTTTGCCCCAAAATAATAGGGATTTTTACCTTTTTGCCCCAAAATTAGTGAAATTTCTGAATTTTGCCCCAAAATTAGCAGCATTACTGCATTTTTGCTCCAAAATATGGGAAATTTCTGAAATTTTGTTACAAAATAAGGGAAATTTCTGCCTTTTTACCCCAAAATAATGGGAATTTCTGCATTTTTGCCACAAAATAAGGGAAGTTTCTGAAATTTTATCTTAAAATAAGTTAAATTTCTATCCTTTTGCCAAAAATAAGGGAAATTTCTGCCTATTTGGCCCAAAATAAGGGGAATTTCTGCATTTTTGCCCAAAATTAAGGGAAATTTCTGCATTTTTGCCCAAAATTAAGGGGAATTTCTGCTTTTTTGCCCTAAAATAAAGAGAATTTCTGCCTTTTTGCCCCAAAATAAGGGTAATTTAGTCTTTTGACCTAAAATAAGGGTAATTTCTATTTTTGGCCTAAAATAATAAGAATTTCTGTCTTTTTGCCCTAAAATAAGGAAAATTTCTGCATTTTTGCTCGAAAATAAGGGGAATTGCAGCATTTTTGCCCCAAAAATAGGGGAATTTCTGCCTTTTTGCCCCAAAATTAGGGGAATTTCTGCCTTTTTGCCCCCAAATTATGTGCATTACTGTGTTTTTGCCACAAAATAATGGAAATTTCTGCATTTATTGCCAAAATTATGTGGAATTTCTGCCTTTTTCCTCTAAAATAAGAAGAATTTCTGCCTTTTTGGCACAAAATAAAAGAAATTTAAGGCTTTTTCCCTAAAATAAGGGTAAGTTCTGGAATTTGCCCCCAAAAAAGCGTAATTTCTGCCCTTTTGCCTTGAAATAAAAGGAATTTCTGTATTTTTGCCACAAGATAAAAGAAAATTTCTGCAATTTTGCTTAAAAATAAGGGAAATTTCTGCAATTTTGTCCCAAAAAAAAATTTCATTAATTTCCCCCACAATAAGGGGAATTTCTGTCTTTTTGCCCCAAAATTAACGGAATTTTTGATTTTTGCCCCAAAATTAGAAGCATTACAGAATTTTTGCCACAAAATAAGGGAAATTTCAACAATTTGCCTCAAAAAAGAAGAATTTTCTGCCTTTTTGACCCAAAAAAGGGAAATTTCTGAATTTTTGCCCCCAAATAAGTGGAATTTCTGCCTTTTTGCCCCAAAATTAGTGGAATTTCTAAATTTTGCCCCAAAATTAGAAGCATTAGTGCATTTTTGCTTAAAAATATGGGAAATTTTTGCAATTTTGTTCCAAAATAAAAGAAATTTCTGCCTTTCTACCCTAAAATAATGGGAATTTCTTCATTTTTGCCACAAAATAAGGTAAATATCTGCAATATTATCTTAAAATAAGTTAAATTTCTATACTTTTGCCTCAAATAAGGAAAATTCCTGCCTTTTTAGCCCCAAGTAAAGGGAAATTTTGCATTTTTGCCCCAAATTAAGGGAAATTTCTGCATTTTTGCCCAAAAATAAGGGTAATTTCTTTATTTTTGGCCTAAAATAAGGGGAATTTCTGCCTTTTTGCCCCATAATAAGGGAAATTTATGCAATTTTGCACCAAAATAAGGGAATTTTCTTCATTTTTGCTCCAAAATAGAGGGAATTTCTGCCTTTTTGCCCCAATATGAGGAGAATTTCTGCCTGTTTGCCCCCAAATAAAAGGAATTTCTGCTTTTTTGCCACAAAATAATAGGAATTTCTGCCTTTTTGCCACAAAATTAGTGAAATTTCTGAATTTTGTCACAAAATTATTGAAATTTCTGAATTTTGCACCAAAATTAGAAGCATTACTGTTTTTTTGCCCCAAAATATGGGAAATTTCTGCAATTTTGTTACAAAATAAGGGAAATTTCAGCAATTTGCCTCGAAAAAGAAGAATTTTCTGCCTTTTTGACCCAAAAAAAAGGAAATTTCTCAATTTTTGCTCCCAAATAAGTGGAATTTCGGCCTTTTTGCCCCAAAATTAGTGGAATTTCTAAATTTTGCCCCAAAATTAGAAGCATTAGTGCATTTTTGCCCAAAAATATGGGAAATTTCTGTAATTTTGTTCCAAAATAAAGGGAATTTCTGCCTTTCTACCTCAAAATAATGGGAATTTCTTCATTTTTGCCACAAAATATGGTAAATTTCTGCAATATTATCCTAAAATAAGTTAAATTTCTATACTTTTGCCCCAAAATAAAAGAAATTCCTGCCTTTGTAGCCCCAAATAAGAGGAATTTCTGCATTTTTGCCCCAAATTAAGGGAAATTTCTGCATTTTTCCCCAAAAATAAGGGTAATTTCTGTATTTTTGGCCTAAAATATGGGGAAATTCTGCATTTTTGCCCCAAAATAAGGGGAATTCCTTGATTTTTGTCCTGTATTAAGGAAAATTTCTGCATTTTTGCTCCAAACTAAGGTGAATTTCTGCAATTTTTCCCCCAAATTATGGGAATTTCTTTAATTTTGCCCCAAATAAGGGGAATTTCTGCAATTTTGCCCTAAAATTAGGGGAATTTCTGCAATTTTGCCCCAAAATAAGGGAAATTTCTGTAATTTTTCCCCAAAATTAGGGGAATTTATGCCTTTTTGCCACATAATAAGGGAAATTTATGCAATTTTGCACCAAAATAAGGGAATTTTCTTCATTTTTGCTCCAAAATAAAGGGAATTGCTTCCTTTTTGAAACAAAAAAAGGAGAATTTCTGCAATTTTGTTCCAAAATAAGGGGAATTTCTGCATTTTTGCCCGAAATTAAGGGGAATTTCTGTATTTTTGCCCTGTATTAAGGAAAATTTTTGCATTTTTGCTCCAAAATAAGGGGAAGTTCTGCAATTTTTTCCCAAAATTAGGGGAATTTCTGTAATTTTGCCCCACATAAGTGAAATTTCTGCAATTTTGCCCTAAAATTAGGGGAGTTTCTGCCTTTTTGCCCCATAATAAGGGAAATTTATGCAATTTTGCACCAAAATCAGGGAATTTTCTTCATTTTTGCTCCAAAATAAAGGGAATTTCTGCCTTTTTGCCCCAAAATGAGGAGAATTTCTGCCTTTTTGCCCCCAAATAAAAGGAATTTCTTCATTTTTGCCACAAAATAGTAGGAATTTCTGCCTTTTTGCCCCAAAATTAGTGAAATTTCTGAATTTTGTCCCAAAATTAGTGAAATTTCTGAATTTTGCTCCAAAATTAGAAGCATTACTGCTTTTTTGCCCCAAAATATGGGAAATTTCTGCAATTTTGTTACAAAATAAGGGAAATTTCTATTATTTTACCACAAAATAATGGGAACTTCTGCATTTTTGCCACAAAAAAAGAGAAGTTTCTGCAATTTTATCCTAATATAAGTTAAATTTCTAAACTTTTGCCTCAAAATAAGGGAAATTTCTGCCTCTTTGGCCAAAACTAAGGAAAATTTCTGCATTTTTGCCAGAAATTAAGGAAAATTTCTGCATTTTTGCCCAAAATTAAGTGGAATTTCTGATTTCTGCACTAAAGTAAAAAGAATTTCTTCCTTTAAGGAGAAAAATAAAGAGAATTTCAGTCTTTTTGCCCTAAAATAAAGGTAATTTCTGCAATTTGCCCCCTAATAAGTGGAATTTCTGCCTTTATGACCTGAAAGAAGGGGAATTTCTAACATTTTTGCCCAAGATAAGGTAAATTTCTGCAATTTTATCCCAAAATAGGGAAAATTTTTGCAATTTTGTCCAAAAAAGGAAATATCAGCAATTTTGCCCCACAATAGGGGAATTTCTGCCTTTTTGCCCCAAAATTAGTGAAATTTCTGAATTTTGCCCCAAAATTAGCAGCATTACTGCATTTTTGCTCCAAAATATGGGAAATTTCTGAAATTTTGTTACAAAATAAGGGAAATTTCTGCCTTTTTACCCCAAAATAATGGGAATTTCTGCATTTTTGCCACAAAATAAGGGAAGTTTCTGAAATTTTATCTTAAAATAAGTTAAATTTCTATCCTTTTGCCAAAAATAAGGGAAATTTCTGCCTATTTGGCCCAAAATAAGGGGAATTTCTGCATTTTTGCACAAAATTAAGGGAAATTTCTGCATTTTTGCCCAAAATTAAGGGGAATTTCTGCTTTTTTGCCCTAAAATAAAGAGAATTTCTGCCTTTTTGCCCCAAAATAAGGGTAATTTAGTCTTTTTGACCTAAAATAAGGGTAATTTCTATTTTTGGCCTAAAATAATAAGAATTTCTGTCTTTTTGCCCTAAAATAAGGAAAATTTCTGCATTTTTGCTCGAAAATAAGGGGAATTGCAGCATTTTTGCCCCAAAATTAGGGGAATTTCTGCCTTTTTGCCCCAAAATTAGGGGAATTTCTGCCTTTTTGCCCCCAAATTAGGTGCATTACTGTGTTTTTGCCCCAAAATAATGGAAATTTCTGCATTTATTGCCAAAATTATGTGGAATTTCTGCCTTTTTCCTCTAAAATAAGAAGAATTTCTGCCTTTTTGGCACAAAATAAAAGAAATTTAAGGCTTTTTCCCTAAAATAAGGGTAAGTTCTGGAATTTGCCCCCAAAAAAGCGTAATTTCTGCCCTTTTGCCTTGAAATAAAAGGAATTTCTGTATTTTTGCCACAAGATAAAAGAAAATTTCTGTAATTTTGCTTAAAAATAAGGGAAATTTCTGCAATTTTGTCCCAAAAAAAAATTTCATTAATTTCCCCCACAATAAGGGGAATTTCTGTCTTTTTGCCCCAAAATTAACGGAATTTCTGATTTTTGCCCCAAAATTAGAAGCATTACAGAATTTTTGCCACAAAATAAGGGAAATTTCAACAATTTGCCTCAAAAAAGAAGAATTTTCTGCCTTTTTGACCCAAAAAAGGGAAAATTTCTGAATTTTTGCCCCCAAATAAGTGGAATTTCTGCCTTTTTGCCCCAAAATTAGTGGAATTTCTAAATTTTGCCCCAAAATTAGAAGCATTAGTGCATTTTTGCTTAAAAATATGGGAAATTTTTGCAATTTTGTTCCAAAATAAAAGAAATTTCTGCCTTTCTACCCTAAAATAATGGGAATTTCTTCATTTTTGCCACAAAATAAGGTAAATATCTGCAATATTATCTTAAAATAAGTTAAATTTCTATACTTTTGCCTCAAATAAGGAAAATTCCTGCCTTTTTAGCCCCAAGTAAAGGGAAATTTTGCATTTTTGCCCCAAATTAAGGGAAATTTCTGCATTTTTGCCCAAAAATAAGGGTAATTTCTTTATTTTTGGCCTAAAATAAGGGGAATTTCTGCCTTTTTGCCCCATAATAAGGGAAATTTATGCAATTTTGCACCAAAATAAGGGAATTTTCTTCATTTTTGCTCCAAAATAGAGGGAATTTCTGCCTTTTTGCCCCAATATGAGGAGAATTTCTGCCTGTTTGCCCCCAAATAAAAGGAATTTCTGCTTTTTTGCCACAAAATAATAGGAATTTCTGCCTTTTTGCCACAAAATTAGTGAAATTTCTGAATTTTGTCACAAAATTATTGAAATTTCTGAATTTTGCACCAAAATTAGAAGCATTACTGTTTTTTTGCCCCAAAATATGGGAAATTTCTGCAATTTTGTTACAAAATAAGGGAAATTTCAGCAATTTGCCTCGAAAAAGAAGAATTTTCTGCCTTTTTGACCCAAAAAAAGGAAATTTCTCAATTTTTGCTCCCAAATAAGTGGAATTTCTGCCTTTTTGCCCCAAAATTAGTGGAATTTCTAAATTTTGCCCCAAAATTAGAAGCATTAGTGCATTTTTGCCCAAAAATATGGGAAATTTCTGTAATTTTGTTCCAAAATAAAGGGAATTTCTGCCTTTCTACCTCAAAATAATGGGAATTTCTTCATTTTTGCCACAAAATATGGTAAATTTCTGCAATATTATCCTAAAATAAGTTAAATTTCTATACTTTTGCCCCAAAATAAAAGAAATTCCTGCCTTTGTAGCCCCAAATAAGAGGAATTTCTGCATTTTTGCCCCAAATTAAGGGAAATTTCTGCATTTTTCCCCAAAAATAAGGGTAATTTCTGTATTTTTGGCCTAAAATATGGGGAAATTCTGCATTTTTGCCCCAAAATAAGGGGAATTCCTTGATTTTTGTCCTGTATTAAGGAAAATTTCTGCATTTTTGCTCCAAACTAAGGTGAATTTCTGCAATTTTTCCCCCAAATTATGGGAATTTCTTTAATTTTGCCCCAAATAAGGGGAATTTCTGCAATTTTGCCCTAAAATTAGGGGAATTTCTGCAATTTTGCCCCAAAATAAGGGAAATTTCTGTAATTTTTCCCCAAAATTAGGGGAATTTATGCCTTTTTGCCACATAGTAAGGGAAATTTATGCAATTTTGCACCAAAATAAGGGAATTTTCTTCATTTTTGCTCCAAAATAAAGGGAATTGCTTCCTTTTTGAAACAAAAAAAGGAGAATTTCTGCAATTTTGTTCCAAAATAAGGGGAATTTCTGCATTTTTGCCCGAAATTAAGGGGAATTTCTGTATTTTTGCCCTGTATTAAGGAAAATTTTTGCATTTTTGCTCCAAAATAAGGGGAAGTTCTGCAATTTTTTCCCAAAATTAGGGGAATTTCTGTAATTTTGCCCCACATAAGTGAAATTTCTGCAATTTTGCCCTAAAATTAGGGGAGTTTCTGCCTTTTTGCCCCATAATAAGGGAAATTTATGCAATTTTGCACCAAAATCAGGGAATTTTCTTCATTTTTGCTCCAAAATAAAGGGAATTTCTGCCTTTTTGCCCCAAAATGAGGAGAATTTCTGCCTTTTTGCCCCAAAATAAAAGGAATTTCTTCATTTTTGCCACAAAATAATAGGAATTTCTGCCTTTTTGCCCCAAAATTAGTGAAATTTCTGAATTTTGTCCCAAAATTAGTGAAATTTCTGAATTTTGCACCAAAATTAGAAGCATTACTGCTTTTTTGCCCCAAAATATGGGAAATTTCTGCAATTTTGTTACAAAATAAGGGAAATTTCTATTATTTTACCACAAAATAATGGGAACTTCTGCATTTTTGCCACAAAAAAAGAGAAGTTTCTGCAATTTTATCCTAAAATAAGTTAAATTTCTAAACTTTTGCCTCAAAATAAGGGAAATTTCTGCCTCTTTGGCCAAAACTAAGGAAAATTTCTGCATTTTTGCCCAAAATTAAGTGGAATTTCTGATTTCTGCACTAAAGTAAAAAGAATTTCTTCCTTTAAGGAAAAAAATAAAGAGAATTTCAGTCTTTTTGCCCTAAAATAAAGGTAATTTCTGCAATTTGCCCCCTAATAAGTGGAATTTCTGCCTTTATGACCTGAAAGAAGGGGAATTTCTAACATTTTTCCCAAGATAAGGTAAATTTCTGCAATTTTATCCCAAAATAGGGAAAATTTTTGCAATTTTGTCCAAAAAAGGAAATGTCAGCAATTTTGCCCCACAATAGGGGAATTTCTGCCTTTTTGCCCCAAAATTAGGGGAATTTCTGAATTTTTGCTCCAAAATTAGAAGCATTACTGAATTTTTACCCCATAATAAGGAAAATTTCTGCAATTTGCCTCAAAATAAAGGAAAATTCTGCAATTTTGTCCCAAAAAAGGGATATTTCTGCATTTTTGCCCCAAAATAATAGGGATTTTTGCCTTTTTGCCCCAAAATTAGTGAAATTTCTGAATTTTGCCCCAAAATTAGCAGCATTACTGCATTTTTGCTCCAAAATATGGGAAATTTCTGAAATTTTGTTACAAAATAAGGGAAATTTCTGCCTTTTTACCCCAAAATAATGGGAATTTCTGTATTTTTGCCACAAAATAAGGGAAGTTTCTGAAATTTTATCTTAAAATAAGTTAAATTTCTATCCTTTTGCCAAAAATAAGGGAAATTTCTGCCTATTTGGCCCAAAATAAGGGGAATTTCTGCATTTTTGCCCAAAATTAAGGGAAATTTCTGCATTTTTGCCCAAAATTAAGGGGAATTTCTGCTTTTTTGCCCTAAAATAAAGAGAATTTCTGCCTTTTTGCCCCAAAATAAGGGTAATTTAGTCTTTTTGACCTAAAATAAGGGTAATTTCTATTTTTGGCCTAAAATAATAAGAATTTCTGTCTTTTTGCCCTAAAATAAGGAAAATTTCTGCATTTTTGCTCGAAAATAAGGGGAATTGCAGCATTTTTGCCCCAAAATTAGGGGAATTTCTGCCTTTTTGCCCCAAAATTAGGGGAATTTCTGCCTTTTTGCCCCCAAATTAGGTGCATTACTGTGTTTTTGCCCCAAAATAATGGAAATTTCTGCATTTATTGCCAAAATTATGTGGAATTTCTGCCTTTTTCCTCTAAAATAAGAAGAATTTCTGCCTTTTTGGCACAAAATAAAAGAAATTTAAGGCTTTTTCCCTAAAATAAGGGTAAGTTCTGGAATTTGCCCCCAAAAAAGCGTAATTTCTGCCCTTTTGCCTTGAAATAAAAGGAATTTCTGTATTTTTGCCACAAGATAAAAGAAAATTTCTGCAATTTTGCTTAAAAATAAGGGAAATTTCTGCAATTTTGTCCCAAAAAAAAATTTCATTAATTTCCCCCACAATAAGGGGAATTTCTGTCTTTTTGCCCCAAAATTAACGGAATTTCTGATTTTTGCCCCAAAATTAGAAGCATTACAGAATTTTTGCCACAAAATAAGGGAAATTTCAACAATTTGCCTCAAAAAAGAAGAATTTTCTGCCTTTTTGACCCAAAAAAGGGAAATTTCTGATTTTTTGCCCCCAAATAAGTGGAATTTCTGCCTTTTTGCCCCAAAATTAGTGGAATTTCTAAATTTTGCCCCAAAATTAGAAGCATTAGTGCATTTTTGCTTAAAAATATGGGAAATTTTTGCAATTTTGTTCCAAAATAAAAGAAATTTCTGCCTTTCTACCCTAAAATAATGGGAATTTCTTCATTTTTGCCACAAAATAAGGTAAATATCTGCAATATTATCTTAAAATAAGTTAAATTTCTATACTTTTGCCTCAAATAAGGAAAATTCCTGCCTTTTTAGCCCCAAGTAAAGGGAAATTTTGCATTTTTGCCCCAAATTAAGGGAAATTTCTGCATTTTTGCCCAAAAATAAGGGTAATTTCTTTATTTTTGGCCTAAAATAAGGGGAATTTCTGCCTTTTTGCCCCATAATAAGGGAAATTTATGCAATTTTGCACCAAAATAAGGGAATTTTCTTCATTTTTGCTCCAAAATAGAGGGAATTTCTGCCTTTTTGCCCCAATATGAGGAGAATTTCTGCTGTTTGCCCCCAAATAAAAGGAATTTCTGCTTTTTTGCCACAAAATAATAGGAATTTCTGCCTTTTTGCCACAAAATTAGTGAAATTTCTGAATTTTGTCACAAAATTATTGAAATTTCTGAATTTTGCACCAAAATTAGAAGCATTACTGTTTTTTTGCCCCAAAATATGGGAAATTTCTGCAATTTTGTTACAAAATAAGGGAAATTTCAGCAATTTGCCTCGAAAAAGAAGAATTTTCTGCCTTTTTGACCCAAAAAAAGGAAATTTCTCAATTTTTGCTCCCAAATAAGTGGAATTTCTGCCTTTTTGCCCCAAAATTAGTGGAATTTCTAAATTTTGCCCCAAAATTAGAAGCATTAGTGCATTTTTGCCCAAAAATATGGGAAATTTCTGTAATTTTGTTCCAAAATAAAGGGAATTTCTGCCTTTCTACCTCAAAATAATGGGAATTTCTTCATTTTTGCCACAAAATATGGTAAATTTCTGCAATATATCCTAAAATAAGTTAAATTTCTATACTTTTGCCCCAAAATAAAAGAAATTCCTGCCTTTGTAGCCCCAAATAAGAGGAATTTCTGCATTTTTGCCCCAAATTAAGGGAAATTTCTGCATTTTTCCCCAAAAATAAGGGTAATTTCTGTATTTTTGGCCTAAAATATGGGGAAATTCTGCATTTTTGCCCCAAAATAAGGGGAATTCCTTGATTTTTGTCCTGTATTAAGGAAAATTTCTGCATTTTTGCTCCAAACTAAGGTGAATTTCTGCAATTTTTCCCCCAAATTATGGGAATTTCTTTAATTTTGCCCCAAATAAGGGGAATTTCTGCAATTTTGCCCTAAAATTAGGGGAATTTCTGCAATTTTGCCCCAAAATAAGGGAAATTTCTGTAATTTTTCCCCAAAATTAGGGGAATTTATGCCTTTTTGCCACATAATAAGGGAAATTTATGCAATTTTGCACCAAAATAAGGGAATTTTCTTCATTTTTGCTCCAAAATAAAGGGAATTGCTTCCTTTTTGAAACAAAAAAAGGAGAATTTCTGCAATTTTGTTCCAAAATAAGGGGAATTTCTGCATTTTTGCCCGAAATTAAGGGGAATTTCTGTATTTTTGCCCTGTATTAACGAAAATTTTTGCATTTTTGCTCCAAAATAAGGGGAAGTTCTGCAATTTTTTCCCAAAATTAGGGGAATTTCTGTAATTTTGCCCCACATAAGTGAAATTTCTGCAATTTTGCCCTAAAATTAGGGGAGTTTCTGCCTTTTTGCCCCATAATAAGGGAAATTTATGCAATTTTGCACCAAAATCAGGGAATTTTCTTCATTTTTGCTCCAAAATAAAGGGAATTTCTGCCTTTTTGCCCCAAAATGAGGAGAATTTCTGCCTTTTTGCCCCCAAATAAAAGGAATTTCTTCATTTTTGCCACAAAATAATAGGAATTTCTGCCTTTTTGCCCCAAAATTAGTGAAATTTCTGAATTTTGTCCCAAAATTAGTGAAATTTCTGAATTTTGCACCAAAATTAGAAGCATTACTGCTTTTTTGCCCCAAAATATGGGAAATTTCTGCAATTTTGTTACAAAATAAGGGAAATTTCTATTATTTTACCACAAAATAATGGGAACTTCTGCATTTTTGCCACAAAAAAAGAGAAGTTTCTGCAATTTTATCCTAAAATAAGTTAAATTTCTAAACTTTTGCCTCAAAATAAGGGAAATTTCTGCCTCTTTGGCCAAAACTAAGGAAAATTTCTGCATTTTTGCCAGAAATTAAGGAAAATTTCTGCATTTTTGCCCAAAATTAAGTGGAATTTCTGATTTCTGCACTAAAGTAAAAAGAATTTCTTCCTTTAAGGAGAAAAATAAAGAGAATTTCAGTCTTTTTGCCCTAAAATAAAGGTAATTTCTGCAATTTGCCCCCTAATAAGTGGAATTTCTGCCTTTATGACCTGAAAGAAGGGGAATTTCTAACATTTTTGCCCAAGATAAGGTAAATTTCTGCAATTTTATCCCAAAATAGGGAAAATTTTTGCAATTTTGTCCAAAAAAGGAAATGTCAGCAATTTTGCCCCACAATAGGGGAATTTCTGCCTTTTTGCCCCAAAATTAGGGGAATTTCTGAATTTTTGCTCCAAAATTAGAAGCATTACTGCATTTTTACCCCATAATAAGGAAAATTTCTGCAATTTGCCTCAAAATAAAGGAAAATTCTGCAATTTTGTCCCAAAAAAGGGATATTTCTGCATTTTTGCCCCAAAATAATAGGGATTTTTGCCTTTTTGCCCCAAAATTAGTGAAATTTCTGAATTTTGCCCCAAAATTAGCAGCATTACTGCATTTTTGCTCCAAATATGGGAAATTTCTAAAATTTTGTTACAAAATAAGGGAAATTTCTGCCTTTTTACCCCAAAATAATGGGAATTTCTGCATTTTTGCCACAAAATAAGGGAAGTTTCTGAAATTTTATCTTAAAATAAGTTAAATTTCTATCCTTTTGCCAAAAATAAGGGAAATTTCTGCCTATTTGGCCCAAAATAAGGGGAATTTCTGCATTTTTGCACAAAATTAAGGGAAATTTCTGCATTTTTGCCCAAAATTAAGGGGAATTTCTGCTTTTTTGCCCTAAAATAAAGAGAATTTCTGCCTTTTTGCCCCAAAATAAGGGTAATTTAGTCTTTTTGACCTAAAATAAGGGTAATTTCTATTTTTGGCCTAAAATAATAAGAATTTCTGTCTTTTTGCCCTAAAATAAGGAAAATTTCTGCATTTTTGCTCGAAAATAAGGGGAATTGCAGCATTTTTGCCCCAAAATTAGTGGAATTTCTGCCTTTTTGCCCCAAAATTAGGGGAATTTCTGCCTTTTTCCCCCAAATTAGGTGCATTACTGTGTTTTTGCCCCAAAATAATGGAAATTTCTGCATTTATTGCCAAAATTATGTGGAATTTCTGCCTTTTTCCTCTAAAATAAGAAGAATTTCTGCCTTTTTGGCACAAAATAAAAGAAATTTAAGGCTTTTTCCCTAAAATAAGGGTAAGTTCTGGAATTTGCCCCCAAAAAAGCGTAATTTCTGCCCTTTTGCCTTGAAATAAAAGGAATTTCTGTATTTTTGCCACAAGATAAAAGGAAATTTCTGCAATTTTGCTTAAAAATAAGGGAAATTTCTGCAATTTTGTCCCAAAAAAAAATTTCATTAATTTCCCCCACAATAAGGGGAATTTCTGTCTTTTTGCCCCAAAATTAACGGAATTTCTGATTTTTGCCCCAAAATTAGAAGCATTACAGAATTTTTGCCACAAAATAAGGGAAATTTCAACAATTTGCCTCAAAAAAGAAGAATTTTCTGCCTTTTTGACCCAAAAAAGGGAAATTTCTGATTTTTTGCCCCCAAATAAGTGGAATTTCTGCCTTTTTGCCCCAAAATTAGTGGAATTTCTAAATTTTGCCCCAAAATTAGAAGCATTAGTGCATTTTTGCTTAAAAATATGGGAAATTTTTGCAATTTTGTTCCAAAATAAAAGAAATTTCTGCCTTTCTACCCTAAAATAATGGGAATTTCTTCATTTTTGCCACAAAATAAGGTAAATATCTGCAATATTATCTTAAAATAAGTTAAATTTCTATACTTTTGCCTCAAATAAGGAAAATTCCTGCCTTTTTAGCCCCAAGTAAAGGGAAATTTTGCATTTTTGCCCCAAATTAAGGGAAATTTCTGCATTTTTGCCCAAAAATAAGGGTAATTTCTTTATTTTTGGCCTAAAATAAGGGGAATTTCTGCCTTTTTGCCCCATAATAAGGGAAATTTATGCAATTTTGCACCAAAATAAGGGAATTTTCTTCATTTTTGCTCCAAAATAGAGGGAATTTCTGCCTTTTTGCCCCAATATGAGGAGAATTTCTGCCTGTTTGCCCCCAAATAAAAGGAATTTCTGCTTTTTTGCCACAAAATAATAGGAATTTCTGCCTTTTTGCCACAAAATTAATGAAATTTCTGAATTTTGTCACAAAATTATTGAAATTTCTGAATTTTGCACCAAAATTAGAAGCATTACTGTTTTTTTGCCCCAAAATATGGGAAATTTCTGCAATTTTGTTACAAAATAAGGGAAATTTCAGCAATTTGCCTCGAAAAAGAAGAATTTTCTGCCTTTTTGACCCAAAAAAAGGAAATTTCTCAATTTTTGCTCCCAAATAAGTGGAATTTCTGCCTTTTTGCCCCAAAATTAGTGGAATTTCTAAATTTTGCCCCAAAATTAGAAGCATTAGTGCATTTTTGCCCAAAAATATGGGAAATTTCTGTAATTTTGTTCCAAAATAAAGGGAATTTCTGCCTTTCTACCTCAAAATAATGGGAATTTCTTCATTTTTGCCACAAAATATGGTAAATTTCTGCAATATTATCCTAAAATAAGTTAAATTTCTATACTTTTGCCCCAAAATAAAAGAAATTCTTGCCTTTGTAGCCCCAAATAAGAGGAATTTCTGCATTTTTGCCCCAAATTAAGGGAAATTTCTGCATTTTTCCCCAAAAATAAGGGTAATTTCTGTATTTTTGGCCTAAAATATGGGGAAATTCTGCATTTTTGCCCCAAAATAAGGGGAATTCCTTGATTTTTGTCCTGTATTAAGGAAAATTTCTGCATTTTTGCTCCAAACTAAGGTGAATTTCTGCAATTTTTCCCCCAAATTATGGGAATTTCTTTAATTTTGCCCCAAATAAGAGGAATTTCTGCAATTTTGCCCTAAAATTAGGGGAATTTCTGCAATTTTGCCCCAAAATAAGGGAAATTTCTGTAATTTTTCCCCAAAATTAGGGGAATTTATGCCTTTTTGCCACATAATAAGGGAAATTTATGCAATTTTGCACCAAAATAAGGGAATTTTCTTCATTTTTGCTCCAAAATAAAGGGAATTGCTTCTTTTTTGAAACAAAAAAAGGAGAATTTCTGCAATTTTGTTCCAAAATAAGGGGAATTTCTGCATTTTTGCGCCATAATAAGGAAAATTTCTGCCTTTTTGGCACAAAAAAGGGGGAATTTCAGTCTTTTTGCCCTAAAATAAGGGTAATTTCTGCATATTTGACACCAAGTATGCGGTGTTTCTGCATTTTTGACCCGAAATAAGGGGTATTTCTGCAATTTTGCCCCAAAATAAGAGAAATTTTTGCAATTTTGTCCCAAAAAAGGGTAATTTCAGCAATTTTGCCCCACAATAAGGGGAATTTTCGCCTTTTGCCCCAAAATAAGGGGAATTTCTGCATTTATGCCAAAAAATTAGAGGCATTACTGTGTTTTTGCCCCAAAATAACTGAAATTTCTGCATTTTTTCCCAACATTAATTGGAATTTCTGCCTTTTTGACCTAAAATAAGAAGAATTTCTGCTTTTTTGGCACAAAATAAGGGGAATTTCAGTCTTCTTCCCTTAAATAAGTTTAATTTCTGCAATTTGCCCCCAAATTAGCAGAATTTCTGCCTTTTTGACCTAAAATGAGAGGAATTTCTGGATTTTTGTCCCATGATAAGGAAAATTTCTGCAAATTTGCCCAAAAATAAAGGAAATTTCTTCCTTTTTGACCCAATATGAAGAGAATTTCTGCCTTTTTGCCCCCAAATAAAAGGAATTTATGCATTTTTTCCCCAAAATAATAGGAATTTCTGCCTTTTTGCCCCAAAATTAGTTAAATTTCTGAATGTTGTTCCAAAATAAGTAAAATTTCTGAATTTTGCCCCAAAATTAGAAGCATTACTGCTTTTTTGCCCCAAAATATGGGAAATTTTTGCAATTTTGTTCCAAAATAAGGGAAATTTCTGCCTTTTTACCCCAAAATAATGGGAATTTCTGCATTTTTTGCCACAAAATAAGGGAAGTTTCGGCAATTTTATCTTAAAATAAGTTAAATTTCTATCCTTTTGCCTCAAAATAAGGGAAATTTCTGCCTATTTGGCCCAAAATAAGGTGAATTTCTGCATTTTTGCCCAAAATTCAGGGGAATTTCTGCCTTTTTGCCCTAAAATAAGAGGAATTTCTGCCTTTTTGCCCCAAAACAAAATGAATTTAGTCTTTTTGGCCTAAAATAAGGGTAATTTCTATTTTTGGCCCAAAGTAATTGAATTTCTTTCTTTTTGCTCTAAAATAAGGAAAATTTCTGCATTTTTGCTCCAAAATAAGGGGAATTTCAGCATTTTTGCCCCAAAATAAGGTGAATTTCTGCCATTTTGCCTCAAAATTAGGGGAATTTTTGCCTTTTTGCCAGCAAATTAGGTGCATTACTGACTTTTTGTAAAAAATAAGGAAAATTTCTGCATTTTTGCCCAAAATTAAGTGGAATTTCTGATTTTTGCCCTAAAATAAAAAGAATTTCTGCCTTTAAAGCAAAAAATAAGGGCAATGTCAGTCTTTTGCCCTAAAATAAGGGTAATTTCTGCAATTTGCCCCCTAATAAGTGGAATTTCTGCCTTTATGACCTGAAAAAAGGGAAATTTCTAACATTTTTGCCCAAGATAAGGGATATTTCTGCAATTTTATCCCAAAATAGGGGAAATTTTTGCAATTTTGTCCAAAAAATGGAAATGTCAGTAATTTTGCCCCACAATAGGGGAATTTCTGCCTTTTTACCCCAAAATTAGTGAAATTTCTGAATTTTGCCCCAAAATTAGCAGCATTACTGCATTTTTGCCCCAAAATATGTGAAATTTCTGCAATTTTGTTCCAAAATAAGGGAAATTTCTGCCTTTTTACCCCAAAATAATGGGAATTTCTGCATTTTTGCCAAAAAATAAGGGAAATTTCTGCAATTTTATCCTAAAATAAGTTAAATTTCTATCCTTTTGCCTCAAAATAAGGGAAATTTCTGCTTATTTGGCCCAAAATAAGGGGAATTTCTGCATTTTTACCCAAAATTAAGGGAAATGTCTGCATTTTTGCCCAAAATTAAGGGGAATTTCTGCCTTTTTGCCCTAAAATAAGGGGAATTTCTGCCTTTTTGCCGCAAAATACGGGAATTTAGTATTTTTGGCCTAAAATAAGGGTAATTTCTATTTTTGGCATAAAATAATGAGAATTTCTGTCTTTTTGCCCTAAAATAGAGAAATTTCTGCATTTTTGTTCCAAAATAAGGTGAATTTTAGCATTTTTGCCCCAAAATAAGGGGAATTTCTGCCTTTTTGCCCCAAAATTAAGGGAATTTCTGACTTTTTGCCCCCAAATTAGGTGCATTACTGTCTTTTTGCCCCAAAATAATGGAAATTTCTGCATTTTTGGCCAAAATTATGTGGAATTTCTGCATTTTTGCTCTAAAATAAGAAGAATTTCTGCCTTTTTAGCACATAATAAGAGGAATTTCAGGCTTATTCCCTAAAATAAGGTTAATTTCTGGAATTTGTCCCCAAAAAAGCGTAATTTCTGCTCTTTTGCCCAGAAATAAAAGGAATTTCTGTATTTTTGCCACAAGATAAAGGAAATTTCTGCAATTTTGCTTAAAAATAAGGAAAATTTCTGCAATTTTGTCCCAAATAAAGGAAATTTCATTAATTTCCCCCACAATAAGGGAAATTTCTGTCTTTTTGCCCCAAAATTAACGGAATTTCTGATTTTTGCTCCAAAATTAGAAGCATTACAGAATTTTTGCCACAAAATAAGGGAAATTTCTGCAATTTTCCTCAAAAAAGAAGAATTTTCTGCCTTTTTGACCCAAAAAAGGGAAATTTCTGAATTTTTGCTCCCAAATAGGTGGAATTTCTGCCTTTTTGCCTCAAAATTAGTGGAATTTTTAAATTTTGCCCCAAAATTAGAAGCATTAGTGCATTTTTGCCCAAAAATATGGGAAATTTCTGCAATTTTGTTCCAAAATAAAGGGAATTTCTGCCTTTCTACCCCAAAATAATGGGAATTTCTTCATTTTTGCCACAAAATAAGGTAAATTTCTGCAATATTATTCTAAAATAAGTTAAATTTTTATACTTTTGCCTCAAAATAAGCAAAATTCCTGCCTTTTAGGCCACAAGTAAGGGGAATTTCTGCATTTTTGCCCCAAATTATGGGAAATTTCTGCATTTTTGCCCAAATATAAGGGTAATTTCTTTATTTTGGGCCTAAAATAAGGGGAATTTCTGCATTTTTGCCCGAAATTAAGGGGAATTTCTGTATTTTTGCCCTGTATTAAGGAAAATTTTTGCATTTTTGCTCCAAAATAAGGGGAATTTCTGCAATTTTTTCCCAAAATTAGGGGAATTTCTGTAATTTTGCCCCACATAAGTGAAATTTCTGCAATTTTGCCCTAAAATTAGGGGAATTTCTGCCTTTTTGCCCCATAATAAGGGAAATTTATGCAATTTTGCACCAAAATAAGGGAATTTTCTTCATTTTTGCTCCAAAATAAAGGGAATTTCTGCCTTTTTGCCCCAAAATGAGGAGAATTTCTGCCTTTTTGCCCCCAAATAAAAGGAATTTCTTCATTTTTGCCACAAAATAATAGGAATTTCTGCCTTTTTGCCCCAAAATTAGTGAAATTTCTGAATTTTGTCCCAAAATTAGTGAAATTTCTGAATTTTGCACCTAAATTAGAAGCATTACTGCTTTTTTGCCCCAAAATATGGGAAATTTCTGCAATTTTGTTACAAAATAAATGAAATTTCTATTATTTTACCACAAAATAATGGGAATTTCTGCATTTTTGCCACAAAATAACAGAAGTTTCTGCAATTTTATCCTAAAATAAGTTAAATTTCTAAACTTTTGCCTCAAAATAAGGGAAATTTCTGCCTCTTTGGCCAAAACTAAGGAAAATTTCTGCATTTTTGCCAGAAATTAAGGAAAATTTCTGCATTTTTGCCCAAAATTAAGTGGAATTTCTGATTTTTGCACTAAAATAAAAAGAATTTCTTTCTTTAAGGAGAAAAATAAGGAGAATTTCAGTCTTTTGCCCTAAAATAAGGGTAATTTCTGCAATTTGCCCCCTAATAAGTGGAATTTCTGCCTTTATGACCTGAAAGAAGGGGAATTTCTAACATTTTTGCCCAAGATAAGGTAAATTTCTGCAATTTTATCCCAAAATAGGGGAAATTTTTGCAATTTTGTCCAAAAAAGGAAATGTCAGCAATTTTGCCCCACAATAGGGGAATTTCTGCCTTTTTGCCCCAAAATTAGGGGAATTTCTGAATTTTTGCTCCAAAATTAGAAGCATTACTGCATTTTTGCTCCAAAATATGGGAAATTTCTGCAATTTTGTAACAAAATAAGGGAAATTTCAGCAATTTGCCTCGAAAAAGAAGAATTTTCTGCCTTTTTGACCCAAAAAAAGGAAATTTCTCAATTTTTGCTCCCAAATAAGTGGAATTTCTGCCTTTTTGCCCCAAAATTAGTGGAATTTCTAAATTTTGCCCCAAAATTAGAAGCATTAGTGCATTTTTGCCCAAAAATATGGGAAATCTCTGTAATTTTGTTCCAAAATAAAGGGAATTTCTGCCTTTCTACCCCAAAATAATGGGAATTTCTTCATTTTTGCCACAAAATACGGTAAATTTCTGCAATATTATCCTAAAATAAGTTAAATTTCTATACTTTTGCCCCAAAATAAAAGAAATTCCTGCCTTTGTAGCCCCAAATAAGAGGAATTTCTGCATTTTTGCCCCAAATTAAGGGAAATTTCTGCATTTTTCCCCAAAAATAAGGGTAATTTCTGTATTTTTGGCCTAAAATATGGGGAATTTCTGCATTTTTGCCCCAAAATAAGGGGAATTCCTTGATTTTTGTCCTGTATTAAGGAAAATTTCTGCATTTTTGCTCCAAACTAAGGTGAATTTCTGCAATTTTTCCCCCAAATTATGGGAATTTCTGTAAATTTGCCCCAAATATGGGGAATTTCTGCAATTTTGCCCTAAAATTAGGGGAATTTCTGCAATTTTGCCCCAAAATAAGGGAAATTTCTGTAATTTATCCCCAAAATTAGGGGAATTTATGCCTTTTTGCAACATAATAAGGGAAATTTATGCAATTTTGCACCAAAATAAGGGAATTTTTTTCATTTTTGCTCCAAAATAAAGGGAATTGCTTCCTTTTTGAAACAAAAAAAGGAGAATTTCTGCAATTTTGTTCCAAAATAAGGGGAATTTCTGCATTTTTGCGCCAATATAAGGAAAATTTCTGCCTTTTTGGCACAAAAAAGGAGGAATTTCAGTCTTTTTGCGCTAAAATAAGGGTAATTTCTGCACATTTGGCACCAAGTATGCGGTGTTTCTGCATTTTTGACCCGAAATAAGGGGTATTTCTGCAATTTTGCCCCAAAATAAGAGAAATTTTTGCAATTTTGTCCAAAAAAGGAAATGTCAGCAATTTTGCCCCACAATAGGGGAATTTCTGCCTTTTTGCCCCAAAATTAGGGGAATTTCTGAATTTTTGCTCCAAAATTAGAAGCATTACTGCATTCTTACCCCATAATAAAAGAAATTTCTGCAATTTGCCTCAAAATAAAGGAAAATTCTGCAATTTTGTCCCAAAATAGGGATATTTCTGCAATTTTGCCCCAAAATAATAGATTTTTGCCTTTTTGCCCCAAAATTAGTGAAATTTCAGAATTTTGCCCCAAAATTAGCAGCATTACTGCATTTTTGCTCCAAAATATGGGAAATTTCTGAAATTTTGTTACAAAATAAGGGAAATTTCTGCCTTTTTACCCCAAAATAATGGGAATTTCTGCATTTTTGCCACAAAATAAGGGAAGTTTCTGAAATTTTATCTTAAAATAAGTTAAATTTCTATCCTTTTGCCACAAAATAAGGGAAATTTCTGCCTATTTGGCCCAAAATAAGGGGAATTTCTGCATTTTTGCACAAAATTAAGGGAAATTTCTGCATTTTTGCCCAAAATTAAGGGGAATTTCTGCTTTTTTGCCCTAAAATAAAGAGAATTTCTGCCTTTTTGCCCCAAAATAAGGGTAATTTAGTCTTTTTGACCTAAAATAAGGGTAATTTCTATTTTTGGCCTAAAATAAGAATTTCTGTCTTTTTGCCCTAAAATAAGGAAAATTTCTGCATTTTTGCTCGAAAATAAGGGGAATTTCAGCATTTTTGCCCCAAAATAAAGGAAATTTCTGCCTTTTTGCCCCAAAATTAGGGGAATTTCTGCCTTTTTGCCCCCAAATTAGGTGCATTACTGTGTTTTTGCCCCAAAATAATGGAAATTTCTGCATTTATTGCCAAAATTATGTGGAATTTCTGCCTTTTTCCTCTAAAATAAGAAGAATTTCTGCCTTTTTGGCACAAAATAAAAGAAATTTAAGGCTTTTTCCCTAAAATAAGGGTAAGTTCTGGAATTTGCCCCCAAAAAAGCGTAATTTCTGCCCTTTTGCCTTGAAATAAAAGGAATTTCTGTATTTTTGCCACAAGATAAAGGAAATTTCTGCAATTTTGCTTAAAAATAAGGGAAATTTCTGCAATTTTGTCCCAAAAAAATATTTCATTAATTTCCCCCACAATAAGGGGAATTTCTGTCTTTTTGCCCCAAAATTAACGGAATTTCTGATATTCGCCCCAAAATTAGAAGCATTACAGAAATTTTGCCACAAAATAAGGGTAATTTCAACAATTTGCTTCAAAAAAGAAGAATTTTCTGCCTTTTTGACCCAAAAAAGGGAAAATTTCTGAATTTTTGCCCCCAAATAAGTGGAATTTCTGCCTTTTTGCCCCAAAATTAGTGTAATTTCTAATTTTTGCCCCAAAATTAGAAGCATTAGTACATTTTTGCTTAAAAATATGGGAAATTTCTGCAATTTTGTTCCAAAATAAAAGAAATTTCTGCCTTTCTACCCCAAAATAATGGGAATTTCTTCATTTTTGCCACAAAATAAGGTAAATATCTGCAATATTATCCTAAAATAAGTTAAATTTCTATACTTTTGCCTCAAAATAAGGGAAATTCCTGTTTTTTTTAGCCCCAAGTAAGGGGAATTTTTGCATTTTTGCCCCAAATTAAGGAAAATTTCTGCATTTTTGCCCAAAAATAAGGGTAATTTCTTTATTTTTGGCCTAGAATAAGGGGAATTTCTGCCTTTTTGCCCCATAATAAGGGAAATTTATGCAATTTTGCACCAAAATAAGGGAATTTTCTTCATTTTTGCTCCAAAATAGAGGGAATTTCTGCCTTTTTGCCCCAATATGACGAGAATTTCTGCCTGTTTGCCCCCAAATAATAGGAATTTCTGCTTTTTTGCCACAAAATAATAGGAATTTTTGCCTTTTTGCCCCAAAATTAGTGAAATTTCTGAATTTTGTCCCAAAATTAGTGAAATTTCTGAATTTTGCACCAAAATTAGAAGCATTACTGTTTTTTTGCCCCAAAATATGGGAAATTTCTGCAATTTTGTTACAAAATAAGGGAAATTTCAGCAATTTGCCTCGAAAAAGAAGAATTTTCTGCCTTTTTGACCCAAAAAAAGGAAATTTCTTAATTTTTGCTCCCAAATAAGTGGAATTTCTGCCTTTTTGCCCCAAAATTAGTGGAATTTCTAAATTTTGCCCCAAAATTAGAAGCATTAGTGCATTTTTGCCCAAAAATATGGGAAATCTCTGTAATTTTGTTCCAAAATAAAGGGAATTTCTGCCTTTCTACCCCAAAATAATGGGAATTTCTTCATTTTTGCCACAAAATACGGTAAATTTCTGCAATATTATCCTAAAATAAGTTAAATTTCTATACTTTTGCCCCAAAATAAAAGAAATTCCTGCCTTTGTAGCCCCAAATAAGAGGAATTTCTGCATTTTTGCCCCAAATTAAGGGAAATTTCTGCATTTTTCCCCAAAAATAAGGGTAATATCTGTATTTTTGGCCTAAAATATGGGGAATTTCTGCATTTTTGCCCCAAAATAAGGGGAATTCCTTGATTTTTGTCCTGTATTAAGGAAAATTTCTGCATTTTTGCTCCAAACTAAGGTGAATTTTTGCAATTTTTCCCCCAAATTATGGGAATTTCTGTAATTTTGCCCCAAATATGGGGAATTTCTGCAATTTTGCCCTAAAATTAGGGGAATTTCTGCAATTTTGCCCCAAAATAAGGGAAATTTCTGTAATTTATCCCCAAAATTAGGGGAATTTATGCCTTTTTGCAACATAATAAGGGAAATTTATGCAATTTTGCACCAAAATAAGGGAATTTTCTTCATTTTTGCTCCAAAATAAAGGGAATTGCTTCCTTTTTGAAACAAAAAAAGGAGAATTTCTGCAATTTTGTTCCAAAATAAGGGGAATTTCTGCATTTTTGCGCCAAAATAAGGAAAATTTCTGCCTTTTTGGCACAAAAAGAGGAATTTCAGTCTTTTTGCCCTAAAATAAGGGTAATTTCTGCACATTTGGCACCAAGTATGCGGTGTTTCTGCATTTTTGACCCGAAATAAGGGGTATTTCTGCAATTTTGCCCCAAAATAAGAGAAATTTTTGCAATTTTGTCCAAAAAAGGAAATGTCAGCAATTTTGCCCCACAATAGGGGAATTTCTGCCTTTTTGCCCCAAAATTATGGGAATTTCTGAATTTTTGCTCCAAAATTAGAAGCATTACTGCATTCTTACCCCATAATAAAAGAAATTTCTGCAATTTGCCTCAAAATAAAGGAAAATTCTGCAATTTTTTCCCAAAATAGGGATATTTCTGCATTTTTGCCCCAAAATAATAGGGATTTTTGCCTTTTTGCCCCAAAATTAGTGAAATTTCTGAATTTTGCCCCAAAATTAGCAGCATTACTGCATTTTTGCTCCAAAATATGGGAAATTTCTGAAATTTTGTTCCATAATAAGGGAAATTTCTGCCTTTTTACCCCAAAATAATGGGAATTTCTGCATTTTTGCCACAAAATAAGGGAAGTTTCTGAAATTTTATCTTAAAATAAGTTAAATTTCTATCCTTTTGCCACAAAATAAGGGAAATTTCTGCCTATTTGGCCCAAAATAAGGGGAATTTCTGCATTTTTGCACAAAATTAAGGGAAATTTCTGCATTTTTGCCCAAAATTAAGGGGAATTTCTGCTTTTTTGCCCTAAAATAAAGAGAATTTCTGCCTTTTTGCCCCAAAATAAGGGTAATTTAGTCTTTTTGACCTAAAATAAGGGTAATTTCTATTTTTGGCCTAAAATAATAAGAATTTCTCTCTTTTTGCCCTAAAATAAGGAAAATTTCTGCATTTTTGCTCGAAAATAAGGGGAATGTCAGCATTTTTGCCCCAAAATAAAGGAAATTTCTGCCTTTTTGCCCCAAAATTAGGGGAATTTCTGCCTTTTTGCCCCCAAATTAGGTGCATTACTGTGTTTTTGCCCCAAAATAATGGAAATTTCTGCATTTATTGCCAAAATTATGTGGAATTTCTGCCTTTTTCCTCTAAAATAAGAAGAATTTCTGCCTTTTTGGCACAAAATAAAAGAAATTTAAGGCTTTTTCCCTAAAATAAGGGTAAGTTCTGGAATTTGCCCCCAAAAAAGCGTAATTTCTGCCCTTTTGCCTTGAAATAAAAGGAATTTCTGTATTTTTGCCACAAGATAAAGGAAATTTCTGCAATTTTGCTTAAAAATAAGGGAAATTTCTGCAATTTTGTCCCAAAAAAAAAATTTCATTAATTTCCCCCACAATAAGGGGAATTTCTGTCTTTTTGCCCCGAAATTAACGGAATTTCTGATTTTTGCCCCAAAATTAGAAGCATTACAGAATTTTTGCCACAAAATAAGGGAAATTTCAACAATTTGCCTCAAAAAAGAAGAATTTTCTGCCTTTTTGACCCAAAAAAGGGAAAATTTCTGAATTTTTGCCCCCAAATAAGTGGAATTTCTGCCTTTTTGCCCCAAAATTAGTGGAATTTCTAAATTTTGCCCCAAAATTAGAAGCATTAGTGCATTTTTGCCCAAAAATATGGAAAATCTCTGTAATTTTGTTCCAAAATAAAGGGAATTTCTGCCTTTCTACCCCAAAATAATGGGAATTTCTTCATTTTTGCCACAAAATACGGTAAATTTCTGCAATATTATCCTAAAATAAGTTAAATTTCTATACTTTTGCCCCAAAATAAAAGAAATTCCTGCCTTTGTAGCCCCAAATAAGAGGAATTTCTGCATTTTTGCCCCAAATTAAGGGAAATTTCTGCATTTTTCCCCAAAAATAAGGGTAATATCTGTATTTTTGGCCTAAAATTAGGGGAATTTCTGCAATTTTGCCCCAAAATAAGGGAAATTTCTGTAATTTATCCCCAAAATTAGGGGAATTTATGCCTTTTTTCAACATAATAAGGGAAATTTATGCAATTTTGCACCAAAATAAGGGAATTTTCTTCATTTTTGCTCCAAAATAAAGGGAATTGCTTCCTTTTTGAAACAAAAAAAGGAGAATTTCTGCAATTTTGTTCCAAAATAAGGGGAATTTCTGCATTTTTGCGCCAAAATAAGGAAAATTTCTGCCTTTTTGGCACAAAAAAGGAGGAATTTCAGTCTTTTTGCCCTAAAATAAGGGTAATTTCTGCACATTTGGCACCAAGTATGCGGTGTTTCTGCATTTTTGACCCGAAATAAGGGGTATTTCTGCAATTTTGCCCCAAAATAAGAGAAATTTTTGCAATTTTGTCCAAAAAAGGAAATGTCAGCAATTTTGCCCCACAATAGGGGAATTTCTGCCTTTTTGCCCCAAAATTATGGGAATTTCTGAATTTTTGCTCCAAAATTAGAAGCATTACTGCATTCTTACCCCATAATAAAAGAAATTTCTGCAATTTGCCTCAAAATAAAGGAAAATTCTGCAATTTTGTCCCAAAATAGGGATATTTCTGCATTTTTGCCCCAAAATAATACGGATTTTTGCCTTTTTGCCCCAAAATTAGTGAAATTTCTGAATTTTGCCCCAAAATTAGCAGCATTACTGCATTTTTGCTCCAAAATATGGGAAATTTCTGAAATTTTGTTCCATAATAAGGGAAATTTCTGCCTTTTTACCCCAAAATAATGGGAATTTCTGCATTTTTGCCACAAAATAAGGGAAGTTTCTGAAATTTTATCTTAAAATAAGTTAAATTTCTATCCTTTTGCCACAAAATAAGGGAAATTTCTGCCTATTTGGCCCAAAATAAGGGGAATTTCTGCATTTTTGCACAAAATTAAGGGAAATTTCTGCATTTTTGCCCAAAATTAAGGGGAATTTCTGCTTTTTTGCCCTAAAATAAAGAGAATTTCTGCCTTTTTGCCCCAAAATAAAGAGAATTTAGTCTTTTTGACCTAAAATAAGGGTAATTTCTATTTTTGGCCTAAAATAATAAGAATTTCTGTCTTTTTGCCCTAAAATAAGGAAAATTTCTGCATTTTTGCTCGAAAATAAGGGGAATGTCAGCATTTTTGCCCCAAAATAAAGGAAATTTCTGCCTTTTTGCCCCAAAATTAGGGGAATTTCTGCCTTTTTGCCCCCAAATTAGGTGCATTACTGTGTTTTTGCCCCAAAATAATGGAAATTTCTGCATTTATTGCCAAAATTATGTGGAATTTCTGCCTTTTTCCTCTAAAATAAGAAGAATTTCTGCCTTTTTGGCACAAAATAAAAGAAATTTAAGGCTTTTTCCCTAAAATAAGGGTAAGTTCTGGAATTTGCCCCCAAAAAAGCGTAATTTCTGCCCTTTTGCCTTGAAATAAAAGGAATTTCTGTATTTTTGCCACAAGATAAAGGAAATTTCTGCAATTTTGCTTAAAAATAAGGGAAATTTCTGCAATTTTGTCCCAAAAAAATATTTCATTAATTTCCCCCACAATAAGGGGAATTTCTGTCTTTTTGCCCCAAAATTAACGGAATTTCTGATATTCGCCCCAAAATTAGAAGCATTACAGAAATTTTGCCACAAAATAAGGGTAATTTCAACAATTTGCTTCAAAAAAGAAGAATTTTCTGCCTTTTTGACCCAAAAAAGGGAAAATTTCTGAATTTTTGCCCCCAAATAAGTGGAATTTCTGCCTTTTTGCCCCAAAATTAGTGTAATTTCTAATTTTTGCCCCAAAATTAGAAGCATTAGTACATTTTTGCTTAAAAATATGGGAAATTTCTGCAATTTTGTTCCAAAATAAAAGAAATTTCTGCCTTTCTACCCCAAAATAATGGGAATTTCTTCATTTTTGCCACAAAATAAGGTAAATATCTGCAATATTATCCTAAAATAAGTTAAATTTCTATACTTTTGCCTCAAAATAAGGGAAATTCCTGTTTTTTTTAGCCCCAAGTAAGGGGAATTTTTGCATTTTTGCCCCAAATTAAGGAAAATTTCTGCATTTTTGCCCAAAAATAAGGGTAATTTCTTTATTTTTGGCCTAGAATAAGGGGAATTTCTGCCTTTTTGCCCCATAATAAGGGAAATTTATGCAATTTTGCACCAAAATAAGGGAATTTTCTTCATTTTTGCTCCAAAATAGAGGGAATTTCTGCCTTTTTGCCCCAATATGACGAGAATTTCTGCCTGTTTGCCCCCAAATAATAGGAATTTCTGCTTTTTTGCCACAAAATAATAGGAATTTTTGCCTTTTTGCCCCAAAATTAGTGAAATTTCTGAATTTTGTCCCAAAATTAGTGAAATTTCTGAATTTTGCACCAAAATTAGAAGCATTACTGTTTTTTTGCCCCAAAATATGGGAAATTTCTGCAATTTTGTTACAAAATAAGGGAAATTTCAGCAATTTGCCTCGAAAAAGAAGAATTTTCTGCCTTTTTGACCCAAAAAAAGGAAATTTCTTAATTTTTGCTCCCAAATAAGTGGAATTTCTGCCTTTTTGCCCCAAAATTAGTGGAATTTCTAAATTTTGCCCCAAAATTAGAAGCATTAGTGCATTTTTGCCCAAAAATATGGGAAATCTCTGTAATTTTGTTCCAAAATAAAGGGAATTTCTGCCTTTCTACCCCAAAATAATGGGAATTTCTTCATTTTTGCCACAAAATACGGTAAATTTCTGCAATATTATCCTAAAATAAGTTAAATTTCTATACTTTTGCCCCAAAATAAAAGAAATTCCTGCCTTTGTAGCCCCAAATAAGAGGAATTTCTGCATTTTTGCCCCAAATTAAGGGAAATTTCTGCATTTTTCCCCAAAAATAAGGGTAATATCTGTATTTTTGGCCTAAAATATGGGGAATTTCTGCATTTTTGCCCCAAAATAAGGGGAATTCCTTGATTTTTGTCCTGTATTAAGGAAAATTTCTGCATTTTTGCTCCAAACTAAGGTGAATTTTTGCAATTTTTCCCCCAAATTATGGGAATTTCTGTAATTTTGCCCCAAATATGGGGAATTTCTGCAATTTTGCCCTAAAATTAGGGGAATTTCTGCAATTTTGCCCCAAAATAAGGGAAATTTCTGTAATTTATCCCCAAAATTAGGGGAATTTATGCCTTTTTGCAACATAATAAGGGAAATTTATGCAATTTTGCACCAAAATAAGGGAATTTTCTTCATTTTTGCTCCAAAATAAAGGGAATTGCTTCCTTTTTGAAACAAAAAAAGGAGAATTTCTGCAATTTTGTTCCAAAATAAGGGGAATTTCTGCATTTTTGCGCCAAAATAAGGAAAATTTCTGCCTTTTTGGCACAAAAAGAGGAATTTCAGTCTTTTTGCCCTAAAATAAGGGTAATTTCTGCACATTTGGCACCAAGTATGCGGTGTTTCTGCATTTTTGACCCGAAATAAGGGGTATTTCTGCAATTTTGCCCCAAAATAAGAGAAATTTTTGCAATTTTGTCCAAAAAAGGAAATGTCAGCAATTTTGCCCCACAATAGGGGAATTTCTGCCTTTTTGCCCCAAAATTAGGGGAATTTCTGAATTTTTGCTCCAAAATTAGAAGCATTACTGCATTCTTACCCCATAATAAAAGAAATTTCTGCAATTTGCCTCAAAATAAAGGAAAATTCTGCAATTTTGTCCCAAAAAAGGGATATTTCTGCATTTTTGCCCCAAAATAATAGGGATTATTGCCTTTTTGCCCCAAAATTAGTGAAATTTCTGAATTTTGCCCCAAAATTAGCAGCATTACTGCATTTTTGCTCCAAAATATGGGAAATTTCTGAAATTTTGTTACAAAATAAGGGAAATTTCTGCCTTTTTACCCCAAAATAATGGGAATTTCTGCATTTTTGCCACAAAATAAGGGAAGTTTCTGAAATTTTATCTTAAAATAAGTTAAATTTCTATCCTTTTGCCAAAAATAAGGGAAATTTCTGCCTATTTGGCCCAAAATAAGGGGAATTTCTGCATTTTTGCACAAAATTAAGGGAAATTTCTGCATTTTTGCCCAAAATTAAGGGGAATTTCTGCTTTTTTGCCCTAAAATAAAGAGAATTTCTGCCTTTTTGCCCCAAAATAAGGGTAATTTAGTCTTTTTGACCTAAAATAAGGGTAATTTCTATTTTTGGCCTAAAATAAGAATTTCTGTCTTTTTGCCCTAAAATAAGGAAAATTTCTGCATTTTTGCTCGAAAATAAGGGGAATTTCAGCATTTTTGCCCCAAAATAAAGGAAATTTCTGCCTTTTTGCCCCAAAATTAGGGGAATTTCTGCCTTTTTGCCCCCAAATTAGGTGCATTACTGTGTTTTTGCCCCAAAATAATGGAAATTTCTGCATTTATTGCCAAAATTATGTGGAATTTCTGCCTTTTTCCTCTAAAATAAGAAGAATTTCTGCCTTTTTGGCACAAAATAAAAGAAATTTAAGGCTTTTTCCCTAAAATAAGGGTAAGTTCTGGAATTTGCCCCCAAAAAAGCGTAATTTCTGCCCTTTTGCCTTGAAATAAAAGGAATTTCTGTATTTTTGCCACAAGATAAAGGAAATTTCTGCAATTTTGCTTAAAAATAAGGGAAATTTCTGCAATTTTGTCCCAAAAAAATATTTCATTAATTTCCCCCACAATAAGGGGAATTTCTGTCTTTTTGCCCCAAAATTAACGGAATTTCTGATATTCGCCCCAAAATTAGAAGCATTACAGAAATTTTGCCACAAAATAAGGGTAATTTCAACAATTTGCTTCAAAAAAGAAGAATTTTCTGCCTTTTTGACCCAAAAAAGGGAAAATTTCTGAATTTTTGCCCCCAAATAAGTGGAATTTCTGCCTTTTTGCCCCAAAATTAGTGTAATTTCTAATTTTTGCCCCAAAATTAGAAGCATTAGTACATTTTTGCTTAAAAATATGGGAAATTTCTGCAATTTTGTTCCAAAATAAAAGAAATTTCTGCCTTTCTACCCCAAAATAATGGGAATTTCTTCATTTTTGCCACAAAATAAGGTAAATATCTGCAATATTATCCTAAAATAAGTTAAATTTCTATACTTTTGCCTCAAAATAAGGGAAATTCCTGTTTTTTTTAGCCCCAAGTAAGGGGAATTTTTGCATTTTTGCCCCAAATTAAGGAAAATTTCTGCATTTTTGCCCAAAAATAAGGGTAATTTCTTTATTTTTGGCCTAGAATAAGGGGAATTTCTGCCTTTTTGCCCCATAATAAGGGAAATTTATGCAATTTTGCACCAAAATAAGGGAATTTTCTTCATTTTTGCTCCAAAATAGAGGGAATTTCTGCCTTTTTGCCCCAATATGACGAGAATTTCTGCCTGTTTGCCCCCAAATAATAGGAATTTCTGCTTTTTTGCCACAAAATAATAGGAATTTTTGCCTTTTTGCCCCAAAATTAGTGAAATTTCTGAATTTTGTCCCAAAATTAGTGAAATTTCTGAATTTTGCACCAAAATTAGAAGCATTACTGTTTTTTTGCCCCAAAATATGGGAAATTTCTGCAATTTTGTTACAAAATAAGGGAAATTTCAGCAATTTGCCTCGAAAAAGAAGAATTTTCTGCCTTTTTGACCCAAAAAAAGGAAATTTCTTAATTTTTGCTCCCAAATAAGTGGAATTTCTGCCTTTTTGCCCCAAAATTAGTGGAATTTCTAAATTTTGCCCCAAAATTAGAAGCATTAGTGCATTTTTGCCCAAAAATATGGGAAATCTCTGTAATTTTGTTCCAAAATAAAGGGAATTTCTGCCTTTCTACCCCAAAATAATGGGAATTTCTTCATTTTTGCCACAAAATACGGTAAATTTCTGCAATATTATCCTAAAATAAGTTAAATTTCTATACTTTTGCCCCAAAATAAAAGAAATTCCTGCCTTTGTAGCCCCAAATAAGAGGAATTTCTGCATTTTTGCCCCAAATTAAGGGAAATTTCTGCATTTTTCCCCAAAAATAAGGGTAATATCTGTATTTTTGGCCTAAAATATGGGGAATTTCTGCATTTTTGCCCCAAAATAAGGGGAATTCCTTGATTTTTGTCCTGTATTAAGGAAAATTTCTGCATTTTTGCTCCAAACTAAGGTGAATTTTTGCAATTTTTCCCCCAAATTATGGGAATTTCTGTAATTTTGCCCCAAATATGGGGAATTTCTGCAATTTTGCCCTAAAATTAGGGGAATTTCTGCAATTTTGCCCCAAAATAAGGGAAATTTCTGTAATTTATCCCCAAAATTAGGGGAATTTATGCCTTTTTGCAACATAATAAGGGAAATTTATGCAATTTTGCACCAAAATAAGGGAATTTTCTTCATTTTTGCTCCAAAATAAAGGGAATTGCTTCCTTTTTGAAACAAAAAAAGGAGAATTTCTGCAATTTTGTTCCAAAATAAGGGGAATTTCTGCATTTTTGCGCCAAAATAAGGAAAATTTCTGCCTTTTTGGCACAAAAAGAGGAATTTCAGTCTTTTTGCCCTAAAATAAGGGTAATTTCTGCACATTTGGCACCAAGTATGCGGTGTTTCTGCATTTTTGACCCGAAATAAGGGGTATTTCTGCAATTTTGCCCCAAAATAAGAGAAATTTTTGCAATTTTGTCCAAAAAAGGAAATGTCAGCAATTTTGCCCCACAATAGGGGAATTTCTGCCTTTTTGCCCCAAAATTATGGGAATTTCTGAATTTTTGCTCCAAAATTAGAAGCATTACTGCATTCTTACCCCATAATAAAAGAAATTTCTGCAATTTGCCTCAAAATAAAGGAAAATTCTGCAATTTTTTCCCAAAATAGGGATATTTCTGCATTTTTGCCCCAAAATAATAGGGATTTTTGCCTTTTTGCCCCAAAATTAGTGAAATTTCTGAATTTTGCCCCAAAATTAGCAGCATTACTGCATTTTTGCTCCAAAATATGGGAAATTTCTGAAATTTTGTTCCATAATAAGGGAAATTTCTGCCTTTTTACCCCAAAATAATGGGAATTTCTGCATTTTTGCCACAAAATAAGGGAAGTTTCTGAAATTTTATCTTAAAATAAGTTAAATTTCTATCCTTTTGCCACAAAATAAGGGAAATTTCTGCCTATTTGGCCCAAAATAAGGGGAATTTCTGCATTTTTGCACAAAATTAAGGGAAATTTCTGCATTTTTGCCCAAAATTAAGGGGAATTTCTGCTTTTTTGCCCTAAAATAAAGAGAATTTCTGCCTTTTTGCCCCAAAATAAGGGTAATTTAGTCTTTTTGACCTAAAATAAGGGTAATTTCTATTTTTGGCCTAAAATAATAAGAATTTCTCTCTTTTTGCCCTAAAATAAGGAAAATTTCTGCATTTTTGCTCGAAAATAAGGGGAATGTCAGCATTTTTGCCCCAAAATAAAGGAAATTTCTGCCTTTTTGCCCCAAAATTAGGGGAATTTCTGCCTTTTTGCCCCCAAATTAGGTGCATTACTGTGTTTTTGCCCCAAAATAATGGAAATTTCTGCATTTATTGCCAAAATTATGTGGAATTTCTGCCTTTTTCCTCTAAAATAAGAAGAATTTCTGCCTTTTTGGCACAAAATAAAAGAAATTTAAGGCTTTTTCCCTAAAATAAGGGTAAGTTCTGGAATTTGCCCCCAAAAAAGCGTAATTTCTGCCCTTTTGCCTTGAAATAAAAGGAATTTCTGTATTTTTGCCACAAGATAAAGGAAATTTCTGCAATTTTGCTTAAAAATAAGGGAAATTTCTGCAATTTTGTCCCAAAAAAAAAATTTCATTAATTTCCCCCACAATAAGGGGAATTTCTGTCTTTTTGCCC
The DNA here is from genome assembly GCF_963924665.1 of Micromys minutus. Taxonomy (NCBI): domain Eukaryota; kingdom Metazoa; phylum Chordata; class Mammalia; order Rodentia; family Muridae; genus Micromys; species Micromys minutus. The sequence goes on along the minus strand of NW_027667692.1, from coordinate 271,364 downwards.
CAAAATTAACGGAATTTCTGATTTTTGCCCCAAAATTAGAAGCATTACAGAATTTTTGCCACAAAATAAGGGAAATTTCAACAATTTGCCTCAAAAAAGAAGAATTTTCTGCCTTTTTGACCCAAAAAAGGGAAAATTTCTGAATTTTTGCCCCCAAATAAGTGGAATTTCTGCCTTTTTGCCCCAAAATTAGTGGAATTTCTAAATTTTGCCCCAAAATTAGAAGCATTAGTGCATTTTTGCCCAAAAATATGGAAAATCTCTGTAATTTTGTTCCAAAATAAAGGGAATTTCTGCCTTTCTACCCCAAAATAATGGGAATTTCTTCATTTTTGCCACAAAATACGGTAAATTTCTGCAATATTATCCTAAAATAAGTTAAATTTCTATACTTTTGCCCCAAAATAAAAGAAATTCCTGCCTTTGTAGCCCCAAATAAGAGGAATTTCTGCATTTTTGCCCCAAATTAAGGGAAATTTCTGCATTTTTCCCCAAAAATAAGGGTAATATCTGTATTTTTGGCCTAAAATTAGGGGAATTTCTGCAATTTTGCCCCAAAATAAGGGAAATTTCTGTAATTTATCCCCAAAATTAGGGGAATTTATGCCTTTTTTCAACATAATAAGGGAAATTTATGCAATTTTGCACCAAAATAAGGGAATTTTCTTCATTTTTGCTCCAAAATAAAGGGAATTGCTTCCTTTTTGAAACAAAAAAAGGAGAATTTCTGCAATTTTGTTCCAAAATAAGGGGAATTTCTGCATTTTTGCGCCAAAATAAGGAAAATTTCTGCCTTTTTGGCACAAAAAAGGAGGAATTTCAGTCTTTTTGCCCTAAAATAAGGGTAATTTCTGCACATTTGGCACCAAGTATGCGGTGTTTCTGCATTTTTGACCCGAAATAAGGGGTATTTCTGCAATTTTGCCCCAAAATAAGAGAAATTTTTGCAATTTTGTCCAAAAAAGGAAATGTCAGCAATTTTGCCCCACAATAGGGGAATTTCTGCCTTTTTGCCCCAAAATTATGGGAATTTCTGAATTTTTGCTCCAAAATTAGAAGCATTACTGCATTCTTACCCCATAATAAAAGAAATTTCTGCAATTTGCCTCAAAATAAAGGAAAATTCTGCAATTTTGTCCCAAAATAGGGATATTTCTGCATTTTTGCCCCAAAATAATAGGGATTTTTGCCTTTTTGCCCCAAAATTAGTGAAATTTCTGAATTTTGCCCCAAAATTAGCAGCATTACTGCATTTTTGCTCCAAAATATGGGAAATTTCTGAAATTTTGTTCCATAATAAGGGAAATTTCTGCCTTTTTACCCCAAAATAATGGGAATTTCTGCATTTTTGCCACAAAATAAGGGAAGTTTCTGAAATTTTATCTTAAAATAAGTTAAATTTCTATCCTTTTGCCACAAAATAAGGGAAATTTCTGCCTATTTGGCCCAAAATAAGGGGAATTTCTGCATTTTTGCACAAAATTAAGGGAAATTTCTGCATTTTTGCCCAAAATTAAGGGGAATTTCTGCTTTTTTGCCCTAAAATAAAGAGAATTTCTGCCTTTTTGCCCCAAAATAAAGAGAATTTAGTCTTTTTGACCTAAAATAAGGGTAATTTCTATTTTTGGCCTAAAATAATAAGAATTTCTGTCTTTTTGCCCTAAAATAAGGAAAATTTCTGCATTTTTGCTCGAAAATAAGGGGAATGTCAGCATTTTTGCCCCAAAATAAAGGAAATTTCTGCCTTTTTGCCCCAAAATTAGGGGAATTTCTGCCTTTTTGCCCCCAAATTAGGTGCATTACTGTGTTTTTGCCCCAAAATAATGGAAATTTCTGCATTTATTGCCAAAATTATGTGGAATTTCTGCCTTTTTCCTCTAAAATAAGAAGAATTTCTGCCTTTTTGGCACAAAATAAAAGAAATTTAAGGCTTTTTCCCTAAAATAAGGGTAAGTTCTGGAATTTGCCCCCAAAAAAGCGTAATTTCTGCCCTTTTGCCTTGAAATAAAAGGAATTTCTGTATTTTTGCCACAAGATAAAGGAAATTTCTGCAATTTTGCTTAAAAATAAGGGAAATTTCTGCAATTTTGTCCCAAAAAAATATTTCATTAATTTCCCCCACAATAAGGGGAATTTCTGTCTTTTTGCCCCAAAATTAACGGAATTTCTGATATTCGCCCCAAAATTAGAAGCATTACAGAAATTTTGCCACAAAATAAGGGTAATTTCAACAATTTGCTTCAAAAAAGAAGAATTTTCTGCCTTTTTGACCCAAAAAAGGGAAAATTTCTGAATTTTTGCCCCCAAATAAGTGGAATTTCTGCCTTTTTGCCCCAAAATTAGTGTAATTTCTAATTTTTGCCCCAAAATTAGAAGCATTAGTACATTTTTGCTTAAAAATATGGGAAATTTCTGCAATTTTGTTCCAAAATAAAAGAAATTTCTGCCTTTCTACCCCAAAATAATGGGAATTTCTTCATTTTTGCCACAAAATAAGGTAAATATCTGCAATATTATCCTAAAATAAGTTAAATTTCTATACTTTTGCCTCAAAATAAGGGAAATTCCTGTTTTTTTTAGCCCCAAGTAAGGGGAATTTTTGCATTTTTGCCCCAAATTAAGGAAAATTTCTGCATTTTTGCCCAAAAATAAGGGTAATTTCTTTATTTTTGGCCTAGAATAAGGGGAATTTCTGCCTTTTTGCCCCATAATAAGGGAAATTTATGCAATTTTGCACCAAAATAAGGGAATTTTCTTCATTTTTGCTCCAAAATAGAGGGAATTTCTGCCTTTTTGCCCCAATATGACGAGAATTTCTGCCTGTTTGCCCCCAAATAATAGGAATTTCTGCTTTTTTGCCACAAAATAATAGGAATTTTTGCCTTTTTGCCCCAAAATTAGTGAAATTTCTGAATTTTGTCCCAAAATTAGTGAAATTTCTGAATTTTGCACCAAAATTAGAAGCATTACTGTTTTTTTGCCCCAAAATATGGGAAATTTCTGCAATTTTGTTACAAAATAAGGGAAATTTCAGCAATTTGCCTCGAAAAAGAAGAATTTTCTGCCTTTTTGACCCAAAAAAAGGAAATTTCTTAATTTTTGCTCCCAAATAAGTGGAATTTCTGCCTTTTTGCCCCAAAATTAGTGGAATTTCTAAATTTTGCCCCAAAATTAGAAGCATTAGTGCATTTTTGCCCAAAAATATGGGAAATCTCTGTAATTTTGTTCCAAAATAAAGGGAATTTCTGCCTTTCTACCCCAAAATAATGGGAATTTCTTCATTTTTGCCACAAAATACGGTAAATTTCTGCAATATTATCCTAAAATAAGTTAAATTTCTATACTTTTGCCCCAAAATAAAAGAAATTCCTGCCTTTGTAGCCCCAAATAAGAGGAATTTCTGCATTTTTGCCCCAAATTAAGGGAAATTTCTGCATTTTTCCCCAAAAATAAGGGTAATATCTGTATTTTTGGCCTAAAATATGGGGAATTTCTGCATTTTTGCCCCAAAATAAGGGGAATTCCTTGATTTTTGTCCTGTATTAAGGAAAATTTCTGCATTTTTGCTCCAAACTAAGGTGAATTTTTGCAATTTTTCCCCCAAATTATGGGAATTTCTGTAATTTTGCCCCAAATATGGGGAATTTCTGCAATTTTGCCCTAAAATTAGGGGAATTTCTGCAATTTTGCCCCAAAATAAGGGAAATTTCTGTAATTTATCCCCAAAATTAGGGGAATTTATGCCTTTTTGCAACATAATAAGGGAAATTTATGCAATTTTGCACCAAAATAAGGGAATTTTCTTCATTTTTGCTCCAAAATAAAGGGAATTGCTTCCTTTTTGAAACAAAAAAAGGAGAATTTCTGCAATTTTGTTCCAAAATAAGGGGAATTTCTGCATTTTTGCGCCAAAATAAGGAAAATTTCTGCCTTTTTGGCACAAAAAGAGGAATTTCAGTCTTTTTGCCCTAAAATAAGGGTAATTTCTGCACATTTGGCACCAAGTATGCGGTGTTTCTGCATTTTTGACCCGAAATAAGGGGTATTTCTGCAATTTTGCCCCAAAATAAGAGAAATTTTTGCAATTTTGTCCAAAAAAGGAAATGTCAGCAATTTTGCCCCACAATAGGGGAATTTCTGCCTTTTTGCCCCAAAATTAGGGGAATTTCTGAATTTTTGCTCCAAAATTAGAAGCATTACTGCATTCTTACCCCATAATAAAAGAAATTTCTGCAATTTGCCTCAAAATAAAGGAAAATTCTGCAATTTTGTCCCAAAAAAGGGATATTTCTGCATTTTTGCCCCAAAATAATAGGGATTATTGCCTTTTTGCCCCAAAATTAGTGAAATTTCTGAATTTTGCCCCAAAATTAGCAGCATTACTGCATTTTTGCTCCAAAATATGGGAAATTTCTGAAATTTTGTTACAAAATAAGGGAAATTTCTGCCTTTTTACCCCAAAATAATGGGAATTTCTGCATTTTTGCCACAAAATAAGGGAAGTTTCTGAAATTTTATCTTAAAATAAGTTAAATTTCTATCCTTTTGCCAAAAATAAGGGAAATTTCTGCCTATTTGGCCCAAAATAAGGGGAATTTCTGCATTTTTGCACAAAATTAAGGGAAATTTCTGCATTTTTGCCCAAAATTAAGGGGAATTTCTGCTTTTTTGCCCTAAAATAAAGAGAATTTCTGCCTTTTTGCCCCAAAATAAGGGTAATTTAGTCTTTTTGACCTAAAATAAGGGTAATTTCTATTTTTGGCCTAAAATAATAAGAATTTCTGTCTTTTTGCCCTAAAATAAGGAAAATTTCTGCATTTTTGCTCGAAAATAAGGGGAATGTCAGCATTTTTGCCCCAAAATAAAGGAAATTTCTGCCTTTTTGCCCCAAAATTAGGGGAATTTCTGCCTTTTTGCCCCCAAATTAGGTGCATTACTGTGTTTTTGCCCTAAAATAATGGAAATTTCTGCATTTATTGCCAAAATTATGTGGAATTTCTGCCTTTTTCCTCTAAAATAAGAAGAATTTCTGCCTTTTTGGCACAAAATAAAAGAAATTTAAGGCTTTTTCCCTAAAATAAGGGTAAGTTCTGGAATTTGCCCCCAAAAAAGCGTAATTTCTGCCCTTTTGCCTTGAAATAAAAGGAATTTCTGTATTTTTGCCACAAGATAAAGGAAATTTCTGCAATTTTGCTTAAAAATAAGGGAAATTTCTGCAATTTTGTCCCAAAAAAAAAATTTCATTAATTTCCCCCACAATAAGGGGAATTTCTGTCTTTTTGCCCCAAAATTAACGGAATTTCTGATTTTTGCCCCAAAATTAGAAGCATTACAGAATTTTTGCCACAAAATAAGGGAAATTTCTGCAATTTTCCTCAAAAAAGAAGAAGTTTCTGCATTTTTGACCCAAAAAAGGGAAAATTTCTGAATTTTTGCCCCCAAATAAGTGGAATTTCTGCCTTTTTGCCCCAAAATTAGTGGAATTTCTAAATTTTGCCCCAAAATTAGAAGCATTAGTGCATTTTTGCCCAAAAATATGGGAAATCTCTGTAATTTTGTTCCAAAATAAAGGGAATTTCTGCCTTTCTACCCCAAAATAATGGGAATTTCTTCATTTTTGCCACAAAATACGGTAAATTTCTGCAATATTATCCTAAAATAAGTTAAATTTCTATACTTTTGCCCCAAAATAAAAGAAATTCCTGCCTTTGTAGCCCCAAATAAGAGGAATTTCTGCATTTTTGCCCCAAATTAAGGGAAATTTCTGCATTTTTCCCCAAAAATAAGGGTAATATCTGTATTTTTGGCCTAAAATATGGGGAATTTCTGCATTTTTGCCCCAAAATAAGGGGAATTCCTTGATTTTTGTCCTGTATTAAGGAAAATTTCTGCATTTTTGCTCCAAACTAAGGTGAATTTTTGCAATTTTTCCCCCAAATTATGGGAATTTCTGTAATTTTGCCCCAAATATGGGGAATTTCTGCAATTTTGCCCTAAAATTAGGGGAATTTCTGCAATTTTGCCCCAAAATAAGGGAAATTTCTGTAATTTATCCCCAAAATTAGGGGAATTTATGCCTTTTTGCAACATAATAAGGGAAATTTATGCAATTTTGCACCAAAATAAGGGAATTTTCTTCATTTTTGCTCCAAAATAAAGGGAATTGCTTCCTTTTTGAAACAAAAAAAGGAGAATTTCTGCAATTTTGTTCCAAAATAAGGGGAATTTCTGCATTTTTGTGCCAAAATAAGGAAAATTTCTGCCTTTTTGGCACAAAAAGAGGAATTTCAGTCTTTTTGCCCTAAAATAAGGGTAATTTCTGCACATTTGGCACCAAGTATGCGGTGTTTCTGCATTTTTGACCCGAAATAAGGGGTATTTCTGCAATTTTGCCCCAAAATAAGAGAAATTTTTGCAATTTTGTCCAAAAAAGGAAATGTCAGCAATTTTGCCCCACAATAGGGGAATTTCTGCCTTTTTGCCCCAAAATTAGGGGAATTTCTGAATTTTTGCTCCAAAATTAGAAGCATTACTGCATTCTTACCCCATAATAAAAGAAATTTCTGCAATTTGCCTCAAAATAAAGGAAAATTCTGCAATTTTGTCCCAAAAAAGGGATATTTTTGCATTTTTGCCCCAAAATAATAGGGATTATTGCCTTTTTGCCCCAAAATTAGTGAAATTTCTGAATTTTGCCCCAAAATTAGCAGCATTACTGCATTTTTGCTCCAAAATATGGGAAATTTCTGAAATTTTGTTCCAAAATAAGGGAAATTTCTGCCTTTTTACCCCAAAATAATGGGAATTTCTGCATTTTTGCCACAAAATAAGGGAAGTTTCTGAAATTTTATCTTAAAATAAGTTAAATTTCTATCCTTTTGCCAAAAATAAGGGAAATTTCTGCCTATTTGGCCCAAAATAAGGGGAATTTCTGCATTTTTGCACAAAATTAAGGGAAATTTCTGCATTTTTGCCCAAAATTAAGGGGAATTTCTGCTTTTTTGCCCTAAAATAAAGAGAATTTCTGCCTTTTTGCCCCAAAATAAGGGTAATTTAGTCTTTTTGACCTAAAATAAGGGTAATTTCTATTTTTGGCCTAAAATAATAAGAATTTCTGTCTTTTTGCCCTAAAATAAGGAAAATTTCTGCATTTTTGCTCGAAAATAAGGGGAATTTCAGCATTTTTGCCCCAAAATAAAGGAAATTTCTGCCTTTTTGCCCCAAAATTAGGGGAATTTCTGCCTTTTTGCCCCCAAATTAGGTGCATTACTGTGTTTTTGCCCCAAAATAATGGAAATTTCTGCATTTATTGCCAAAATTATGTGGAATTTCTGCCTTTTTCCTCTAAAATAAGAAGAATTTCTGCCTTTTTGGCACAAAATAAAAGAAATTTAAGGCTTTTTCCCTAAAATAAGGGTAAGTTCTGGAATTTGCCCCCAAAAAAGCGTAATTTCTGCCCTTTTGCCTTGAAATAAAAGGAATTTCTGTATTTTTGCCACAAGATAAAGGAAATTTCTGCAATTTTGCTTAAAAATAAGGGAAATTTCTGCAATTTTGTCCCAAAAAAAAAATTTCATTAATTTCCCCCACAATAAGGGGAATTTCTGTCTTTTTGCCCCAAAATTAACGGAATTTCTGATTTTTGCCCCAAAATTAGAAGCATTACAGAATTTTTGCCACAAAATAAGGGAAATTTCAACAATTTGCCTCAAAAAAGAAGAATTTTCTGCCTTTTTGACCCAAAAAAGGGAAAATTTCTGAATTTTTGCCCCCAAATAAGTGGAATTTCTTCCTTTTTGCCCCAAAATTAGTGGAATTTCTAATTTTTGCCCCAAAATTAGAAGCATTAGTACATTTTGACTTAAAAATATGGGAAATTTCTGCAATTTTGTTCCAAAATAAAAGAAATTTCTGCCTTTCTACCCCAAAATAATGGGAATTTCTTCATTTTTGCCACAAAATAAGGTAAATATCTGCAATATTATCCTAAAATAAGTTAAATTTCTATACTTTTGCCTCAAAATAAGGGAATTTCCTGTTTTTTTAGCCCCAAGTAAGGGGAATTTTTGCATTTTTGCCCCAAATTAAGGAAAATTTCTGCATTTTTGCCCAAAAATAAGGGTAATTTCTTTATTTTTGGCCTAGAATAAGGGGAATTTCTGCCTTTTTGCCCCATAATAAGGGAAATTTATGCAATTTTGCACCAAAATAAGGGAATTTTCTTCATTTTTGCTCCAAAATAGAGGGAATTTCTGCCTTTTTGCCCCAATATGACGAGAATTTCTGCCTGTTTGCCCCCAAATAATAGGAATTTCTGCTTTTTTGCCACAAAATAATAGGAATTTCTGCCTTTTTGCCCCAAAATTAGTGAAATTTCTGAATTTTGTCCCAAAATTAGTGAAATTTCTGAATTTTGCACCAAAATTAGAAGCATTACTGTTTTTTTGCCCCAAAATATGGGAAATTTCTGCAATTTTGTTACAAAATAAGGGAAATTTCAGCAATTTGCCTCGAAAAAGAAGAATTTTCTGCCTTTTTGACCCAAAAAAAGGAAATTTCTCAATTTTTGCTCCCAAATAAGTGGAATTTCTGCCTTTTTGCCCCAAAATTAGTGGAATTTCTAAATTTTGCCCCAAAATTAGAAGCATTAGTGCATTTTTGCCCAAAAATATGGGAAATTTCTGTAATTTTGTTCCAAAATAAAGGGAATTTCTGCCTTTCTACCCCAAAATAATGGGAATTTCTTCATTTTTGCCACAAAATATGGTAAATTTCTGCAATATTATCCTAAAATAAGTTAAATTTCTATACTTTTGCCCCAAAATAAAAGAAATTCCTGCCTTTGTAGCCACAAATAAGAGGAATTTCTGCATTTTTGCCCCAAATTAAGGGAAATTTCTGCATTTTTCCCCAAAAATAAGGGTAATATCTGTATTTTTGGCCTAAAATATGGGGAATTTCTGCATTTTTGCCCCAAAATAAGGGGAATTCCTTGATTTTTGTCCTGTATTAAGGAAAATTTCTGCATTTTTGCTCCAAACTAAGGTGAATTTTTGCAATTTTTCCCCCAAATTATGGGAATTTCTGTAATTTTGCCCCAAATATGGGGAATTTCTGCAATTTTGCCCTAAAATTAGGGGAATTTCTGCAATTTTGCCCCAAAATAAGGGAAATTTCTGTAATTTATCCCCAAAATTAGGGGAATTTATGCCTTTTTGCAACATAATAAGGGAAATTTATGCAATTTTGCACCAAAATAAGGGAATTTTCTTCATTTTTGCTCCAAAATAAAGGGAATTGCTTCCTTTTTGAAACAAAAAAAGGAGAATTTCTGCAATTTTGTTCCAAAATAAGGGGAATTTCTGCATTTTTGCGCCAAAATAAGGAAAATTTCTGCCTTTTTGGCACAAAAAAGGAGGAATTTCAGTCTTTTTGCCCTAAAATAAGGGTAATTTCTGCACATTTGACACCAAGTATGCGGTGTTTCTGCATTTTTGACCCGAAATAAGGGGTATTTCTGCAATTTTGCCCCAAAATAAGAGAAATTTTTGCAATTTTGTCCAAAAAAGGAAATGTCAGCAATTTTGCCCCACAATAGGGGAATTTCTGCCTTTTTGCCCCAAAATTAGGGGAATTTCTGAATTTTTGCTCCAAAATTAGAAGCATTACTGCATTCTTACCCCATAATAAAAGAAATTTCTGCAATTTGCCTCAAAATAAAGGAAAATTCTGCAATTTTGTCCCAAAATAGGGATATTTCTGCATTTTTGCCCCAAAATAATAGGGATTTTTGCCTTTTTGCCCCAAAATTAGTGAAATTTCTGAATTTTGCCCCAAAATTAGCAGCATTACTGCATTTTTGCTCCAAAATATGGGAAATTTCTGAAATTTTGTTCCAAAATAAGGGAAATTTCTGCCTTTTTACCCCAAAATAATGGGAATTTCTGCATTTTTGCCACAAAATTAGGGAAGTTTCTGAAATTTTATCTTAAAATAAGTTAAATTTCTATCCTTTTGCCACAAAATAAGGGAAATTTCTGCCTATTTGGCCCAAAATAAGGGAAATTTCTGCATTTTTGCACAAAATTAAGGGAAATTTCTGCATTTTTGCCCAAAATTAAGGGGAATTTCTGCTTTTTTGCCCTAAAATAAAGAGAATTTCTGCCTTTTTGCCCCAAAATAAGGGTAATTTAGTCTTTTTGACCTAAAATAAGGGTAATTTCTATTTTTGGCCTAAAATAATAAGAATTTCTGTCTTTTTGCCCTAAAATAAGAAAAATTTCTGCATTTTTGCTCGAAAATAAGGGGAATTTCAGCATTTTTGCCCCAAAATAAGGGGAATTTCTGCCTTTTTGCCCCAAAATTAGGGGAATTTCTGCCTTTTTGCCCCCAAATTAGGTGCATTACTGTGTTTTTGCCCCAAAATAATGGAAATTTCTGCATTTATTGCCAAAATTATGTGGAATTTCTGCCTTTTTCCTCTAAAATAAGAAGAATTTCTGCCTTTTTGGCACAAAATAAAAGAAATTTAAGGCTTTTTCCCTAAAATAAGGGTAAGTTCTAGAATTTGCCCCCAAAAAAGCGTAATTTCTGCCCTTTTGCCTTGAAATAAAAGGAATTTCTGTATTTTTGCCACAAGATAAAGGAAATTTCTGCAATTTTGCTTAAAAATAAGGGAAATTTCTGCAATTTTGTCCCAAAAAAAATTTCATTAATTTCCCCCACAATAAGGGGAATTTCTGTCTTTTTGCCCCAAAATTAACGGAATTTCTGATTTTTGCCCCAAAATTAGAAGCATTACAGAATTTTTGCCACAAAATAAGGGAAATTTCAACAATTTGCCTCAAAAAAGAAGAATTTTCTGCCTTTTTGACCCAAAAAAGGGAAATTTCTGAATTTTTGCCCCCAAATAAGTGGAATTTCTGCCTTTTTGCCCCTAAATTAGTGGAATTTCTAATTTTTGCCCCAAAATTAGAAGCATTAGTACATTTTTGCTTAAAAATATGGGAAATTTTTGCAATTTTGTTCCAAAATAAAAGAAATTTCTGCCTTTCTACCCCAAAATAATGGGAATTTCTTCATTTTTGCCACAAAATAAGGTAAATATCTGCAATATTGTCCTAAAATAAGTTAAATTTCTATACTTTTGCCTCAAAATAAGGGAAATTCCTGCCTTTTTAGCCCCAAGTAAGGGGAATTTTTGCATTTTTGCCCCAAATTAAGGAAAATTTCTGCATTTTTTCCCAAAAATAAGGGTAATTTCTTTATTTTTGGCCTAAAATAAGGGGAATTTCTGCCTTTTTGCCCCATAATAAGGGAAATTTATGCAATTTTGCACCAAAATAAGGGAATTTTCTTCATTTTTGCTCCAAAATAAAGGGAATTGCTTCCTTTTTGAAACAAAAAAAGGAGAATTTCTGCAATTTTGTTCCAAAATAAGGGGAATTTCTGCATTTTTGCGCCAAAATAAGGAAAATTTCTGCCTTTTTGGCACAAAAAAGGAGAAATTTCAGTCTTTTTGCCCTAAAATAAGGGTAATTTCTGTACATTTGACACCAAGTATGCGGTGTTTCTGCATTTTTGACCCGAAATAAGGGGTATTTCTGCAATTTTGCCCCAAAATAAGAGAAATTTTTGCAATTTTGTCCAAAAAAGGAAATGTCAGCAATTTTGCCCCACAATAGGGGAATTTCTGCCTTTTTGCCCCAAAATTAGGGGAATTTCTGAATTTTTGCTCCAAAATTAGAAGCATTACTGCATTTTTACCCCATAATAAAAGAAATTTCTGCAATTTGCCTCAAAATAAAGGAAAATTCTGCAATTTTGTCCCAAAATAGGGATATTTCTGCATTTTTGCCCCAAAATAATAGGGATTTTTGCCTTTTTGCCCCAAAATTAGTGAAATTTCTGAATTTTGCCCCAAAATTAGCAGCATTACTGCATTTTTGCTCCAAAATATGGGAAATTTCTGAAATTTTGTTCCAAAATAAGGGAAATTTCTGCCTTTTTACCCCAAAATAATGGGAATTTCTGCATTTTTGCCACAAAATTAGGGAAGTTTCTGAAATTTTATCTTAAAATAAGTTAAATTTCTATCCTTTTGCCACAAAATAAGGGAAATTTCTGCCTATTTGGCCCAAAATAAGGGGAATTTCTGCATTTTTGCACAAAATTAAGGGAAATTTCTGCATTTTTGCCCAAAATTAAGGGGAATTTCTGCTTTTTTGCCCTAAAATAAAGAGAATTTCTGCCTTTTTGCCCCAAAATAAGGGTAATTTAGTCTTTTTGACCTAAAATAAGGGTAATTTCTATTTTTGGCCTAAAATAATAAGAATTTCTGTCTTTTTGCCCTAAAATAAGAAAAATTTCTGCATTTTTGCTCGAAAATAAGGGGAATTTCAGCATTTTTGCCCCAAAATAAGGGGAATTTCTGCCTTTTTGCCCCAAAATTAGGGGAATTTCTGCCTTTTTGCCCCCAAATTAGGTGCATTACTGTGTTTTTGCCCCAAAATAATGGAAATTTCTGCATTTATTGCCAAAATTATGTGGAATTTCTGCCTTTTTCCTCTAAAATAAGAAGAATTTCTGCCTTTTTGGCACAAAATAAAAGAAATTTAAGGCTTTTTCCCTAAAATAAGGGTAAGTTCTAGAATTTGCCTCCAAAAAAGCGTAATTTCTGCCCTTTTGCCTTGAAATAAAAGGAATTTCTGTATTTTTGCCACAAGATAAAGGAAATTTCTGCAATTTTGCTTAAAAATAAGGGAAATTTCTGCAATTTTGTCCCAAAAAAATTTCATTAATTTCCCCCACAATAAGGGGAATTTCTGTCTTTTTGCCCCAAAATTAACGGAATTTCTGATTTTTGCCCCAAAATTAGAAGCATTACAGAATTTTTGCCACAAAATAAGGGAAATTTCAACAATTTGCCTCAAAAAAGAAGAATTTTCTGCCTTTTTGACCCAAAAAAGGGAAATTTCTGAATTTTTGCCCCCAAATAAGTGGAATTTCTGCCTTTTTGCCCCTAAATTAGTGGAATTTCTAATTTTTGCCCCAAAATTAGAAGCATTAGTACATTTTTGCTTAAAAATATGGGAAATTTTTGCAATTTTGTTCCAAAATAAAAGAAATTTCTGCCTTTCTACCCCAAAATAATGGGAATTTCTTCATTTTTGCCACAAAATAAGGTAAATATCTGCAATATTGTCCTAAAATAAGTTAAATTTCTATACTTTTGCCTCAAAATAAGGGAAATTCCTGCCTTTTTAGCCCCAAGTAAGGGGAATTTTTGCATTTTTGCCCCAAATTAAGGAAAATTTCTGCATTTTTGCCCAAAAATAAGGGTAATTTCTTTATTTTTGGCCTAAAATAAGGGGAATTTCTGCCTTTTTGCCCCATAATAAGGGAAATTTATGCAATTTTGCACCAAAATAAGGGAATTTTCTTCATTTTTGCTCCAAAATAAAGGGAATTGCTTCCTTTTTGAAACAAAAAAAGGAGAATTTCTGCAATTTTGTTCCAAAATAAGGGGAATTTCTGCATTTTTGCGCCAAAATAAGGAAAATTTCTGCCTTTTTGGCACAAAAAAAGGAGGAATTTCAGTCTTTTTGCCCTAAAATAAGGGTAATTTCTGTACATTTGACACCAAGTATGCGGTGTTTCTGCATTTTTGACCCGAAATAAGGGGTATTTCTGCAATTTTGCCCCAAAATAAGAGAAATTTTTGCAATTTTGTCCAAAAAAGGAAATGTCAGCAATTTTGCCCCACAATAGGGGAATTTCTGCCTTTTTGCCCCAAAATTAGGGGAATTTCTGAATTTTTGCTCCAAAATTAGAAGCATTACTGCATTTTTACCCCATAATAAAAGAAATTTCTGCAATTTGCCTCAAAATAAAGGAAAATTCTGCAATTTTGTCCCAAAATAGGGATATTTCTGCATTTTTGCCCCAAAATAATAGAGATTTTTGCCTTTTTGCCCCAAAATTAGTGAAATTTCTGAATTTTGCCCCAAAATTAGCAGCATTACTGCATTTTTGCTCCAAAATATGGGAAATTTCTGAAATTTTGTTCCAAAATAAGGGAAATTTCTGCCTTTTTACCCCAAAATAATGGGAATTTCTGCATTTTTGCCACAAAATTAGGGAAGTTTCTGAAATTTTATCTTAAAATAAGTTAAATTTCTATCCTTTTGCCACAAAATAAGGGAAATTTCTGCCTATTTGGCCCAAAATAAGGGGAATTTCTGCATTTTTGCACAAAATTAAGGGAAATTTCTGCATTTTTGCCCAAAATTAAGGGGAATTTCTGCTTTTTTGCCCTAAAATAAAGAGAATTTCTGCCTTTTTGCCCCAAAATAAGGGTAATTTAGTCTTTTTGACCTAAAATAAGGGTAATTTCTATTTTTGGCCTAAAATAATAAGAATTTCTGTCTTTTTGCCCTAAAATAAGAAAAATTTCTGCATTTTTGCTCGAAAATAAGGGGAATTTCAGCATTTTTGCCCCAAAATAAGGGGAATTTCTGCCTTTTTGCCCCAAAATTAGGGGAATTTCTGCCTTTTTGCCCCCAAATTAGGTGCATTACTGTGTTTTTGCCCCAAAATAATGGAAATTTCTGCATTTATTGCCAAAATTATGTGGAATTTCTGCCTTTTTCCTCTAAAATAAGAAGAATTTCTGCCTTTTTGGCACAAAATAAAAGAAATTTAAGGCTTTTTCCCTAAAATAAGGGTAAGTTCTAGAATTTGCCTCCAAAAAAGCGTAATTTCTGCCCTTTTGCCTTGAAATAAAAGGAATTTCTGTATTTTTGCCACAAGATAAAGGAAATTTCTGCAATTTTGCTTAAAAATAAGGGAAATTTCTGCAATTTTGTCCTAAAAAAATTTCATTAATTTCCCCCACAATAAGGAGAATTTCTGTCTTTTTGCCCCAAAATTAACGGAATTTCTGATTTTTGCCCCAAAATTAGAAGCATTACAGAATTTTTGCCACAAAATAAGGGAAATTTCAACAATTTGCCTCAAAAAAGAAGAATTTTCTGCCTTTTTGACCCAAAAAAGGGAAATTTCTGAATTTTTGCCCCCAAATAAGTGGAATTTCTGCCTTTTTGCCCCTAAATTAGTGGAATTTCTAATTTTTGCCCCAAAATTAGAAGCATTAGTACATTTTTGCTTAAAAATATGGGAAATTTTTGCAATTTTGTTCCAAAATAAAAGAAATTTCTGCCTTTCTACCCCAAAATAATGGGAATTTCTTCATTTTTGCCACAAAATAAGGTAAATATCTGCAATATTGTCCTAAAATAAGTTAAATTTCTATACTTTTGCCTCAAAATAAGGGAAATTCCTGCCTTTTTAGCCCCAAGTAAGGGGAATTTTTGCATTTTTGCCCCAAATTAAGGAAAATTTCTGCATTTTTGCCCAAAAATAAGGGTAATTTCTTTATTTTTGGCCTAAAATAAGGGGAATTTCTGCCTTTTTGCCCCATAATAAGGGAAATTTATGCAATTTTGCACCAAAATAAGGGAATTTTCTTCTTTTTTGCTCCCAAATAAAGGGAATTGCTTCCTTTTTGAAACAAAAAAAGGAGAATTTCTGCAATTTTGTTCCAAAATAAGGGGAATTTCTGCATTTTTGCGCCAAAATAAGGAAAATTTCTGCCTTTTTGGCACAAAAAAGGAGGAATTTCAGTCTTTTTGCCCTAAAATAAGGGTAATTTCTGTACATTTGACACCAAGTATGCGGTGTTTCTGCATTTTTGACCCGAAATAAGGGGTATTTCTGCAATTTTGCCCCAAAATAAGAGAAATTTTTGCAATTTTGTCCAAAAAAGGAAATGTCAGCAATTTTGCCCCACAATAGGGGAATTTCTGCCTTTTTGCCCCAAAATTAGGGGAATTTCTGAATTTTTGCTCCAAAATTAGAAGCATTACTGCATTTTTACCCCATAATAAAAGAAATTTCTGCAATTTGCCTCAAAATAAAGGAAAATTCTGCAATTTTGTCCCAAAATAGGGATATTTCTGCATTTTTGCCCCAAAATAATACGGATTTTTGCCTTTTTGCCCCAAAATTAGTGAAATTTCTGAATTTTGCCCCAAAATTAGCAGCATTACTGCATTTTTGCTCCAAAATATGGGAAATTTCTGAAATTTTGTTCCAAAATAAGGGAAATTTCTGCCTTTTTACCCCAAAATAATGGGAATTTCTGCATTTTTGCCACAAAATAAGGGAAGTTTCTGAAATTTTATCTTAAAATAAGTTAAATTTCTATACTTTTGCCACAAAATAAGGGAAATTTCTGCCTATTTGGCCCAAAATAAAAGGAATTTCTGCATTTTTGCACAAAATTAAGGGAAATTTCTGCATTTTTGCCCAAAATTAAGGGGAATTTCTGCTTTTTTGCCCTAAAATAAAGAGAATTTCTGCCTTTTTGCCCCAAAATAAGGGTAATTTAGTCTTTTTGACCTAAAATAAGGGTAATTTCTATTTTTGGCCTAAAATAATAAGAATTTCTGTCTTTTTGCCCTAAAATAAGGAAAATTTCTGCATTTTTGCTCGAAAATAAGGGGAATTTCAGCATTTTTGCCCCAAAATAAAGGAAATTTCTGCTTTTTGCCCCAAAATTAGGGGAATTTCTGCCTTTTTGCCCCCAAATTAGGTGCATTACTGTGTTTTTGCCCCAAAATAATGGAAATTTCTGCATTTATTGCCAAAATTATGTGGAATTTCTGCCTTTTTCCTCTAAAATAAGACGAATTTCTGCCTTTTTGGCACAAAATAAAAGAAATTTAAGGCTTTTTCACTAAAATAAGGGTAAGTTCTGGAATTTGCCCCCAAAAAAGCGTAATTTCTGCCCTTTTGCCTTGAAATAAAAGGAATTTCTGTATTTTTGCCACAAGATAAAGGAAATTTCTGCAATTTTGCTTAAAAATAAGGGAAATTTCTGCAATTTTGTCCCAAAAAAAAATTTCATTAATTTCCCCCACAATAAGGGGAATTTCTGTCTTTTTGCCCCAAAATTAACGGAATTTCTGATTTTTGCCCCAAAATTAGAAGCATTACAGAATTTTTGCCACAAAATAAGGGAAATTTCAACAATTTGCCTCAAAAAAGAAGAATTTTCTGCCTTTTTGACCCAAAAAAGGGAAAATTTCTGAATTTTTGCCCCCAAATAAGTGGAATTTCTGCCTTTTTGCCCCAAAATTAGTGGAATTTCTAATTTTTGCCCCAAAATTAGAAGCATTAGTACATTTTGACTTAAAAATATGGGAAATTTCTGCAATTTTGTTCCAAAATAAAAGAAATTTCTGCCTTTCTACCCCAAAATAATGGGAATTTCTTCATTTTTGCCACAAAATAAGGTAAATATCTGCAATATTATCCTAAAATAAGTTAAATTTCTATACTTTTGCCTCAAAATAAGGGAAATTCCTGTTTTTTTAGCCCCAAGTACAGGGAATTTTTGCATTTTTGCCCCAAATTAAGGAAAATTTCTGCATTTTTGCCCAAAAATAAGGGTAATTTCTTTATTTTTGGCCTAAAATAAGGGGAATTTCTTCCTTTTTGCCCCATAATAAGGGAAATTTATGCAATTTTGCACCAAAATAAGGGAATTTTCTTCATTTTTGCTCCAAAATAGAGGGAATTTCTGCCTTTTTGCCCCAATATGAGGAAAATTTCTGCCTGTTTGCCCCCAAATAATAGGAATTTCTGCTTTTTTGCCACAAAATAATAGGAATTTCTGCCTTTTTGCCCCAAAATTAGTGAAATTTCTGAATTTTGTCCCAAAATTAGTGAAATTTCTGAATTTTGCACCAAAATTAGAAGCATTACTGTTTTTTTGCCCCAAAATATGGGAAATTTCTGCAATTTTGTTACAAAATAAGGGAAATTTCAGCAATTTGCCTCGAAGAAGAAGAATTTTCTGCCTTTTTGACCCAAAAAAAGGAAATTTCTCAATTTTTGCTCCCAAATAAGTGGAATTTCTGCCTTTTTGCCCCAAAATTAGTGGAATTTCTAAATTTTGCCCCAAAATTAGAAGCATTAGTGCATTTTTGCCCAAAAATATGGGAAATTTCTGTAATTTTGTTCCAAAATAAAGGGAATTTCTGCCTTTCTACCCCAAAATAATGGGAATTTCTTCATTTTTGCCACAAAATACGGTAAATTTCTGCAATATTATCCTAAAATAAGTTAAATTTCTATACTTTTGCCCCAAAATAAAAGAAATTCCTGCCTTTGTAGCCCCAAATAAGAGGAATTTCTGCATTTTTGCCCCAAATTAAGTGAAATTTCTGCATTTTTCCCCAAAAATAAGGGTAATTTCTGTATTTTTGGCCTAAAATATGGGGAATTTCTGCATTTTTGCCCCAAAATAAGGGGAATTCCTTGATTTTTGTCCTGTATTAAGGAAAATTTCTGCATTTTTGCTCCAAACTAAGGTGAATTTCTGCAATTTTTCCCCCAAATTATGGAAATTTCTGTAATTTTGCCCCAAATAAGGGGAATTTCTGCAATTTTGCCCTAAAATTAGGGGAATTTCTGCAATTTTGCCCCAAAATAAGGGAAATTTCTGTAATTTTTCCCCAAAATTAGGGGAATTTATGCCTTTTTGCCACATAATAAGGGAAATTTATGCAATTTTGCACCAAAATAAGGGAATTTTCTTCATTTTTGCTCCAAAATAAAGGGAATTGCTTCCTTTTTGAAACAAAAAAAGGAGAATTTCTGCAATTTTGTTCCAAAATAAGGGGAATTTCTGCATTTTTGCGCCAAAATAAGGAAAATTTCTGCCTTTTTGGCACAAAAAAGGGGGAATTTCAGTCTTTTTGCCCTAAAATAAGGGTAATTTCTGCACATTTGACACCAAGTATGCAGTGTTTCTTCATTTTTGACCCGAAATAAGGGGTATTTCTGCAATTTTGCCCCAAAATAAGAGAAATTTTTGCAATTTTGTCCCAAAAAAGGGTAATTTCAGCAATTTTGCCCCACAATAAGGGGAATTTCTGCCTTTTGCCCCAAAATAAGGGGAATTTCTGCATTTATGCCAAAAAATTAGAGGCATTACTGTGTTTTTGCCCCAAAATAACTGAAATTTCTGCATTTTTCCCCAAAATTAATTGGAATTTCTGCCTTTTTGACCTAAAATAAGAAGAATTTCTGCTTTTTTGGCACAAAATAAGGGGAATTTCAGTCTTCTTCCCTTAAATAATTTTAATTTCTGCAATTTGCCCCCAAATTAGCGGAATTTCTGCCTTTTTGATTTAAAATGAGAGGAATTTCTGGATTTTTGTCCCATGATAAGGAAAATTTCTGCAAATTTGCCCAAAAATAATGGAAATTTCTTCCTTTTTGCCACAAAATGAAGAGAATTTCTGCATTTTTGCCCCCAAATAAAAGGAATTTATGCATTTTTGCCCCAAAATAATAGGAATTTCTGCCTTTTTGCCCCAAAATTAGTTAAATTTCTGAATGTTGTTCCAAAATAAGTGAAATTTCTGAATTTTGCCCCAAAATTAGAAGCATTACTGCTTTTTTGCCCCAAAATATGGGAAATTTTTGCAATTTTGTTCCAAAATAAGGGAAATTTCTGCCTTTTTACCCCAAAATAATGAGAATTTCTGCATTTTTTGCCACAAAATAAGGGAAGTTTCTGCAATTTTATCTAATAATAAGTTAAATTTCTATCCTTTTGCCTCAAAATAAGGGAAATTTCTGCCTATTTGGCCCAAAATAAGGTGAATTTCTGCATTTTTGCCCAAAATTCAGGGTAATTTCTGCCTTTTTGCCCTAAAATACGAGGAATTTCTGCCTTTTTGCTCCAAAACAAAATGAATTTAGTCTTTTTGGCCTAAAATAAGGGTAATTTCTATTTTTGGCCCAAAATAATGAGAATTTCTTTCTTTTTGCTCTAAAATAAGGAAAATTTCTGCATTTTTGCTCCAAAATAAGGGGAATTTGAGCATTTTTGCCCCAAAATAAGGGGAATTTCTGCTATTTTGCCTCAAAATTAGGGGAATTTCTGCCTTTTTGCCCCCAAATTAGGTGCATTACTGTCTTTTTGTCCAAAATAAGGGAAATTTCTGCATTTTTTGCCCAAAATTAAGTGGAATTTCTGATTTTTGCCCTAAAATAAAAAGAATTTCTGCCTTTAAAGCAAAAAATAAGGGCAATGTCAGTCTTTTGCCCTAAAATAAGGGTAATTTCTGCAATTTGCCCCCTAATAAGTGGAATTTCTGCCTTTATGACCTGAAAGAAGGGGAATTTCTAACATTTTTGCCCAAGATAAGGGTAATTTCTGCAATTTTATCCCAAAATAGGGGAAATTTTTGCAATTTTGTCCAAAAAATGGAAATGTCAGTAATTTTGCCCCACAATAGGGGAATTTCTGCCTTTTTGCCCCAAAATTAGTGAAATTTCTGAATTTTTCCCCAAAATTAGCAGCATTACTGCATTTTTGCCCCAAAATATGGGAAATTTCTGCAATTTTGTTCCAAAATAAGGGAAATTTCTGCCTTTTTTTCCCAAAATAATGGGAATTTCTGCTTTTTTTCCAAAAAATAAGGGAAATTTCTGCAATTTTATCCTAAAATAAGTTAAATTTCTATCCTTTTGCCTCAAAATAAGGGAAATTTCTGCCTATTTGGCCCAAAATATGGGGAATTTCTGCATTTTTGCCCAAAATTAAGGGAAATTTCTGCATTTTTGCCCAAAATTAAGGGGAATTTCTGCCTTTATGCCGCAAAATACGGGAATTTAGTCTTTTTGGCCTAAAATAAGGGTAATTTCTATTTTTGGCATAAAATAATGAGAATTTCTGTCTTTTTGCCCTAAAATAGGGAAATTTCTGCATTTTTGCTCCAAAATAAGGTGAATTTTAGCATTTTTGCCCCAAAATAAGGGAAATTTCTGCCTTTTTGCCCCAAAATTAAGGGAATTTCTGCCTTTTTGCCCCCAAATTAGGTGCATTACTGTCTTTTTGCCCCAAAATAATGGAAATTTCTGCATTTTTGGCCAAAATTATGTGGAATTTCTGCATTTTTGCTCTAAAATAAGAATTTCTGCCTTTTTAGCACATAATAAGAGGAATTTCAAGCTTTTTCCCTAAAATAAGGTTAATTTCTGGAATTTGCCCCAAAAAAGCGTAATTTCTGCCCTTTTGCCCTGAAATAAAAGGAATTTCTGTATTTTTGCCACAAGATAAAGGAAATTTCTGCAATTTTGCTTAAAAATAAGGAAAATTTCTGCAATTTTGTCCCAAATAAAGGAAATTTCATTAATTTCCCCCACAATAAGGGAAATTTCTGTCTTTTTGCCCCAAAATTAACGGAATTTCTGATTTTTGCTCCAAAATTAGAAGCATTACAGAATTTTTGCCACAAAATAACGGAAATTTCTGCAATTTTCCTCAAAAAAGAAGAATTTTCTGCCTTTTTGACCCAAAAAAGGGAAATTTCTGAATTTTTGCTCCCAAATAGGTGGAATTTCTGCCTTTTTGCCCCAAAATTAATGGAATTTTTAAATTTTGCCCCAAAATTAGAAGCATTAGTGCATTTTTGCCCAAAAATATGGGAAATTTCTGCAATTTTGTTCCAAAATAAAGGGAATTTCTGCCTTTCTACCCCAAAATAATGGGAATTTCTTCATTTTTGCCACAAAATAAGGTAAATTTCTGCAATATTATTCTAAAATAAGTTAAATTTCTATACTTTTGCCTCAAAATAAGCAAAATTCCTGCCTTTTTAGCCACAATTAAAGGGAATTTCTGCATTTTTGCCCCAAATTATGGGAAATTTCTGCATTTTTGCCCAAATATAAGGGTAATTTCTGTATTTTGGGCCTAAAATAAGGGGAATTTCTACATTTTTGCCCGAAATTAAAAGGAATTTCTGTATTTTTGCCCTGTATTAAAGAAAATTTTTGCATTTTTGCTCCAAAATAAGGGGAATTTCTGCAATTTTTTCCCAAAATTAGGGGAATTTCTGTAATTTTGCTCCACATAAGTGAAATTTCTGCAATTTTGCCCTAAAATTAGGGGAATTTCTGCCTTTTTACCCCATAATAAGGGAAATTTATGCAATTTTGCACCAAAATAAGGGAATTTTCTTCATTTTTGGTCCAAAATAAAGGGAATTTCTGCCTTTTTGCCCCAAAATTAGTGAAATTTCTGAATTTTGTCCCAAAATTAGTGAAATTTCTGAATTTTGCACCAAAATTAGAAGCATTACTGCTTTTTCGCCCCAAAATATGGGAAATTTCTGCAATTTTGTTACAAAATAAGGGAAATTTCTTCTATTTTACCACAAAATAATGGGAATTTCTGCATTTTTGCCACAAAATAAGGGAAGTTTCTGCAATTTTATCCTAAAATAAGTTAAATTTCTAAACTTTTGCCTCAAAATAAAAAAAAATTTCTGCCTATTTGGCCAAAAATAAAAGGAATTTCTGCATTTTTGCCACAAATTAAGGAAAATTTCTGCATTTTTGCCCAAAATTAAGTGGAATTTCTGATTTTTGCCCTAAAATAAAAAGAATTTCTGCCTTTAAGGCAAAAAATAAGGGGAATTTCAGTCTTTTGCCCTAAAATAAGGGTAATTTCTGCAATTTGCCCCCTAATAAGTGGAATTTCTGCCTTTATGACCTGAAAGAAGGGGAATTTCTAACATTTTTGCCCAAGATAAGGGAAATTTCTGCAATTTTACCCCAAAATAAGGGAAATTTTTGTAATTTTGTCCAAAAAAAGGGAAATTTTAGCAATTTTGCCCCACAATAAGGGAAATTTCTGCCTTTTTGCCCCAAAATTAGGGGAATTTCTGAATTTTTGCTCCAAAATTAGAAGCATTACTGCATTTTTACCTCATAATAAGGGAAATTTCTGCAATTTGCCTAAAAATAAAGGAAATTTCTGCAATTTTGTCTTAAAAAGAAATATTTCTAAATTTTTGCCCCAAAATAATAGGGATTTATGCCTTTTTGCCTCAAAATTGGTGAAATTTCTAAATTTTGCTCCAAAATTAGCAGCATTACTGCATTTTTGCCCCAAAATATGAGAAATTTCTGCAATTTTGTTCTAAAATAAGGGGAATTTCTGCCTTTTTACCCCAAAATAATGGGAATTTCTGCCTTTTTGCCAAAAAATAAGGGAAGTTTCTGCAATTTTATCCTAAAATAAGTTAAATTTCTATCCTTTTGCCTCAAAATAAGGGAAATTTCTGCCTATTTGGCCCAAAATGAGGGGAATTTCTGCATTTTTGCTTAAATTAAGGGAAATTTCTGCATTTTTGCCCAAAGTTAAGGGGAATTTCTGTCTTTTTGCTTTAAAATAAGGGGAATTTCTGCCTTTTTGCTCCAAAAGACGGGAATTTAGTCTTTCTGGCCTAAAATAAGGGTAATTTCTATTTTTGGCTTAAAATATTGAGAGTTTCTGTCTTTTTGCCGTAAAATAGGGAAATTTCTGCATTTTTCCTCCAAAATAAGGGGAATTTCAGCATTTTTGCCCCAAAATAAGGGGAATTTCTGACTTTTTGCCCCATAATTATGGGAATTTCTGCCTTTTTGCCCCCAAATTATGTGCATTACTGTGTTTTTGCCCCAAAATAATGGAAATTTCTGCATTTTTGGCCAAAATTATGTGGAATTTCTGCCTTTTTGCTCCATAATAAGAAGAATTTCTGCCTTTTTGGCACAAAATAAGAGGAATTTCAGGCTTTTTCCCTAAAATAAGGGTAATTTCTGGAATTTGCACCCAAAAAAGCATAATTTCTGCTATTTTGCCCTGAAATAAAAGGAATTTCTGTATTTTTGCCACAAGATAAAGGAAATTTCTGCAATTTTGCTTAAAAATAAGGGAAATTTCTGCAATTTTGTCCCAAATAAAGGAAATTTCAATAATTTCCCCCACAATAAGGGGATTTTCTCAATTTTTGCCCCAAAATGAATGGAATTTCTGATTTTTGCCCCCAAATTAGAAGCATTACAGAATTTTTGCCACAAAATAAGGGAAATTTCGACAATTTTCCTCAAAAAAGAAGAATTTTCTGCCTTTTTGACCCAAAAAAGGGACATTTCTGAATTTTTGCCCCCAAATAAGTGGAATTTCTGCCTTTTTGCCCCCAAATTAGTGGAATTTCGAAATTTTGCCCCAAAATTAGAAGCATTAGTGCATTTTTGCCCAGAAATATGGGAAATTTCTGCAATTTTGTTCCAAAATAAAGGAAATTTCTGCCTTTCTACCCCAAAATAATAGGAATTTCTGCATTTTTGCCCCAAATTAAGGAAAATTTCTGCATTTTTGCCCAAAAATAAGGGTAATTTCTGTATTTTTGGCCTAAAATAAGAAGAATTTCTGCATTGTTGCCCCAAAATAAGGCGAATTTCTTCAATTTTGCCCTAAAATTTGGGGGAATTTCTGCAATTTTGCCTCAAAATAAGGGAAATTTCTGCAATTTTTCCCCAAAATTAGGGGAATTTCTGCCTTTTTGCCCCATAATAAAGGAAATTTATGAAATTTTGCACCAAAATAAGGGAATTGTCTTCATTTTTGCTCCAAAATATAGGGAATTTCTGCCTTTTTGAAACAAAAAAAGAGGAATTTCTGCAATTTTGTTCCAAAATAAGGGGAATTTCTGCATTTTTGCCCCAAAATAAGAGAAATTTCTGTATTTTGGCGCAAAAAAAGGGGGAATTTCAGTCTTCTTGCCCTACAATAAGGGTAATTTCTGCATATTTGAAACCAAGTATGCGGTATTTCTGCATTTTTGACCCAAAATAAGGGGAATTTCTGAAATTTTGCCCCAAAATAAAAGAAATGTTTGCAATTTTGTCACAAAAAAGGGAAATTTCAGCAATTTTGCCCCACAATAAGGGGAATTTCTGCCTTTTGCCCGAAAATTAGGGGAATTTCTGCATTTTTGCCGCAAAATTAATTGGAATTTCTGCCTTTTTGCCCTAAAATAAGAAGAATTTCTGCTTTTTTGGCACAAAATAAGGGGAATTTCAGTCTTCTTACCTGAAATAAGTTTAATTTCTGCAATTTGCCCCCAAATTAGGGAAATTTCTGCCTTTTTGACCTAAAATGAGGGGAATTTCTGGATTTTTGTCCCATGATAAGGAAAATTTCTGCAATTTTGCCCAAAAATAAGGGAAATTTCTGCCTTTTTGCCCCAAAATGAGGAGAATTTCTGCCTTTTTGCCCCCAAATTTTGTGCATTACTGTCTTTTTGCCCAAAATAATGGAAATTTCTGCATATTTGCCCAAAATTAAGTGGAATTTCTGATTTTTGCCCTAAAATATAAAAAATTTCTGCCTTGAAGGCAAAAAAAGGGGAATTTCAGTCTTTTTGCCCTAAAATAAGGGTAATTTCTGCAATTTGCCCCCTAATAAGTGGAATTTCTGCCTTTATGACCTGAAAGAAGGGGAATTTCTAACATTTTTGCCCAAGATCAGGGAAATTTCTGCAATTTTACCCCAAAATAAGGGAAATTTTTGCAATTTTGTCCAAAAAAAGGGAAATCTCAGCAATTTTGCCCCACAATAAAGGGAATTTCTGCCTTTTTGCCCCAAAATTAAAAAAATTTCTGAATTTTTGCTCCACAATTAGAAGCATTACTGCATTTTTACCCCAAAATAAGGGAAATTTCTGCAATTTGCCTCAAAATAAAGAAAATTTCTTCAATTTTGTCCCAAAAAGGAATATTTCGGCATTTTTGCCCCAAAGTAATAGGGATTTTTGCCTTTTTACCCCAAAATTAGTGAAATTTCTGAATTTTGCCCCAAAATTAGCAGCATTACTGCATTTTTGCCCCAAAATATGAGAAATTTCTGCAATTTTGTTCCAAAATAAGGGAAATTTCTGTTTTTTAACCCCAAAATAATAAGAATTTCTGAATTTTTGCCACAAAATAAGGGAAATTTCTGCAATTTTATCCGAAAATAAGTTAAATTCTATACTTTTGCCTCAAAATAAGAGAAATTTCTGCCTATTTGCCCAAAAAAAGGGGAATTTCTGCATTTTTGCCAAAAATTAAGGGGAATTTCTGCCTTTTTACCCCAAAATAAGGGGAATTTAGTCTTTTTGGCCTAAAATAAGGGTAATTTCTATTTTTGGCCTAAATAATGAGAATTTCTGTCTTTTTGCCCTAAAATAAAAAAAAAATTATGCATTTTTGCTCCAAAATAATGGGAATTTCAGCATTTTTGCCCCAAAATAAGGGGAAATTCTGCCTTTTTGCCCCAAAATTAGGGGAATTTCTGCCTTATTGCCCCCAAATTAGGTGCATTACTGTGTTTTTGCCCCAAAATAATGGAAATTTCTGCATTTTTGGCCAAAATTATGTGGAATTTCTGCCTTTTTGCTCTAAAATAAGAAGAATTTCTGCCTTTTGGCATAAAATAAGAGGAATTTCAGGCTTTTTCTCGAAAATAAGTGTAATTTTTGGAATTTGCCCCCAAAAAAGCATAATTTCTGCCCTTTTGCCCTGAAATAAAAGGAATTTCTGTATTTTTGCCACAAGATAAATGAAAATTCTGCAATTTTGCTTAAAAATAAGGGAAATTTCTGCAATTTTGTCCCAATAAGGAAATTTCATTAATTTCCCCCACAATACAGGGAATTTCTGTCTTTTTGCCCCAAAATTAATGGAATTTCTGATTTTTGCCCCAAAATTAGAAGCATTACAGAATTTTTGCCACAAAATAAGGGAAATTTCTGCAATTTGCCTCAAAAAAGCAGAATTTTCTGCCTTTTTGACCCAAAAAAGGGAAATTTCTAAATTTTTGCCCCCAAATAAGTGGAATTTCTGCCTTTATGCCCCAAAATTAGTGGAATTTCTAAATTTTGCCCCAAAATAAGGGAAATTTCTGAATTTTTGCCAACAAATAAGTGGAATTTCTGCCTTTTTGCCCCTAAATTAGTGGAATTTCTAATTTTTGCCCCAAAATTAGAAGCATTAGTACATTTTTGCTTAAAAATATGGGAAATTTTTGCAATTTTGTTCCAAAATAAAAGAAATTTCTGCCTTTCTACCCCAAAATAATGGGAATTTCTTCATTTTTGCCACAAAATAAGGTAAATATCTGCAATATTGTCCTAAAATAAGTTAAATTTCTATACTTTTGCCTCAAAATAAGGGAAATTCCTGCCTTTTTAGCCCCAAGTAAGGGGAATTTTTGCATTTTTGCCCCAAATTAAGGAAAATTTCTGCATTTTTGCCCAAAAATAAGGGTAATTTCTTTATTTTTGGCCTAAAATAAGGGGAATTTCTGCCTTTTTGCCCCATAATAAGGGAAATTTATGCAATTTTGCACCAAAATAAGGGAATTTTCTTCATTTTTGCTCCAAAATAAAGGGAATTGCTTCCTTTTTGTAACAAAAAAAGGAGAATTTCTGCAATTTTGTTCCAAAATAAGGGGAATTTCTGCATTTTTGCGCCAAAATAAAGAAAATTTCTGCCTTTTTGGCACAAAAAAGGAGGAATTTCAGTCTTTTTGCCCTAAAATAAGGGTAATTTCTGTACATTTGACACCAAGTATGCGGTGTTTCTGCATTTTTGACCCGAAATAAGGGGTATTTCTGCAATTTTGCCCCAAAATAAGAGAAATTTTTGCAATTTTGTCCAAAAAAGGAAATGTCAGCAATTTTGCCCCACAATAGGGGAATTTCTGCCTTTTTGCCCCAAAATTAGGGGAATTTCTGAATTTTTGCTCCAAAATTAGAAGCATTACTGCATTTTTACCCCATAATAAAAGAAATTTCTGCAATTTGCCTCAAAATAAAGGAAAATTCTGCAATTTTGTCCCAAAATAGGGATATTTCTGCATTTTTGCCCCAAAATAATACGGATTTTTGCCTTTTTGCCCCAAAATTAGTGAAATTTCTGAATTTTGCCCCAAAATTAGCAGCATTACTGCATTTTTGCTCCAAAATATGGGAAATTTCTGAAATTTTGTTCCAAAATAAGGGAAATTTCTGCCTTTTTACCCCAAAATAATGGGAATTTCTGCATTTTTGCCACAAAATAAGGGAAGTTTCTGAAATTTTATCTTAAAATAAGTTAAATTTCTATACTTTTGCCACAAAATAAGGGAAATTTCTGCCTATTTGGCCCAAAATAAAAGGAATTTCTGCATTTTTGCACAAAATTAAGGGAAATTTCTGCATTTTTGCCCAAAATTAAGGGGAATTTCTGCTTTTTTGCCCTAAAATAAAGAGAATTTCTGCCTTTTTGCCCCAAAATAAGGGTAATTTAGTCTTTTTGACCTAAAATAAGGGTAATTTCTATTTTTGGCCTAAAATAATAAGAATTTCTGTCTTTTTGCCCTAAAATAAGGAAAATTTCTGCATTTTTGCTCGAAAATAAGGGGAATTTCAGCATTTTTGCCCCAAAATAAAGGAAATTTCTGCTTTTTGCCCCAAAATTAGGGGAATTTCTGCCTTTTTGCCCCCAAATTAGGTGCATTACTGTGTTTTTGCCCCAAAATAATGGAAATTTCTGCATTTATTGCCAAAATTATGTGGAATTTCTGCCTTTTTCCTCTAAAATAAGAAGAATTTCTGCCTTTTTGGCACAAAATAAAAGAAATTTAAGGCTTTTTCACTAAAATAAGGGTAAGTTCTGGAATTTGCCCCCAAAAAAGCGTAATTTCTGCCCTTTTGCCTTGAAATAAAAGGAATTTCTGTATTTTTGCCACAAGATAAAGGAAATTTCTGCAATTTTGCTTAAAAATAAGGGAAATTTCTGCAATTTTGTCCCAAAAAAAAATTTCATTAATTTCCCCCACAATAAGGGGAATTTCTGTCTTTTTGCCCCAAAATTAACGGAATTTCTGATTTTTGCCCCAAAATTAGAAGCATTACAGAATTTTTGCCACAAAATAAGGGAAATTTCAACAATTTGCCTCAAAAAAGAAGAATTTTCTGCCTTTTTGACCCAAAAAAGGGAAAATTTCTGAATTTTTGCCCCCAAATAGTGGAATTTCTGCCTTTTTGCCCCAAAATTAGTGGAATTTCTAATTTTTGCCCCAAAATTAGAAGCATTAGTACATTTTGACTTAAAAATATGGGAAATTTCTGCAATTTTGTTCCAAAATAAAAGAAATTTCTGCCTTTCTACCCCAAAATAATGGGAATTTCTTCATTTTTGCCACAAAATAAGGTAAATATCTGCAATATTATCCTAAAATAAGTTAAATTTCTATACTTTTGCCTCAAAATAAGGGAAATTCCTGTTTTTTTAGCCCCAAGTACAGGGAATTTTTGCATTTTTGCCCCAAATTAAGGAAAATTTCTGCAATTTTGCCCTAAAATTAGGGGAATTTCTGCAATTTTGCCCCAAAATAAGGGAAATTTCTGTAATTTTTCCCCAAAATTAGGGGAATTTATGCCTTTTTGCCACATAATAAGGGAAATTTATGCAATTTTGCACCAAAATAAGGGAATTTTCTTCATTTTTGCTCCAAAATAAAGGGAATTGCTTCCTTTTTGAAACAAAAAAAGGAGAATTTCTGCAATTTTGTTCCAAAATAAGGGGAATTTCTGCATTTTTGCGCCAAAATAAGGAAAATTTCTGCCTTTTTGGCACAAAAAAGGGGGAATTTCAGTCTTTTTGCCCTAAAATAAGGGTAATTTCTGCACATTTGACACCAAGTATGCAGTGTTTCTTCATTTTTGACCCGAAATAAGGGGTATTTCTGCAATTTTGCCCCAAATAAGAGAAATTTTTGCAATTTTGTCCCAAAAAAGGGTAATTTCAGCAATTTTGCCCCACAATAAGGGGAATTTCTGCCTTTTGCCCCAAAATAAGGGGAATTTCTGCATTTATGCCAAAAAATTAGAGGCATTACTGTGTTTTTGCCCCAAAATAACTGAAATTTCTGCATTTTTCCCCAAAATTAATTGGAATTTCTGCCTTTTTGACCTAAAATAAGAAGAATTTCTGCTTTTTTGGCACAAAATAAGGGGAATTTCAGTCTTCTTCCCTTAAATAATTTTAATTTCTGCAATTTGCCCCCAAATTAGCGGAATTTCTGCCTTTTTGATTTAAAATGAGAGGAATTTCTGGATTTTTGTCCCATGATAAGGAAAATTTCTGCAAATTTGCCCAAAAATAATGGAAATTTCTTCCTTTTTGCCACAAAATGAA
This sequence comes from Micromys minutus, assembly GCF_963924665.1. NCBI lineage: Eukaryota > Metazoa > Chordata > Mammalia > Rodentia > Muridae > Micromys > Micromys minutus. The sequence continues at coordinate 241,229 of NW_027667692.1, read as the reverse complement.
GAGAATTTCTGCATTTTTGCCCCCAAATAAAAGGAATTTATGCATTTTTGCCCCAAAATAATAGGAATTTCTGCCTTTTTGCCCCAAAATTAGTTAAATTTCTGAATGTTGTTCCAAAATAAGTGAAATTTCTGAATTTTGCCCCAAAATTAGAAGCATTACTGCTTTTTTGCCCCAAAATATGGGAAATTTTTGCAATTTTGTTCCAAAATAAGGGAAATTTCTGCCTTTTTACCCCAAAATAATGGGAATTTCTGCATTTTTTGCCACAAAATAAGGGAAGTTTCTGCAATTTTATCTTATAATAAGTTAAATTTCTATCCTTTTGCCTCAAAATAAGGGAAATTTCTGCCTATTTGGCCCAAAATAAGGTGAATTTCTGCATTTTTGCCCAAAATTCAGGGTAATTTCTGCCTTTTTGCCCTAAAATACGAGGAATTTCTGCCTTTTTGCTCCAAAACAAAATGAATTTAGTCTTTTTGGCCTAAAATAAGGGTAATTTCTATTTTTGGCCCAAAATAATGAGAATTTCTTTCTTTTTGCTCTAAAATAAGGAAAATTTCTGCATTTTTGCTCCAAAATAAGGGGAATTTGAGCATTTTTGCCCCAAAATAAGGGGAATTTCTGCTATTTTGCCTCAAAATTAGGGGAATTTCTGCCTTTTTGCCCCCAAATTAGGTGCATTACTGTCTTTTTGTCCAAAATAAGGGAAATTTCTGCATTTTTTGCCCAAAATTAAGTGGAATTTCTGATTTTTGCCCTAAAATAAAAAGAATTTCTGCCTTTAAAGCAAAAAATAAGGGCAATGTCAGTCTTTTGCCCTAAAATAAGGGTAATTTCTGCAATTTGCCCCCTAATAAGTGGAATTTCTGCCTTTATGACCTGAAAGAAGGGGAATTTCTAACATTTTTGCCCAAGATAAGGGAAATTTCTGCAATTTTATCCCAAAATAGGGGAAATTTTTGCAATTTTGTCCAAAAAATGGAAATGTCAGTAATTTTGCCCCACAATAGGGGAATTTCTGCCTTTTTGCCCCAAAATTAGTGAAATTTCTGAATTTTTCCACAAAATTAGCAGCATTACTGCATTTTTGCCCCAAAATATGGGAAATTTCTGCAATTTTGTTCCAAAATAAGGGAAATTTCTGCCTTTTTTTCCCAAAATAATGGGAATTTCTGCTTTTTTTCCAAAAAATAAGGGAAATTTCTGCAATTTTATCCTAAAATAAGTTAAATTTCTATCCTTTTGCCTCAAAATAAGGGAAATTTCTGCCTATTTGGCCCAAAATATGGGGAATTTCTGCATTTTTGCCCAAAATTAAGGGAAATTTCTGCATTTTTGCCCAAAATTAAGGGGAATTTCTGCCTTTATGCCGCAAAATACGGGAATTTAGTCTTTTTGGCCTAAAATAAGGGTAATTTCTATTTTTGGCATAAAATAATGAGAATTTCTGTCTTTTTGCCCTAAAATAGGGAAATTTCTGCATTTTTGCTCCAAAATAAGGTGAATTTTAGCATTTTTGCCCCAAAATAAGGGAAATTTCTGCCTTTTTGCCCCAAATTTAAGGGAATTTCTGCCTTTTTGCCCCCAAATTAGGTGCATTACTGTCTTTTTGCCCCAAAATAATGGAAATTTCTGCATTTTTGGCCAAAATTATGTGGAATTTCTGCATTTTTGCTCTAAAATAAGAATTTCTGCCTTTTTAGCACATAATAAGAGGAATTTCAAGCTTTTTCCCTAAAATAAGGTTAATTTCTGGAATTTGCCCCAAAAAAGCGTAATTTCTGCCCTTTTGCCCTGAAATAAAAGGAATTTCTGTATTTTTGCCACAAGATAAAGGAAATTTCTGCAATTTTGCTTAAAAATAAGGAAAATTTCTGCAATTTTGTCCCAAATAAAGGAAATTTCATTAATTTCCCCCACAATAAGGGAAATTTCTGTCTTTTTGCCCCAAAATTAACGGAATTTCTGATTTTTGCTCCAAAATTAGAAGCATTACAGAATTTTTGCCACAAAATAACGGAAATTTCTGCAATTTTCCTCAAAAAAGAAGAATTTTCTGCCTTTTTGACCCAAAAAAGGGAAATTTCTGAATTTTTGCTCCCAAATAGGTGGAATTTCTGCCTTTTTGCCCCAAAATTAATGGAATTTTTAAATTTTGCCCCAAAATTAGAAGCATTAGTGCATTTTTGCCCAAAAATATGGGAAATTTCTGCAATTTTGTTCCAAAATAAAGGGAATTTCTGCCTTTCTACCCCAAAATAATGGGAATTTCTTCATTTTTGCCACAAAATAAGGTAAATTTCTGCAATATTATTCTAAAATAAGTTAAATTTCTATACTTTTGCCTCAAAATAAGCAAAATTCCTGCCTTTTTAGCCACAATTAAAGGGAATTTCTGCATTTTTGCCCCAAATTATGGGAAATTTCTGCATTTTTGCCCAAATATAAGGGTAATTTCTGTATTTTGGGCCTAAAATAAGGGGAATTTCTACATTTTTGCCCGAAATTAAAAGGAATTTCTGTATTTTTGCCCTGTATTAAAGAAAATTTTTGCATTTTTGCTCCAAAATAAGGGAAATTTCTGCAATTTTTTCCCAAAATTAGGGGAATTTCTGTAATTTTGCTCCACATAAGTGAAATTTCTGCAATTTTGCCCTAAAATTAGGGGAATTTCTGCCTTTTTACCCCATAATAAGGGAAATTTATGCAATTTTGCACCAAAATAAGGGAATTTTCTTCATTTTTGGTCCAAAATAAAGGGAATTTCTGCCTTTTTGCCCCAAAATTAGTGAAATTTCTGAATTTTGTCCCAAAATTAGTGAAATTTCTGAATTTTGCACCAAAATTAGAAGCATTACTGCTTTTTCGCCCCAAAATATGGGAAATTTCTGCAATTTTGTTACAAAATAAGGGAAATTTCTTCTATTTTACCACAAAATAATGGGAATTTCTGCATTTTTGCCACAAAATAAGGGAAGTTTCTGCAATTTTATCCTAAAATAAGTTAAATTTCTAAACTTTTGCCTCAAAATAAAAAAAAATTTCTGCCTATTTGGCCAAAAATAAAAGGAATTTCTGCATTTTTGCCACAAATTAAGGAAAATTTCTGCATTTTTGCCCAAAATTAAGTGGAATTTCTGATTTTTGCCCTAAAATAAAAAGAATTTCTGCCTTTAAGGCAAAAAATAAGGGGAATTTCAGTCTTTTTGCCCTAAAATAAGGGTAATTTCTGCAATTTGCCCCCTAATAAGTGGAATTTCTGCCTTTATGACCTGAAAGAAGAGGAATTTCTAACATTTTTGCCCAAGATAAGGGAAATTTCTGCAATTTTACCCCAAAATAAGGGAAATTTTTGTAATTTTGTCCAAAAAAAGGGAAATTTTAGCAATTTTGCCCCACAATAAGGGAAATTTCTGCCTTTTTGCCCCAAAATTAGGGGAATTTCTGAATTTTTGCTCCAAAATTAGAAGCATTACTGCATTTTTACCTCATAATAAGGGAAATTTCTGCAATTTGCCTAAAAATAAAGGAAATTTCTGCAATTTTGTCTTAAAAAGAAATATTTCTAAATTTTTGCCCCAAAATAATAGGGATTTATGCCTTTTTGCCTCAAAATTGGTGAAATTTCTAAATTTTGCCCCAAAATTAGCAGCATTACTGCATTTTTGCCCCAAAATATGAGAAATTTCTGCAATTTTGTTCTAAAATAAGGGGAATTTCTGCCTTTTTACCCCAAAATAATGGGAATTTCTGCCTTTTTGCCAAAAAATAAGGGAAGTTTCTGCAATTTTATCCTAAAATAAGTTAAATTTCTATCCTTTTGCCTCAAAATAAGGGAAATTTCTGCCTATTTGGCCCAAAATGAGGGGAATTTCTGCATTTTTGCCCAAATTAAGGGAAATTTCTGCATTTTTGCCCAAAGTTAAGGGGAATTTCTGTCTTTTTGCTTTAAAATAAGGGGAATTTCTGCCTTTTTGCTCCAAAAGACGGGAATTTAGTCTTTCTGGCCTAAAATAAGGGTAATTTCTATTTTTGGCTTAAAATATTGAGAGTTTCTGTCTTTTTGCCGTAAAATAGGGAAATTTCTGCATTTTTCCTCCAAAATAAGGGGAATTTCAGCATTTTTGCCCCAAAATAAGGGGAATTTCTGACTTTTTGCCCCATAATTATGGGAATTTCTGCCTTTTTGCCCCCAAATTATGTGCATTACTGTGTTTTTGCCCCAAAATAATGGAAATTTCTGCATTTTTGGCCAAAATTATGTGGAATTTCTGCCTTTTTGCTCCATAATAAGAAGAATTTCTGCCTTTTTGGCACAAAATAAGAGGAATTTCAGGCTTTTTCCCTAAAATAAGGGTAATTTCTGGAATTTGCACCCAAAAAAGCATAATTTCTGCTATTTTGCCCTGAAATAAAAGGAATTTCTGTATTTTTGCCACAAGATAAAGGAAATTTCTGCAATTTTGCTTAAAAATAAGGGAAATTTCTGCAATTTTGTCCCAAATAAAGGAAATTTCAATAATTTCCCCCACAATAAGGGGATTTTCTCAATTTTTGCCCCAAAATGAATGGAATTTCTGATTTTTGCCCCCAAATTAGAAGCATTACAGAATTTTTGCCACAAAATAAGGGAAATTTCGACAATTTTCCTCAAAAAAGAAGAATTTTCTGCCTTTTTGACCCAAAAAAGGGACATTTCTGAATTTTTGCCCCCAAATAAGTGGAATTTCTGCCTTTTTGCCCCCAAATTAGTGGAATTTCGAAATTTTGCCCCAAAATTAGAAGCATTAGTGCATTTTTGCCCAGAAATATGGGAAATTTCTGCAATTTTGTTCCAAAATAAAGGAAATTTCTGCCTTTCTACCCCAAAATAATAGGAATTTCTGCATTTTTGCCCCAAATTAAGGAAAATTTCTGCATTTTTGCCCAAAAATAAGGGTAATTTCTGTATTTTTGGCCTAAAATAAGAAGAATTTCTGCATTGTTGCCCCAAAATAAGGGGAATTTCTTCAATTTTGCCCTAAAATTTGGGGGAATTTCTGCAATTTTGCCTCAAAATAAGGGAAATTTCTGCAATTTTTCCCCAAAATTAGGGGAATTTCTGCCTTTTTGCCCCATAATAAAGGAAATTTATGAAATTTTGCACCAAAATAAGGGAATTGTCTTCATTTTTGCTCCAAAATATAGGGAATTTCTGCCTTTTTGAAACAAAAAAAGAGGAATTTCTGCAATTTTGTTCCAAAATAAGGGGAATTTCTGCATTTTTGCCCCAAAATAAGAGAAATTTCTGTATTTTGGCGCAAAAAAAGGGGGAATTTCAGTCTTCTTGCCCTACAATAAGGGTAATTTCTGCATATTTGAAACCAAGTATGCGGTATTTCTGCATTTTTGACCCAAAATAAGGGGAATTTCTGAAATTTTGCCCCAAAATAAAAGAAATGTTTGCAATTTTGTCACAAAAAAGGGAAATTTCAGCAATTTTGCCCCACAATAAGGGGAATTTCTGCCTTTTGCCCGAAAATTAGGGGAATTTCTGCATTTTTGCCGCAAAATTAATTGGAATTTCTGCCTTTTTGCCCTAAAATAAGAAGAATTTCTGCTTTTTTGGCACAAAATAAGGGGAATTTCAGTCTTCTTACCTGAAATAAGTTTAATTTCTGCAATTTGCCCCCAAATTAGGGAAATTTCTGCCTTTTTGACCTAAAATGAGGGGAATTTCTGGATTTTTGTCCCATGATAAGGAAAATTTCTGCAATTTTGCCCAAAAATAAGGGAAATTTCTGCCTTTTTGCCCCAAAATGAGGAGAATTTCTGCCTTTTTGCCCCCAAATTTTGTGCATTACTGTCTTTTTGCCCAAAATAATGGAAATTTCTGCATATTTGCCCAAAATTAAGTGGAATTTCTGATTTTTGCCCTAAAATATAAAAAATTTCTGCCTTGAAGGCAAAAAAAAGGGGAATTTCAGTCTTTTTGCCCTAAAATAAGGGTAATTTCTGCAATTTGCCCCCTAATAAGTGGAATTTCTGCCTTTATGACCTGAAAGAAGGGGAATTTCTAACATTTTTGCCCAAGATCAGGGAAATTTCTGCAATTTTACCCCAAAATAAGGGAAATTTTTGCAATTTTGTCCAAAAGAAGGGAAATCTCAGCAATTTTGCCCCACAATAAAGGGAATTTCTGCCTTTTTGCCCCAAAATTAGTGAAATTTCTGAATTTTTCCACAAAATTAGCAGCATTACTGCATTTTTGCCCCAAAATATGGGAAATTTCTGCAATTTTGTTCCAAAATAAGGGAAATTTCTGCCTTTTTTTCCCAAAATAATGGGAATTTCTGCTTTTTTTCCAAAAAATAAGGGAAATTTCTGCAATTTTATCCTAAAATAAGTTAAATTTCTATCCTTTTGCCTCAAAATAAGGGAAATTTCTGCCTATTTGGCCCAAAATATGGGGAATTTCTGCATTTTTGCCCAAAATTAAGGGAAATTTCTGCATTTTTGCCCAAAATTAAGGGGAATTTCTGCCTTTATGCCGCAAAATACGGGAATTTAGTCTTTTTGGCCTAAAATAAGGGTAATTTCTATTTTTGGCATAAAATAATGAGAATTTCTGTCTTTTTGCCCTAAAATAGGGAAATTTCTGCATTTTTGCTCCAAAATAAGGTGAATTTTAGCATTTTTGCCCCAAAATAAGGGAAATTTCTGCCTTTTTGCCCCAAATTTAAGGGAATTTCTGCCTTTTTGCCCCCAAATTAGGTGCATTACTGTCTTTTTGCCCCAAAATAATGGAAATTTCTGCATTTTTGGCCAAAATTATGTGGAATTTCTGCATTTTTGCTCTAAAATAAGAATTTCTGCCTTTTTAGCACATAATAAGAGGAATTTCAAGCTTTTTCCCTAAAATAAGGTTAATTTCTGGAATTTGCCCCAAAAAAGCGTAATTTCTGCCCTTTTGCCCTGAAATAAAAGGAATTTCTGTATTTTTGCCACAAGATAAAGGAAATTTCTGCAATTTTGCTTAAAAATAAGGAAAATTTCTGCAATTTTGTCCCAAATAAAGGAAATTTCATTAATTTCCCCCACAATAAGGGAAATTTCTGTCTTTTTGCCCCAAAATTAACGGAATTTCTGATTTTTGCTCCAAAATTAGAAGCATTACAGAATTTTTGCCACAAAATAACGGAAATTTCTGCAATTTTCCTCAAAAAAGAAGAATTTTCTGCCTTTTTGACCCAAAAAAGGGAAATTTCTGAATTTTTGCTCCCAAATAGGTGGAATTTCTGCCTTTTTGCCCCAAAATTAATGGAATTTTTAAATTTTGCCCCAAAATTAGAAGCATTAGTGCATTTTTGCCCAAAAATATGGGAAATTTCTGCAATTTTGTTCCAAAATAAAGGGAATTTCTGCCTTTCTACCCCAAAATAATGGGAATTTCTTCATTTTTGCCACAAAATAAGGTAAATTTCTGCAATATTATTCTAAAATAAGTTAAATTTCTATACTTTTGCCTCAAAATAAGCAAAATTCCTGCCTTTTTAGCCACAATTAAAGGGAATTTCTGCATTTTTGCCCCAAATTATGGGAAATTTCTGCATTTTTGCCCAAATATAAGGGTAATTTCTGTATTTTGGGCCTAAAATAAGGGGAATTTCTACATTTTTGCCCGAAATTAAAAGGAATTTCTGTATTTTTGCCCTGTATTAAAGAAAATTTTTGCATTTTTGCTCCAAAATAAGGGAAATTTCTGCAATTTTTTCCCAAAATTAGGGGAATTTCTGTAATTTTGCTCCACATAAGTGAAATTTCTGCAATTTTGCCCTAAAATTAGGGGAATTTCTGCCTTTTTACCCCATAATAAGGGAAATTTATGCAATTTTGCACCAAAATAAGGGAATTTTCTTCATTTTTGGTCCAAAATAAAGGGAATTTCTGCCTTTTTGCCCCAAAATTAGTGAAATTTCTGAATTTTGTCCCAAAATTAGTGAAATTTCTGAATTTTGCACCAAAATTAGAAGCATTACTGCTTTTTCGCCCCAAAATATGGGAAATTTCTGCAATTTTGTTACAAAATAAGGGAAATTTCTTCTATTTTACCACAAAATAATGGGAATTTCTGCATTTTTGCCACAAAATAAGGGAAGTTTCTGCAATTTTATCCTAAAATAAGTTAAATTTCTAAACTTTTGCCTCAAAATAAAAAAAAATTTCTGCCTATTTGGCCAAAAATAAAAGGAATTTCTGCATTTTTGCCACAAATTAAGGAAAATTTCTGCATTTTTGCCCAAAATTAAGTGGAATTTCTGATTTTTGCCCTAAAATAAAAAGAATTTCTGCCTTTAAGGCAAAAAATAAGGGGAATTTCAGTCTTTTTGCCCTAAAATAAGGGTAATTTCTGCAATTTGCCCCCTAATAAGTGGAATTTCTGCCTTTATGACCTGAAAGAAGGGGAATTTCTAACATTTTTGCCCAAGATAAGGGAAATTTCTGCAATTTTACCCCAAAATAAGGGAAATTTTTGTAATTTTGTCCAAAAAAAGGGAAATTTTAGCAATTTTGCCCCACAATAAGGGAAATTTCTGCCTTTTTGCCCCAAAATTAGGGGAATTTCTGAATTTTTGCTCCAAAATTAGAAGCATTACTGCATTTTTACCTCATAATAAGGGAAATTTCTGCAATTTGCCTAAAAATAAAGGAAATTTCTGCAATTTTGTCTTAAAAAGAAATATTTCTAAATTTTTGCCCCAAAATAATAGGGATTTATGCCTTTTTGCCTCAAAATTGGTGAAATTTCTAAATTTTGCCCCAAAATTAGCAGCATTACTGCATTTTTGCCCCAAAATATGAGAAATTTCTGCAATTTTGTTCTAAAATAAGGGGAATTTCTGCCTTTTTACCCCAAAATAATGGGAATTTCTGCCTTTTTGCCAAAAAATAAGGGAAGTTTCTGCAATTTTATCCTAAAATAAGTTAAATTTCTATCCTTTTGCCTCAAAATAAGGGAAATTTCTGCCTATTTGGCCCAAAATGAGGGGAATTTCTGCATTTTTGCCCAAATTAAGGGAAATTTCTGCATTTTTGCCCAAAGTTAAGGGGAATTTCTGTCTTTTTGCTTTAAAATAAGGGGAATTTCTGCCTTTTTGCTCCAAAAGACGGGAATTTAGTCTTTCTGGCCTAAAATAAGGGTAATTTCTATTTTTGGCTTAAAATATTGAGAGTTTCTGTCTTTTTGCCGTAAAATAGGGAAATTTCTGCATTTTTCCTCCAAAATAAGGGGAATTTCAGCATTTTTGCCCCAAAATAAGGGGAATTTCTGACTTTTTGCCCCATAATTATGGGAATTTCTGCCTTTTTGCCCCCAAATTATGTGCATTACTGTGTTTTTGCCCCAAAATAATGGAAATTTCTGCATTTTTGGCCAAAATTATGTGGAATTTCTGCCTTTTTGCTCCATAATAAGAAGAATTTCTGCCTTTTTGGCACAAAATAAGAGGAATTTCAGGCTTTTTCCCTAAAATAAGGGTAATTTCTGGAATTTGCACCCAAAAAAGCATAATTTCTGCTATTTTGCCCTGAAATAAAAGGAATTTCTGTATTTTTGCCACAAGATAAAGGAAATTTCTGCAATTTTGCTTAAAAATAAGGGAAATTTCTGCAATTTTGTCCCAAATAAAGGAAATTTCAATAATTTCCCCCACAATAAGGGGATTTTCTCAATTTTTGCCCCAAAATGAATGGAATTTCTGATTTTTGCCCCCAAATTAGAAGCATTACAGAATTTTTGCCACAAAATAAGGGAAATTTCGACAATTTTCCTCAAAAAAGAAGAATTTTCTGCCTTTTTGACCCAAAAAAGGGACATTTCTGAATTTTTGCCCCCAAATAAGTGGAATTTCTGCCTTTTTGCCCCCAAATTAGTGGAATTTCGAAATTTTGCCCCAAAATTAGAAGCATTAGTGCATTTTTGCCCAGAAATATGGGAAATTTCTGCAATTTTGTTCCAAAATAAAGGAAATTTCTGCCTTTCTACCCCAAAATAATAGGAATTTCTGCATTTTTGCCCCAAATTAAGGAAAATTTCTGCATTTTTGCCCAAAAATAAGGGTAATTTCTGTATTTTTGGCCTAAAATAAGAAGAATTTCTGCATTGTTGCCCCAAATTAAGGGGAATTTCTTCAATTTTGCCCTAAAATTTGGGGGAATTTCTGCAATTTTGCCTCAAAATAAGGGAAATTTCTGCAATTTTTCCCCAAAATTAGGGGAATTTCTGCCTTTTTGCCCCATAATAAAGGAAATTTATGAAATTTTGCACCAAAATAAGGGAATTGTCTTCATTTTTGCTCCAAAATATAGGGAATTTCTGCCTTTTTGAAACAAAAAAAGAGGAATTTCTGCAATTTTGTTCCAAAATAAGGGGAATTTCTGCATTTTTGCCCCAAAATAAGAGAAATTTCTGTATTTTGGCGCAAAAAAAGGGGGAATTTCAGTCTTCTTGCCCTACAATAAGGGTAATTTCTGCATATTTGAAACCAAGTATGCGGTATTTCTGCATTTTTGACCCAAAATAAAGGGAATTTCTGAAATTTTGCCCCAAAATAAAAGAAATGTTTGCAATTTTGTCACAAAAAAGGGAAATTTCAGCAATTTTGCCCCACAATAAGGGGAATTTCTGCCTTTTGCCCGAAAATTAGGGGAATTTCTGCATTTTTGCCGCAAAATTAATTGGAATTTCTGCCTTTTTGCCCTAAAATAAGAAGAATTTCTGCTTTTTTGGCACAAAATAAGGGGAATTTCAGTCTTCTTACCTGAAATAAGTTTAATTTCTGCAATTTGCCCCCAAATTAGGGAAATTTCTGCCTTTTTGACCTAAAATGAGGGGAATTTCTGGATTTTTGTCCCATGATAAGGAAAATTTCTGCAATTTTGCCCAAAAATAAGGGAAATTTCTGCCTTTTTGCCCCAAAATGAGGAGAATTTCTGCCTTTTTGCCCCCAAATTTTGTGCATTACTGTCTTTTTGCCCAAAATAATGGAAATTTCTGCATATTTGCCCAAAATTAAGTGGAATTTCTGATTTTTGCCCTAAAATATAAAAAATTTCTGCCTTGAAGGCAAAAAAAAGGGGAATTTCAGTCTTTTTGCCCTAAAATAAGGGTAATTTCTGCAATTTGCCCCCTAATAAGTGGAATTTCTGCCTTTATGACCTGAAAGAAGGGGAATTTCTAACATTTTTGCCCAAGATCAGGGAAATTTCTGCAATTTTACCCCAAAATAAGGGAAATTTTTGCAATTTTGTCCAAAAGAAGGGAAATCTCAGCAATTTTGCCCCACAATAAAGGGAATTTCTGCCTTTTTGCCCCAAAATTAAAAAAATTTCTGAATTTTTGCTCCACAATTAGAAGCATTACTGCATTTTTACCCCAAAATAAGGGAAATTTCTGCAATTTGCCTCAAAATAAAGAAAATTTCTTCAATTTTGTCCCAAAAAGGAATATTTCGGCATTTTTGCCCCAAAGTAATAGGGATTTTTGCCTTTTTGCCCCAAAATTAGTGAAATTTCTGAATTTTGCCCCAAAATTAGCAGCATTACTGCATTTTTGCCCCAAAATATGAGAAATTTCTGCAATTTTGTTCCAAAATAAGGGAAATTTCTGCTTTTTTACCCCAAAATAATAAGAATTTCTGAATTTTTGCCACAAAATAAGGGAAATTTCTGCAATTTTATCCGAAAATAAGTTAAATTCTATCCTTTTGCCTCAAAATAAGAGAAATTTCTGCCTATTTGCCCAAAAAAAGGGGAATTTCTGCATTTTTGCCAAAAATTAAGGGGAATTTCTGCCTTTTTACCCCAAAATAAGGGGAATTTAGTCTTTTTGGCCTAAAATAAGGGTAATTTCTATTTTTGGCCTAAATAATGAGAATTTCTGTCTTTTTGCCCTAAAATAAAAAAAAAATTATGCATTTTTGCTCCAAAATAATGGGAATTTCAGCATTTTTGCCCCAAAATAAGGGGAAATTCTGCCTTTTTGCCCCAAAATTAGGGGAATTTCTGCCTTATTGCCCCCAAATTAGGTGCATTACTGTGTTTTTGCCCCAAAATAATGGAAATTTCTGCATTTTTGGCCAAAATTATGTGGAATTTCTGCCTTTTTGCTCTAAAATAAGAAGAATTTCTGCCTTTTGGCATAAAATAAGAGGAATTTCAGGCTTTTTCTCGAAAATAAGTGTAATTTTTGGAATTTGCCCCCAAAAAAGCATAATTTCTGCCCTTTTGCCCTGAAATAAAAGGAATTTCTGTATTTTTGCCACAAGATAAATGAAAATTCTGCAATTTTGCTTAAAAATAAGGGAAATTTCTGCAATTTTGTCCCAATAAGGAAATTTCATTAATTTCCCCCACAATACAGGGAATTTCTGTCTTTTTGCCCCAAAATTAATGGAATTTCTGATTTTTGCCCCAAAATTAGAAGCATTACAGAATTTTTGCCACAAAATAAGGGAAATTTCTGCAATTTGCCTCAAAAAAGCAGAATTTTCTGCCTTTTTGACCCAAAAAAAGGAAATTTCTAAATTTTTGCTCCCAAATAAGTGGAATTTCTGCCTTTTTGCCCCAAAATTAGTGGAATTTCTAAATTTTGCCCCAAAATAAAGGAAATTTCTGAATTTTTGCCAACAAATAAGTGGAATTTCTGCATTTTTGCCCCAAAATTATTGGAATTTCAGCATTTTTGCTCCAAAATAAGGGGAATTTCAGCATTTTTGCCCCAAAATATAGAGAATTTCTGCCTTTATGCCCCAAAATAAGGGGAATTTCTGCAATTTTGCTACAAAATAAGGGAAATTTCTGCAATTTTGTCCCAAAAAAGAAAAATTTCATTAATTTTGCCCCACAATAAGGGGAATGTCTGTCTTTTTGCCCCAAAATTAACGGAATTTCTGATTTTTGCCCCAAAATTAGAAGCATTACAGAATTTTTGCCACAAAATATGGAAAATTTCTGCAATTTTGTTCCAAAATAATGGGAATTTCTTCATTTTTGCCACAAAATAAGGTAAATTTCTGCAATATTATCCTAAAATAAGTTAAATTTCTATACTTTTGCCCTAAAATAAGGGAAATTCCTGCATTTTTGCCCCAAATTAAAGAAATTTCTGCATTTTTGTCCAAAAATCAGGGTAATTTCTGTATTTTTTCCCTGAATTAAAGAAAATTTCTGCATTTTTGCTTAAAAATAAGGGAAATTTCTGCAATTTTTTTTCAAAATTAAGAGAATTTCTGTAATTTTGCCCCAAAATAAGGGAAATTTCTGCAATTTTGCCCAAATAATAGGGGAATTTCTACAATTTTGCCTCAAAATACGGGAAATTTCTGCAATTTTTCCCCCAAATTAGGGGAATTCCTGCAATTTTGCACCAAAATAATGGTATTTCTTACACTTTTCCTCCAAAATAAAAAGAATTTCTGCCTTTTTGAAAAAAAATAGGGGAATTTCTGCAATTTTGTTCCAAAATAAGGGGAATTTCTGCATTTTTGCCCCAAGATAAGGGGAATTTCTGCCTTTTTGGCACAAAATAAGAGGAATTTCAGGCTTTTTCCCTAAAATAAGGATAATTTCTGGAATTTGCCCCTAAAAAAGCATACTTTTTGCCTTTTGCCCTGAAATAAAAGGAATTTCTGAATTTTAGCCACAAGATAAAGGAAATTTCTGCAATTTTGCTTAAAAATAAGGGAAATTTCTGCAATTTTGTTCCAAAAAAAGTAATTTCATTAATTTCCCCCACAATAAGGGGAATTTCTGTTTTTTTGCCCCAAAATTAATGGAATTTCTGATTTTTGCCCTAAAATTAGAAGCATTACAGAATTTTTGCCACAAAATATGGGAAATTTCTGCAATTTTGTTCCAAAATATTGGAAATTTCTTCATTTTTGCCACAAAATAAGGTAAATTTCTGCAATATTATCCTAAAATAAGTTAAATTTCTATACTTTTGTCCCAAAATAAGGGAAATTCCTGCCTTTTTGGTCCCAAATAAGGGGAATTTCTGCATTTTTTGCCAAAAATTAAGGGAAATGTCTGCATTTTTGCCCAAAAATATGGGTAATTTCTGTATTTTTGGCCTGAAATAAGGAAAATTTCTGCATTTTTGCCCCAAAATAAGGAAAATTTCTGTAATTTGCCCTGAATTAAAAAAAAAATTCTGCATTTTTGCTCCAAAATAAGGGATATTTCTGCAATTTTTCCCCAAAATTAAGAGAATTTTTGTAATTTTGCCCCAAAATAAGAGAAATTTCTGCAATTTTGCCCAAAAATTAAGGTAATTTCTGCAATTTTGCCTCAAAATAAGGGAAATCTCTGCAATTTTTCCCCAAAATTAGGAGAATTTCTGCAATTTTGCACAGAAATAATGGTATTTCCTACATTTTTCCTCTAAAATAAAGAGAATTTCTGTCTTTTTGAAACAAAAAAATGGAATTTCTGCAATTTTGTTTTAAAATAAGGGAATTTCTGCATTGTTGCCCCAAAAATAAGGGGAATTTCTGCCTTTTTGGCACAAAAAAGGTGGAATTTCAATCTTTTGCCCTAAAATAAAAGTAATTTCTGCATTTTTTACACCAAGTATATGGTATTTTTGCTTTTTTGACCCGATATAAGGGGAATTTCCGCAATTTTGCCCCAAAATAAGAGATATTTCTGCAATTTTGTCCCAAAAAAGGGAAATTTCAGCAATTTTGCCCCACAATAAGAGGAATTTCTGCCTTTTGCCCCAAAATTAGGGGAATTTCTGCATTTTCCGCAAAATTAGGGGCATTACTGTGTTTTTGCCCCAAAATAAGGTAAATTTCTGCATTTTTTTCCCAAAATTAATTGGATTTTATGCCTTTTTGCCCTAAAATAAAAAGAATTTCTGCCTTTTTGACCCAAAATAAGGGACATTTCTGGATTTTTGTCCCATGATAAGAAAAATTTCTTCAATTTTGTCCAAAAATAAAAGAAATTTCTGCCTTTTTGCCCCAAATAAGTAAAATTTCTGCAATTTTGCTCCAAAATAATGTTATATTTCTGCATTTTTGCCTCAAAATAAAGGAAATTTCTGCAATTTTGACACAGAATTAGGGGAATTTCTGCATTTTTGCCCCGAAATAAGAGAAATTTCTGCAATTTTGCCCAAAAATTAGGAGAATTTCTGCATTTTTACCCCAAATAAGGGGAATTTCTGCATTTTTGCCTCAAAATAAAAGGAATTTCTGCAATTTTGACACAAAATTAGGGGAATTTCTGCATTTTTGCCACAAATTAAGGTAAATTTCTGCAATTGTGCCCAAAAATTGGGGGAATTTCTGCATTTTTGCCCCAAAATAAGGGAAATTTCTGCAATTTTGCCCCCCAAAAAATGGAATTTCTGCAATTTTGACACAAAATTAGGTAAATTTCTGCATTTTTGCCTCAAAAATAGAGAAATTTCTGCAATTTTGCTCCAAAATTACGGGCATTACTGTTTTTTTGCCCAAAATAAGGGAAATTTCTGCATTTTTGCCCAAAATAAAGTGGAATTTCTGATTTTTGTCCTAAAATAAAAAGAATTTCTGCCTTTAAGGCAAAAAATAAGAGGAATTTCAGTCTTTTTGCCCTAAAGTAAGGTAATTTCTGCTATTTGCCCCCTAATAAGTGGAATTTCTCCCTTTATGACCTGAAAGAAGGGGAATTTCTAACATTTTTGCCCAAGATAAGGGAAATTTCTGCAATTTTACAACAAAATAAGAAAAATTTTTGCAATTTTGTACAAAAAAGGGAAATCTCAGCAATTTTGCCCCACAATAAGGGAAATTTCTGCCTTTTTGCCCCAAAATTAGAGGAATTTCTGAATATTTGCTCCAAAATTAGAAGCATTACTGCATTCTTACCCCAAAATAAGGGAAATTTTTGCAATTTGCCTCAAAATAAATGAAATTTCTGCAATTTTTCTTAAAAATAAGGGAAATTTCTGCAATTTTGTCCCAATAAAATGAAATTTCATTAATTTTGCCCCACAATAAGGGCAATTTTTGTCTTTTTGCCCCAAAATTAACGGAATTTCTGATTTTTGCACCAAAATTTGAAGCATTACAAAATTTTTGCCACAAAATATGGGAAATTTCTGCAATTTTGTTCCAAAATAATAGGAATTTCTTCATTTTTGCCACAAAATAAGGTAAATTTCTGCAATATTATCAAAAATAAGTTAAATTTCTATACTTTTGCCCCAAAGTAAGGAAAATTCCTGCCTTTTTGGCCCCAAATAAGAAGAATTTTTGCATTTTAGCCCCTAATTAAGGGTAATTTCTGCATTTTTGCCCAAAAATAAGGGTAATTTCTGTATTTTTGGCCTAAAATAAGGGGGATTTCTGCATCTTTGCCCCAAAAATAAGGGGAATTTCTGTATTTTTGCCCTGAATTAAAGAAAATTTCTGCATTTTTGCTCCAAAATAAGGGAAATTTCTGCAATTTTTCCCCAAAATTAGGGGAATTTCTTTAATTTTGCCCCAAAATAAAGGAAATTTCTGAAATTTTGCCCAAAAATTAGGGGAATTTCTGCAATTTGCCTCAAAATAAGGGAAATTTCTGCAATTTTTTACCAACATTAGGGGAATTTCTGCAATTTTGCACCAAAATAATAGTATTTCCTACATTTTTCCTCAAAAATAAAAAGAATTTCTGCCTTTTTGAAACAAATAAAGGAAATTTCTGCAATTTGCCTCAAAAAAGAAGAATTTTCTGCCTTTTTGACCCAAAAAAAGGAAATTTCTAAATTTTTGCCCCCAAATAAGTGGAATTTCTGCCTTTTTGCCCCAAAATTATTGGAATTTCAGCATTTTTGCTCCAAAATAAGAGGAATTTCAGCATTTTTGCCCCAAAATATAAAGAATTTCTGCATTTATGCCCCAAAATAAGGGGAATTTCGGCAATTTTGCTCCAAAATAAGGTAAATTTCTGCAATTTTGTCCCAAAAAAGGGAAATTTCATTAATTTTACCCCACAATAAGGGGAATTTCTGTCTTTTTGCCCCAAAATTAACGGAATTTCTGATTTTTGCCCCAAAATTAGAAGCATTACAGAATTTTTGCCACAAAATATGGAAAATTTCTGCAATTTTGTTCCAAAATAATGGGAATTTCTTCATTTTTGCCACGAAGTAAGGTAAATTTCTGCAATATTATCCTAAAATAAGTTAAATTTCTATACTTTTGCCCCAAAATAAGGGAAATTCCTGCCTTTTTGGCCCCAAATAAGGGGAATTTCTGCATTTTTGCCCCAAATTAAAGGAAATTTCTGCATTTTTGCCCAAATATCAGGGTAATTTCTGTATTTTTTCCCTGAATTAAAGAAAATTTCTGCATTTTTGCTCCAAAATAAGGGGAATTTCTGCAATTTTTCCCCAAAATTTGGGGAATTTCTGTAATTTTGAAACAAAATAAGGAAAATTTCTGCAATTTTGCCCAAAAAATATGGAAATTTCTGCAATTTTGCCTCAAAATATGGGAAATTTCTGCAATTTTTCCCAAAAAAAGGGGGAATTTCTGCAATTTTGCACCAAAATAATGGTATTTCCTACACTTTTCCTCCAAAATAAAGAGAATTTCTGCCTTTTTGAAACAAAAAAAGAGGAATTTCTGCAATTTTGTTTCAAAATAAGGGGAATTTCTGCATTTTTGCCCCAAGATAAGGGGAATTTCTGCCTTTTTGGCACAAAATAAGAGGAATTTCAGGCTTTTTCCCTAAAATAAGGGTAATTTCTGGAATTTGCCCCCAAAAAAGCAAAATTTTTGCCTTTTTCCCTGAAATAAAAGGAATTTCTGAATTTTAGCCACAAGATAAAGGAAATTTCTGCAACTTTGCTCCAAAATAAGGGAAATTTCTGCAATTTTGTCCCAAAAAAGGGAAATTTCATTAATTTTGCCCCACAATAAGGGGAATTTCTTTCTTTTTGCCCCAAAATTAACGGAATTTCTGATTTTTGCCCCAAAATTAGAAGCATTACAGAATTTTTGCCACAAAATATGGAAAATTTCTGCAATTTTGTTCCAAAATAATGGGAATTTCTTCATTTTTGCCACAAAATAAGGTAAATTTCTGCAATATTATCCTAAAATAAGTTAAATTTCTATACTTTTGCCCCAAAATAAGGGAAATTCCTGCCTTTTTGGCCCCAAATAAGGGGAATTTCTGCATTTTTGCCCCTTGTTAAAGGAAATTTCTGCATTTTTGCCCAAAAATCATGGTAATTTCTGTATTTGTTCCCTGAATTAAAGAAAATGTCTGCATTTTGCTCCAAAATAAGGGGAATTTCTGCAATTTTCCCCAAAATTACGGGAATTTCTGTAATTTTGCCCCAAAATAAGGGAAATTTCTGCAATTTTGCCCAAAAAATAGGGGAATTTCTGCAATTTTGCCTCAAAATATGGGAAATTTCTGCAATTTTTCCCCAAAATTAGGGGAATTTCTGCAATTTTGCACCAAAATAATGGTATTTCCTACACTTTTCCTCCAAAATAAAGAGAATTTCAGCCTTTTTGAAACAAAAAAAGGGGAATTTCTGCAATTTTGTTCCAAAATAAGGGGAATTTCTGCATTTTTGCACCAAGATAAGGGGAATTTCTGCCTTTTTGGCACAAAATAAGAGGAATTTCAGGCTTTTTCCCTAAAATAAGGATAATTTCTGGAATTTGCCCCCAAAAAAGCAAAATTTTTGCCTTTTGCTCTGAAATAAAAGGAATTTCTGAATTTTAGCCACAAGATAAAGAAATTTCTGCAATTTTGCTTAAAAATAAGGGAAATTTCTGCAATTTTGTCCCAAAAAAAAGAAATTTCATTAATTTCCCCCACAATAAGGGGAATTTCTGTTTTTTTGCCCCAAAATTAATGGAATTTCTGATTTTTGCCCTAAAATTAGAAGCATTACAGAATTTTTGCCACAAAATATGGGAAATTTCTGCAATTTTGTACCAAAATAATGGGAATTTCTTCATTTTTGCCACAAAAAAGGTAAATTTCTGCAATATTATTCTAAAATAAGTTAAATTTCTATACTTTTGCCCCAAAATAAGGGAAATTTCTGCCTTAATGGCCCCAAATAAGGGGAATTTCTGCATTTTTGCCCCAAGTTAAAGGAAATTTCTGCATTTTTGCCCAAAAATCAGGGTAATTTCTGTATTTGTTCCCTAAATTAAAGAAAATTTCTGCATTTTTGCTCCAAAATAAGGGGAATTTCTGCAATTTTCTTCAAAATTACAGGAATTTCTGTAATTTTGCCCCAAAATAAGGGAAATTTCTGCAATTTTGCCCAAATAATAGGGGAATTTCCGCAATTTTGCCTCAAAATATAAGAAATTTCTGCAATTTTTCCCCAAAATTAGGGGAATTTCTGCAATTTTGCACCAAAATAAGGGTATTTCCTACACTTTTCCTTCAAAATAAAGAGAATTTCTGCCTTTTTGCAACAAAAAAAGGGGAGTTTCTGCAATTTTGTTCCAAAATAAGGGGAATTTCTGCATTTTTGCCCCAAAATAAGAGGAATTTTTTTTTGGCGCAAAAAAGGGGGAATTTCATTCTTTTGCCCTAAAATAAAAGTAATTTCTGCATTTTTTACAAGAAGTATGCGGTATTTCTGCCTTTTTGACCCGATATAAGGGGAATTTCCGCAATTTTGCCCCAAAATAAGAGAAATTTCTGCAATTTTGTCCCAAAAAAGGGAAATTTCAGCAATTTTGCCCCACAATAAGAGGAATTTCTGCCTTTTGCCCCAAAATTAGGGGAATTTCTGCATTTTCCGCAAAATTAGGGGCATTACTGTGTTTTTGCCCCAAAATAAGGTAAATTTCTGCATTTTTGCCCAAAATTAATTGGATTTTATGCCTTTTTGCCCTAAAATAAGAAGAATTTCTGCCTTTTTGACCCAAAATAAGGGATATTTCTGGATTTTTGTCCCATGATAAGAAAAATTTCTTCATTTTGCCCAAAAATAAAAGAAATTTCTGCCTTTTTGCCCCATATAAGGGGAATTTCTACAATTTTGCTCCAAAATAATGTTATATTTCTGCATTTTTGCCTCAAAATAAAGGAAATTTCTGCAATTTTGACACAGAATTAGGGGAATTTCTGCATTTTTGCCCCGAAATACGAGAAAATTCTGCAATTTTGCCCCAAAATAAGAGAAATTTCTGCAATTTTGCCCGAAAATTAAAAGAATTTCTGCATTTTTCCCTATATAAGGGGAATTTCTGCATTTTTGCCTCAAAATAAAGGGAATTTCTGCAATTTTGACACAAAATTAGGGGAATTTCTGCATTTTTGCCACAAATTAATGTAAATTTCTGCAATTGTGCCCAAAAATTGCGGGAATTTCTGCATTTTTGCCACAAAATTAGGGGAATTTCTGCAATTTTGCCCCCCAAAAAAAGGAATTTCTGCAATTTTGACACAAAATTAGAAAAATTTCTGCATTTTTGCCTCAAAAATAGGGAAATTTCTGCAATTTTGCTCCAAAATTAGGGGCATTACTGTCTTTTTGCCCAAAATAAGGGAAATTTCTGCATTTTTGCCCAAAATAAAGTGGAATTTCTGATTTTTGTCCTAAAATAAAAAGAATTTCTGCCTTTAAGGCAAAAAATAAGGGGAATTTCAGTCTTTTTGCCCAAAAATAAGGTAATTTCTGTAATTTGCCCCCTAATAAGTGGAGTTTCTGCCTTTATGACCTGAAAGAACGGGAATTTCTAACATTTTTGCCCAAGATAAGGGAAATTTCTGCAATTTTACCACAAAATAAGGGAAATTTTTGCAATTTTGTCCAAAATAAGGTAAATCTCAGCAATTTTGCCCCCCAATAAGGGAAATTTCTGCCTTTTTGCCCCAAAATTAGAGGAATTTCTGAATTTTTGCTCCAAAATTAGAAGCATTTCTGCATTTTTACCCCAGAATAAGGGAAATTTCTGCAATTTGCCTCAAAATAAAGGAAATTTCTGCAATTTTGCTTAAAAATAAGGGAAATTTCTGCAATTTTGTCCCAAAAAATGAAATTTCATTAATTTTGCCCCACAATAAGGGCAATTTCTGTCTTTTTGCCCCAAAATTAACAGAATTTCTGATTTTTGCCCCAAAATTAGAAGCATTACAAAATTTTTGCCACAAAATATGGGAAATTTCTGCAATTTTGTTGAAAATAATAGGAATTTCTTCATTTTTGCCACAAAATAAGGTAAATTTCTGCAATATTATCCTAAAATAAGTTAAATTTCTATACTTTTGCCCAAAAATAAGGGAAATTTCTGCCTTTTTGGCCCCAAATAAGGGGAATTTCTGCATTTTTGCCCCAAGTTAAAGGAAATTTCTGCATTTTTGCCCAAAAATCATGGTAATTTCTGTATTTGTTCCCTGAATTAAAGAAAATTTCTGCATTTTTGCTCCAAAATAAGGGGAATTTCTGCAATTTTCCCAAAATTACAGGAATTTCTGTAATTTTTCCCCAAAATAAGGGAAATTTCTGCAATTTTGCAAAAAAAATAGGGGAATTTCTGCAATTTTGCCTCAAAATATGGGAAATTTCTGCAATTTTCCCCCAAAATTAGAGGAATTTCTGCAATTTTGCACTAAAATAATGGTATTTCCTACACTTTTCCTCCAAAATAAAGAGAATTTCTGCCTTTTTGAAACAAAAAAGGGGAATTTCTGCAATTTTGTTTCAAAATAAGGGGAATTTCTGCATTTTTGCCCCAAGATAAGGGGAATTTCTGCCTTTTTGGCACACAATAAGAGGAATTTCAGGCTTTTTCCTTAAAATAAGGGTAATTTTTTGAATTTGCTCCCAAAAAAGCAAAATTTTTGCCTTTTGCCCTAAAATAAAAGGAATTTCTGAATTTTAGCCACAAGATAAAGGAAATTTCTGCAATTTTGCATAAAAATAAAGGAAATTTCTGCAATTTTGTTTAAAAATAAGGGAAATTTCTGCAATTTTGTCCCAAAAAAAGAAATTTCATTAATTTCCTCCACAATAAGGGGAATTTCTGTTTTTTTGCCCCAAAATTAATGGAATTTCTGATTTTTGCCCTAAAATTAGAAGCATTACAGAATTTTTGCCACAAAATATGGGAAATTTCTGCAATTTTGTTCCAAAATAATGGGAATTTCTTCATTTTTGCCACAAAATAAGGTAAATTTCTGCAATATTATCCTAAAATAAGTTAAATTTCTATACTTTTGCCCCAAAATAAGGGAAATTTCTGCCTTTTTGGCCCCAAATAAGGGGAATTTCTGCATTTTTGCCCCTTGTTAAAGGAAATTTCTGCATTTTTGCCCAAAAATCATGGTAATTTCTGTATTTGTTCCCTGAATTAAAGAAAATGTCTGCATTTTTGCTCCAAAATAAGGGGAATTTCTGCAATTTTCCCCAAAATTACGGGAATTTCTGTAATTTTGCCCCAAAATAAGGGAAATTTCTGCAATTTTGCCCAAATAATAGGGGAATTTCTGCAATTTTGCCTCAAAATATGGGAAATTTCTGCAATTTTTCCCCAAAATTAGGGGAATTTCTGCAATTTTGCACCAAAATAAGGGTATTTCCTACACTTTTCCTCTAAAATAAAGAGAATTTCTGCCTTTTTGCAACAAAAAAAGGGGAGTTTCTGCAATTTTGTTCCAAAATAAGGGGAATTTCTGCATTTTTGCCCCAAGATAAGGGGAATTTCTGCCTTTTTGGCACAAAATAAGAGGAATTTCAGGCCTTTTCCCTAAAATAAGGGTAATTTCTGGAATTTGCCACCAAAATAGAATAATTTTTGCCTTTTGCCCTGAAATAAAAGGAATTTCTGAATTTTAGCCACAAGATAAAGGAAATTTCTGCAATTTGCCCCAAAATAGAGGAAATTTCTGCAATTTTGCTTAAAAATAAGGGAAATTTCTGCAATTGTGTCCAAAAAAAATTAATTTCATTAATTTCCCCCACAATAAGGGGAATTTCTGTTTTTTCCCTCAAAATTAATGGAATTTCTGATTTTTGCCCCAAAATTAGAAGCATTACAGAATTTTTGCCACAAAATATGCGAAATTTCTGCAATTTTGTTCCAAAATAATGGGAATTTCTTCATTTTTGCCACAAAATAAGGTAAATTTCTGCAATATTATCCTAAAATAAGTTAAATTTCTATACTTTTGCCCCAAAATAACGGAAGTTTTTGCCTTTTTGGCCCCAAATAGGGGGAATTTCTGCATTTTTGCCAAAAATTAAGGGAAATTTCTGCATTTTTGCCCAAAATTAAGGGTAATTTCTGTATTTTTGACCTAAAATAAGGAAGATTTCTGCATTTTTGCCCCAAAATAAGGAGAATTTCTGTATTTTTGCCCTGAATTAAAAAAAAAATTCTGCATTTTTGCTCCAAAATAAGGGATATTTCTGCAATTTTTCCCCAAAATTAGGGGAATTTTTGTAATTTTGCACCAAAATAAGGGAAATTTCTGCAATTTTGCCCAAAAATTAGGGGAATTTCTGCAATTTTGCACCGAAATAATGGTATTTCCTACATTTTTCCTCCAAAATAAAGAGAATTTCTGCCTTTTTGAAACAAAAAAATGGAATTTCTGCAGTTTTGTTTAAAATAAGAGGAATTTCTGTATTTTTGCCCCAAAATAAGGGGAATTTCTTCCTTTTTGGCGCAAAAAAGGGGGAATTTCAGTCTTTTGCCCTAAAATAAAAGTAATTTCTGCATTTTTTACAAGAAGTATGCGGTATTTCTCCATTTTTGACCTGATATAAGGGGAATTTCCGCAATTTTGCCCCAAAATAAGAGAAATTTCTGCAATTTTACTCAAAAAATGGAAATTTCAGCAATTTTGCCTCACAATAAGAGGAATTTCTGCCTTTTGCCCCAAAATTAGGGGAATTTCTGAATTTTCCGCAAAATTAGGGGCATTACTGTGTTTTTGCCTTAAAATAAGGTAAATTTCTGCATTTTTGCCCAAAATTAATTGGATTTTATGCATTTTTGCCCTAAAATAAGAAGAATTTCTGCCTTTTTGACCCAAAATAAGGGACATTTCTGGATTTTTGTCCGATGATAAGAAAAATTTCTTCATTTTGCCCAAAAATAAAAGAAATTTCTGCCTTTTTGCCCCAAATAAGGGGAATTTCTACAATTTTGCTCCAAAATAATGTTATATTTCTGCATTTTTGCCTCAAAATAAAGGAAAATTCTGCAATTTTGACACAAAATTAGGGGACTTTCTGCAATTTTGCCACAAAATAAGAAAAATTTTTGCAATTTTGCCCGAAAATTAAAAGAATTTCTGCATTTTTACCCCATATAAGGGGAATTTCTGCATTTTTGCCTCAAAATAAAGGGAATTTCTGCAATTTTGACACAAAATTAGGGGAATTTCTGCATTTTTGCCACAAATTAATGTAAATTTCTGCAATTGTGCCCAAAAATTGCGGGAATTTCTGCATTTTGCCCCAAAATTAGGGGAATTTCTGCAATTTTGCCACCCAAAAAAAGGAATTTCTGCAATTTTGACACAAAATTAGGGAAATTTCTGCATTTTTGCCTCAATAATAGGGAAATTTCTGCAATTTTGCTCCAAAATTAGGGGCATTACTGTCTTTTTGCCCAAAATAAGGGAAATTTCTGCATTTTTGCCCAAAATAAAGTGGAATTTCTGATTTTTGTCCTAAAATAAAAAGAATTTCTGCCTTTAAGGCAAAAAATAAGATGAATTTCAGTCTTTTTGCCCTAAAATAATGTAATTTCTGCAATTTGCCCTCTAATAAGTGGAGTTTCTGCCTTTATGACCTGAAAGAACGGGAATTTCTAACATTTTTGCCCAAGATAAGGGAAATTTCTGCAATTTTACCACAAAATAAGGGAAATTTTTGCAATTTTGTCCAAAATAAGGTAAATCTCAGCAATTTTGCCCCCCAATAAGGGAAATTTCTGCCTTTTTGCCCCAAAATTAGAGGAATTTCTGAATTTTTGCTCCAAAATTAGAAGCATTTCTGCATTTTTACCCCAGAATAAGGGAAATTTCTGCAATTTGCCTCAAAATAAAGGAAATTTCTGCAATTTTGCTTAAAAATAAGGGAAATTTCTGCAATTTTGTCCCAAAAAATGAAATTTCATTAATTTTGCCCCACAATAAGGGCAATTTCTGTCTTTTTGCCCCAAAATTAACAGAATTTCTGATTTTTGCCCCAAAATTAGAAGCATTACAAAATTTTTGCCACAAAATATGGGAAATTTCTGCAATTTTGTTGAAAATAATAGGAATTTCTTCATTTTTGCCACAAAATAAGGTAAATTTCTGCAATATTATCCTAATATAAGTTAAATTTCTATACTTTTGCCCCAAAATAAGGGAAATTCCTGCCTTTTTGGCCCCAAATAAGGGGAATTTCTGCATTTTTGCCCCAAATTAAAAGAAATTTCTGCATTTTTGCCCAAAAATCAGGGTAATTTCTGTATTTTTTCCCAGAATTAAAGAAAATTTCTGCATTTTTGCTCCAAAATAAGGGGAATTTCTGCAATTTTTCCTCAAAATTAGGGGAATTTGTGTAATTTTGCCCCAAAATAAGGGAAATTTTTGCAATTTTGCCAAAAAAATAGAGGAATTTCTGCAATTTTGCCTCAAAATATGGGAAATTTCTGCAATTTTCCCCCAAAATTAGGGGAATTTCTGCAATTTTGCACGAAAATAATGGTATTTCCTACACTTTTCCTCCAAAATAAAGAGAATTTCTGCCTTTTTGAAACAAAAAAGGGGAATTTCTGCAATTTTGTTTCAAAATAAGGGGAATTTCTGCATTTTTGCCCCAAGATAAGGGGAATTTCTGCCTTTTTGGCACAAAATAAGAGGAATTTCATGCTTTTTCCCTAAAATAAGGGTAATTTTTGGAATTTGCTCCCAAAAAAGCAAAATTTTTGCCTTTTGCCCTGAAATAAAAGGAATTTCTGAATTTTAGCCACAAGATAAAGGAAATTTCTGCAATTTTGCATAAAAATAAAGGAAATTTCTGCCATTTTGCTTAAAAGTAAGGGAAATTTCTGCAATTTTGTCCCAAAAACAGAAATTTCATTAATTTCATCCACAATAAGGGGAATTTCTGTTTTTTTGCCCCAAAATGAATGGAATTTCTGATTTTTGCCCTAAAATTAGAAGCATTACAGAATTTTTGCCACAAAATATGGCAAATTTCTGCAATTTTGTTCCAAAATAATAGGAATTTCTTCATTTTTGCCACAAAATAAGGTAAATTTCTGCAATATTATCCTAAAATAAGTTAAATTTCTATACTTTTGTCCCAAAATAAGGGAAATTTCTGCCTTTTTGGCCTCAAATAAGGGGAATTTCTGCATTTTTGCCCCAAGTTAAAGGAAATTTCTGCATTTTTGCCCAAAAATCATGGTAATTTCTGTATTTGTTCCCTGAATTAAAGAAAATTTCTGCATTTTTGCTCCAAAATAAGGGGAATTTCTGCAATTTTCCCCAAAATTACGGGAATTTCTGTAATTTTGCCCCAAAATAAGGGAAATTTCTGCAATTTTGCCCAAATAATAGGGGAATTTCTGCAATTTTGTGTCAAAATATGGGAAATTTCTGCAATTTTTCCCCAAAATTAGGGAATTTCTGCAATTTTGCACCAAAATAAGGGTATTTCCTACACTTTTCCTTCAAAATAAAGAGAATTTCTGCCTTTTTGAAACAAAAAAAGGGGAATTTCTGCAATTTTGTTCCAAAATAAGGGGAATTTCTGCTTTTTTGCCCCAAGATAAGGGGAATTTCTGCCTTTTTGGCACAAAACAATAGGAATTTCAGGCTTTTTCCCTAAAATAAGGGTAATTTCTGGAATTTGCCACCAAAAAAGCATAATTTTTGCCTTTTGCCCTGAAATAAAAGGAATTTCTGAATTTTAGCCACAAGATAAAGGAAATTTCTGCAATTTGCCTCAAAATAAAGGAAATTTCTGCAATTTTGCTTAAAAATAAGGGAAATTTCTGCAATTTTGTACCAAAAAAAAGAAATTTCATTAATTTCCCTCACAATAAGGGGAATTTCTGTTTTTTTCCCCAAAATTAATGGAATTTCTGATTTTTGCCTCAAAATTAGAAGCATTACAGAATTTTTGCCACAAAATATGCGAAATTTCTGCAATTTTGTTCCAAAATAATGGGAATTTCTTCATTTTTGCCACAAAATAAGGTAAATTTCTGCAATATTACTCTAAAATAAGTTAAATTTCTATAATTTTGCCCCAAAATAAGGGAAATTTTTGCTTTTTTGGCCCCAAATAAGGGGAATTTCTGCATTTTTGTCAAAAATTAAGGAAATTTCTGCATTTTTGCCAATAAATAAGGGTAATTTCTGTATTTTTGACCTAAAATAAGGAAGATTTCTGCATTTTTGCCCCAAAATAAGGGGAATTTCTGTATTTTTTCCCTGAATTAAAAAAAAATTACTGCATTTTTGCTCCAAAATAAGGGATATTTCTGCAATTTTTCCCCAAAATTAGGGGAATTTTTGTAATTTTGCACCAAAATAAGGGAAATTTCTGCAATTTTCCCCCAAATATAGGGGAATTTCTGAAATTTTGCATCGAAATAATGTTATTTCCTACATTTTTCCTCCAAAATAAAGAGAATTTCTGCCTTTTTGAAACAAAAAAATGGAATTTCTGCAATTTTGTTTTAAAATAAGGGGAATTTCTGCATTTTTGCCCCAAAATAAGGAGAATTTCTTCCTTTTTGGCGCAAAAACGGGGGAATTTCAGTTCTTTGCCCTAATATAAAAGTAATTTCTGCATTTTTTACACCAAGTATGCGGTATTTCTGCCTTTTTGACCCGATATAAAGGGAATTTCCACAATTTTGCCCCAAAATAAAAGAAATTTCTGCAATTTTGTCCCAAAAAAGGGAAATTTCATCAATTTTGCCCCACTATAAGAGGAATTTCTGCCTTTTTCCCTCAAAATTAGGGGAATTTCTTCATTTTCCGCAAAATTAGGGGCATTACTGCGTTTTTGCCCCAAAATAAGGTAAATTTCTGCATTTTTGCCCAAAATTAATTGGATTTTATGCCTTTTTGCCCTAAAATAAGAAGAATATCTGCCTTTTTGACCCAAAATAAGAGACATTTCTGGATTTTTGTCCCATGATAAAAAAATTTCTTCAATTTTGCACAAAAATAAAAGAAATTTCTGTCTTTTTGCCCTAAATAAGGGGAATTTCTGAAATTTTGCTCCAAAATAATGTTATATTTCTGTATATTTGCCTCAAAATAAAGGAAATTTCTGCAATTTTGACACAAAATTAGAGGAATTTCTGCAATTTTGTCCCAAAATAAAAGAAATTTCTGCAATTTTGCCCGAAAATTAAATGAATTTCTGCATTTTTACCCCAAATAAGGGGAATTTCTGCATTTTTGCCTCAAAATAAAGGGAATTTCTGCAATTTTGACACAAAATTAGGGGAATTTCTGCATTTTTGCCACAAATTAATGTAAATTTCTACAATTGTGCCCAAAAATTGCGAGAATTTCTCCATTTTTGCCCCAAAATTAGGGGAATTTCTGCAATTTTGCCCCCCAAAAAAAGGAATTTCTGCAATTTTGACACAAAATTAGGGAACTTTCTGCATTTTTGCCTCAAAAATAGGGAAATTTCTGCAATTTTGCTCCAAAATTAGGGGCATTACTGTCTTTTTGCCCAAAATAAAAGAAATTTCTGCATTTTTGCCCAAAATAAAGTGGAATTTCTGATTTTTGTCCTAAAATAAAAAGAATTTCTGCCTTTAAGGCAAAAATAAGGGGAATTTCAGTCTTTTTGCCCTAAAACAAGGTAATTTCTGCAATTTTCCCCCTAATAAGTGGAATTTCTGCCTTTATGACCTGAAAGAAGGGGAATTTCTAACATTTTTGCCCAAGATAAGAGAAATTTCTGCAATTTTACTACAAAATAAGGGAAATTTTTGCAATTTTGTCCAAAAAAAAGAAATCTCAGCAATTTTGCCCCACAATAAGGGAAATTTCTGCCTTTTTGCCCCAAAATTAGAGGAATTTCTGAATTTTTGCTCCAAAATTAGAAGCATTACTGCATTTTTACCACAGAATAAGAGAAATTTCTGCAATTTGCCTCAAAATAAAGGAAATTTCTGCAATTTTTATTAAAAATAAGGGAAATTTCTGCAATTTTGTCCCAAAAAAGGAAAATTTCAGCAATTTTGCCCCACAATAAGAGGAATTTCTGCCTTTTGCCCCAAAACTAGGGGAATTTCTGCATTTTCCACAAAATTAGTGGCATTACTGTGTATTTGCCCCAAAATAAAGTAAATTTCTGAATTTTTGCCCAAAATTAATTGGATTTTATGCCTTTTTGCCCTAAAATAAGAAGAATATCTGCATTTTTGACCCAAAATAAGGGACATTTCTGGATTTTTGTCCCATGATAAAAAAAATTTCTTCAATTTTGCCCAAAAATAAAAGAAATTTCTGCCTTTTTGCCCCAAATAAGGGGAATTACTGCAATTTTGCTCCAAAATAATGTTATATTTCTGCATTTTTGCCTCACAATAAAGGAAATTTCTGCAATTTTGAAACAAAATTAGAGGAATTTCTTCAATTTTGCCGCTAAATAAGAGAAATTTCTGCAATTTTGCCCGAAAATTAGGAGAATTTCTGCATTTTTGCCACAAATTAATGTAAATTTCTGCAATTGTGCCCAAAAATTGCGGGAATTTCTGCATTTTTTGCCCCAAAATTAGGGAAATTTCTGCAATTTTGCCCCCCAAAAAAAGGAATTTCTGCAATTTTGACACAAAATTAGGGAAATTTCTGCATTTTTGCCTCAAAAATAGGGAAATTTCTGCAATTTTGCTCCAAAATTAGGGGCATTACTGTCTTTTTGCCCAAAATAAGGGAAATTTCTGCATTTTTGCCCAAAATAAAGTGGAATTTCTGATTTTTGTCCTAAAATAAAAAGAATTTCTGCCTTTAAGGCAAAAAATAAGGGGAATTTCAGTCTTTTTGCCCTAAAATAAGGTAATTTCTGCAATTTTCCCCCTAATAAGTGGAATTTCTGCCTTTATGACCTGAAAGAAGGGGAATTTCTAACATTTTTGCCCAAGATAAGGGAAATTTCTGCAATTTTACCACAAAATAAGGGAAATTTTTGCAATTTTGTCCAAAATAAGGAAAATCTCAGCAATTTTGCCCCCCAATAAGGGAAATTTCTGCCTTTTTGCCCCAAAATTAGAGGAATTTCTGAATTTTTGCTCCAAAATTAGAAGCATTACTGCATTTTTACCCCAGAATAAGGGAAATTTCTGCAATTTGCCTCAAAATAAAGGAAATTTCTGCAATTTTTCTTAAAAATAAGGGAAATTTTTGTCCCAAAAAATGAAATTTCATTAATTTTGCCCCACAATAAGGGCAATTTCTGTCTTTTTGCCCCAAAATTAACGGAATTTCTGATTTTTGCTCCAAAATTAGAAGCATTACAAAATTTTTGCCACAAAATATGGGAAATTTATGCAATTTTGTTCCAAAATAATAAGAATTTCTTCATTTTTGCCACAAAATAAGGTAAATTTCTGCAATATTATCCTAATATAAGTTAAATTTCTATACTTTTGCCCCAAAATAAGAAAAATTCCTGCCTTTTTGGCCCCAAATAAGAAGAATTTTTGCATTTTAGCCCCTAATTAAGGGAAATTTCTGCATTTTTGCCCAAAAATAAGGGTAATTTCTGTATTTTTGGCCTAAAATAAGGGGAATTTCTGCATTTTTGCCCCAAAATAAAAGGAATTTCTGTATTTTTGCCCTGAATTAAAAAAATTTGTGCATTTTTGCTCCAAAATAAGGGAAATTTCTGCAATTTTTCCCCAAAATTAGGGGAATTTCTTTAATTTTGCCCCAAAATAAGGGAAATTTCTGCAATTTAGCCCAAAAATTAGGGGAATTTCTGCAATTTTCCTCAAAATAAAGGAAATTTCTGCAATTTTTTACCAACATTAGGGGAATTTCTGCAATTTTGCACCAAAATAATAGTATTTCGTACATTTTTCCTCAAAAATAAAAAGAATTTCTGCCTTTTTGAAACAAAAAAGGGGAATTTCTGCAATTTTGTTCCAAAATAAGAGGAATTTCTGCATTTTTGCCCCAAAATAAGGGGAATTTCTGCCTTTTTGGCGAAAAAAGGGGGAATTTCAGTATTTTTGCCCTAAAATAAGGGTAATTTCTGCATTTTTTACACCAAGTATGCGGTATTTCTGCCTTTTTGACCCGATATAAGGAGAATTTCCGCAATTTTGCCCCAAAATAAGAGATTTTCTGCAATTTTGTCCCAAAAAAAAGAAATTTTAGCAATTTTGCCATACAATAAGGGGAATTACTGCCTTTTGCCCCAAAATAAGGGGAATTTCTGCATTTTTGCCCAAAATTAATTGGATTTTATGCCTTTTTGCCCTAAAATAAGAAGAATTTCAGCCTTTTTGACCCAAAATAAGAGGAATTTCTGAATTTTTGTCCCATGATAAGGAAAATTTCTTCAATTTTGCCCAAAAATAAAAGAAATTTCTGCCTTTTTGCCCCAAAATAAGGGGAATTTTTGCAATTTTGCACCAAAATAAAGTGGATTTTCTGCATTTTTGCCTAAAAATAAAGGGAATTTCTGCAATTTTTACACAAAATTAGGGGAATTTCTGCATTTTTGCCCCAAATTCAGGTAAATTTCTGCAATTTTGTCCAAAAATTGCGGGAATTTCTGCATTTTTGCTAAAAAATAATAGGAATTTCTGCAATTTTGCCCCCCAAAATAGGGAATTTGTGCAATTTTGACACAAAATTAAGGATATTTCTGCATTTTTGCCCCAAAATTAGGGAAATTTCTGCAATTTTGCTTCAAAATTAGGGGCATTACTGTCTTTTTGCCCAAAATAAGGGAAATTTCTGCATTTTTGCCCAAAATTAAGTGGAATTTCTGATTTTTGCCCTGATATAAAAAGAATTTCTGCCTTTAAGGCAAAAAATCAGGGGAATTTCAGTTTTTTTGCTCTAAAATAAGGGTAATTTCTGCAATTTGCCCACCAAAATAGGGAATTTGTGCAATTTTGACACAAAATTAGGGTAATTTCTGCATTTTTGCCCCAAAATTAAAGGAATTTCTGCAATTTTGCCCCAAAATAACGGAAATTTCTGCAATTTTTCCCAAAAATTAGGGGAATTTCTACCTTTTTGCCCCATAATAAGAGAAATTTACGAAATTTTGCACAAAAATAAGGGAATTTTCTTCATTTTTGCTCCAAAATAAAGGGAATTTCTGCCTTTTTGAAACAAAAAAAGGAAATTTCTGCAATTTTATTCCAAAATAAGGGGAATTTCTGCATTTTTGCCCCAAAATAAGGGAAATTTCGGCCTTTTGGTGCAAAAAGGGGGAATTTCAGTCTTTTTCCCCTAAAATAAGGGTAATTTCTGCATATTTGACACCAAGTATGCGGTATTTCTCCAAATAAGGGAAATTTCTGCAATTTTGTCCCAAAAAAGGGAAATTTCAGCAATTTTGCCCCACTATAAGAGGAATTTCTGCCTTTTGCCCCTAAATTAGGGGAATTTCTGCATTTTCTGCAAAATTAGGGGCATTACTGTGTTTTTGCCCTAAAATAAGGTAAATTTCTGCATTTTTGCCCAAAATTAATTGAATTTTCTGCCTTTTTGCCCTAAAATAAAAAGAATTTTTGCATTTTTGACCCAAAATAAGGGAAATTTCTGGATTTTTGTCCCATGATAAGGAAAATTTCTTCAATTTTGCCCAAAAATAAAAGAAATTTCTGCCTTTTTGCCCCAAAATTAGGGGAATTTCTGCAATTTTGCACCAAAATAAAGTGGAATTTCTGCATTTTTGCCTCAAATATATAAAGAATTTCTGCAATTTTGACAAAAAATTAGGGGAATTTCTGCATTTTTGCCCAAAATTAAGGTAAATTTCTGCAATTTTGCTCAAAAATTGCGGGAATTTCTGCATTTTTGCCCCAAAATAAGGGGAATTTCTGCAATTTTGCTCCCAAAAAAAGGGAAATTTCTGCAATTTTGCAACAAAATTAGGGGCATTACTGTCTTTTGCCTAAAATAAGGGAAATTTCTGCATTTTTGCACAAAATTAATTGGAATTTCTGATTTTTGCCCTAATATAAAAAGAATTTCTGCCTTTAAGGCAAAAAATAAAAGGAATTTCAGTCTTTTTGCCCTAAAATATGGGTAATTTCTGCAATTTGCCCCCTAATAAGTGGAATTTCTGCCTTTATGACCCGAAAAAAGGGGAATTTCTAACATTTTTGCCCAAGATAGGGGAAATTTTTGCAATTTTACCCCAAAATAAGGGAAATTTTTGCAATTTTGTCCAACAAAAGGAAAATCTCAGCAATTTTGCCCCACAATAAGGGGAATTTCTGCCTTTTTGCCCCAAAATTAGGGAAATTTCTGAATTTGTGTTCCAAAATTAGAAGCATTATTGCATTTTTACCCCATAATAAGGGAAATTTCTGCAATTTGCCTTAAAATAAAGGAAATTTCTGCATTTTTGCCCCAAATTAAGAGAAATTTCTGCATTTTTGCCCAAAAATAAAGGCAATTTCTGTATTTGTGGCCTAAAATAAGGGGAATTTCTGCATTTTTGCCCCAAAATAAGGGGAATTTCTGTATTTTTGCCCTGAATTAAAGAAAATTTCTGCATTTTTGCTCCAAAATAAGGGGAATTTCTGAAATTTTTCCCCAAAATTAGGGG
Source organism: Micromys minutus (assembly GCF_963924665.1). Taxonomy (NCBI): domain Eukaryota; kingdom Metazoa; phylum Chordata; class Mammalia; order Rodentia; family Muridae; genus Micromys; species Micromys minutus. Next base: position 207,445 of record NW_027667692.1, on the reverse strand, counting down.
AATTTCTGTAATTTTGCCCCAAAATAAGGGAAATTTCTGCAATTTTGCACAAAAATTAAGGGAATTTCTGCAATTTTGAACAAAAATAATGGTATTTCCTACATTTTTCCTCCAAAATAAAAAGAATTTCTGCCTTTTTGAAACAAAGAAGGGGAATTTCTGCATTTTTGCCCCAAAATAAGGGGAATTTCTTCCTTTTTGGCGCAAAAAAGGGGGAATTTCAGTCTTTTGCCCCAAAATAAGGGTAATTTCTGCATTTTGTACACCAAGTGTGCGGTATTTCTGCCTTTTTGACCCGATATAAGGGGAATTTCCGAAATTTTGCCCCAAAATAAGAGAAATTTCTGCAATTTTGTCCCAAAATGGGAATTTCAGCAATTTTGCCCCACAATAAGGGGAATTTCTGCCTTTTTCCCCTAAATTAGGGGAATTTCCACATTTTTGCAAAATTAGGGGCATTACTGTGTTTTTGCCCCAAAATAAGGTAAATTTCTGCATTTTTGCCCAAAATTAATTGGATTTTCTGCCTTTTTGCCCTAAAATAAGAAGAATTTCTGCCTTTCTGACCCAAAATAAGAGGATTTTCTGAATTTTTGCTCCAAAATTAGAACCATTACTGCATTTTTACCCCAAAATAATGGAAATTTCAGCAATTTGCATCAAAATAAAAGAAAGTTCTGCAATTTTGTCCCAAAAAAAGGAAATTTCATTAATTTTGCCCCACAATAAGGGGAATTTCTGTCTTTTTGCCCCAAAATTAACAGAAGTTCTGATTTTTGCCCCAAAATTAGAAGCATTACAGAATTTTTGCCACAAAATATGGGAAATTTCTGCAATTTTGTTCCAAAATAATGGGAATTTCTTCATTTTTGCCAAAATAAGGTAAATTTCTGCAATATTATCCTAAAATAAGTTAAATTTCTATACTTTTGCCCCAAAATAAGGGAAATTCCTGCCTTTTTGGCCCCAAATAAGGGGAATTTCTGCGATTTTGCTCCAAAATACAGGGAATTTCTGCCTTTTTGCCGGAAAATATAGGGAATGTATATCTTTTTGCCATATAAAAGGGAAATTTCTTTACTTTTGCCCCAAAATAATAGGATTTTCCATTTTTTGACTCAAAATAAGTGCAATTTCTGCCTTTTCCCCAAAAATAAACGGAATTTCTGTTTGTTTGCCCCAAAATAAGGGGAATTTCTGACTTTTTGCCCTGAAATATGTGAAATTTCTAAAATTTTTCCCCAAAATAAGGGAAATGTCTGCTTTTTGCCCTAAAATAAGGGGAATTTCTGCCTTTTTGCCACAAAATATGGGGAATTTCTGCCTTTTTGCCCCAAAATAAGAAAAATTTCTGCAATTTTGTACCAAAATAAAAGAAATTTCTGCCTTTTTGCCCCAAAATAAGAGAAATTTTTGCCTCTTTTCCCTGAAATACGTGAAATTTCTGCAATTTTGCCCCAAAATAATAAAAATTTCTTCAATGTTGCCCCAAAGTAAAGGAAATATCTGCAATTTTGCCCCAAAATAAGGGTATTTTCTGAATTTTTGCTCCCGAAAAAAGGGGATTTTCTCTATTTTTGCCCTAAAATATGGAGAATTTCTGACTTTTTGCCCGAAAATTATAAGAATTTTTGCAATTCTGCTTCAAAATATGAGGAATTTCTGACTTTTAGCACCAAAATAAAGAGAATTTTCGCATTTTACCTCAAAATAAGAATAATTTCTGCCTTTTGCCCCAAAATATGGGGAATTTCTGCCTTTTTGTTTTAAAATAAGGAAAATTTCTTCAATTTTGTACCATAATAAAGGAAATTTCTGCTTTTTGCCCCAAAATAAAGGGAATTTCTGACTTTTTGCCCTGAAATAAATGAAATCCTGCAATTTTGCCTGAAAATAAGGGATTTTTGTGCCTTTTTGCCCAAAAATAAGAAGAATTTCTGCCTTTTGCCCCAAAATAATAGAAATTTCAGCATTTTACCTCAAAATAAGAAGAATTTCAGTCTTTTTGCACAAAAATAGGAAAACTTTTTGTTTTTTTTTTCTGAAATAAGTGAAATTTCTGCAATTTTGCCCTAAAATAAGGGAAATTTCTGCAATTTTTCTTCATAATAAAGGAAATTTCTGCAATTTAGCCCTAAAATAAAGGGAATTTCTGTTTTTGGCCCCAAAATAAGGGAAATTTCTGCAATTTTGCCCTAAAATAAGGGGAATTTCTGTTTTATGCCCCAAAATAAGGGGAATTTTTGCCTTTTTGCCACAAAATAAAGAAAATTACTTCATGTTTTACCCCAAAATTAGGTGAATTTCTGCCTTTTTGCCCAAAAATAAGGGGAATTTCAGCCTTTTTACCGCAAAATAAGGGGAATTTCTACCTTTTGCCCCAATATATGGGGAATTTCTGCCTTTTTGTCCTGAAATAAATGAAATTTCTGCAATTTGGCCCGAATATAAGAAAAATTTGTGCTTTTTGCCACAAAATATAAAAAATTTCTGCCTTTTTGCCACAAAATAAGAAAAATTTCTGCAATTCTGTACCAAAATAAAAGAAATTTCTCCAATTTTGCCCCAAAATAAGGGAAATTTCTGCAATAATGCCCCAAAATAAGGAAAATTTCTTCAATTTTGCCCCAAAATAAGGGGAATTTCTGAAATTTTGCCCCGAAATAAGGAGAATTTCTGTATTTTTTGCCCCAAAATAAAGGGAATTTCGGCCTTTTTGCCCCAAACTTAGGGAAGTTTCTGCAATTTTGCTTCAAAATACAGGGAATTTCTGCCTCTTTCCCAGAAAATAAGGGGAACTTCTGCCTTTTTGCTTCAAATAAAAAGAATTTCTGCATTTTTGCCCCAATATTAGGGGAATATCTGCAATTTTGCTCCAAAATATGAGGAATTTCTGCCATTTTGCCCGAAACTAAGCGGATTTTCTGCCTTTTTGCCCCCAAATAAGGGAAATTTCTGCAATTTTATCCCAAAATAAGGGGAATTTCTGCATTTTTGCCCCAAAATAAAAGGAATTTCTGCCTTTTTGCCCCAATATAAGGGAAATTTCTGCAATTTTATCCCAAAATAAGATGAATTTCTGCCTTTTTGCCCCAATATAAGGGAAATTTCTGCATTTTTGCCCCAAAATAAGAAAAATTTTGCTTTATTTCTCTGAAATAAGTGAAATTTCTGCAACTTTGCCCTAAAATAAGTGAATTTTCTGCAATTTTTCCCTATAATAAAGGAAATATCTGCAATTTTGCCCCAAAATAAGGGGAACTTCTGGTTTTTGCCCCAAAATAAGGGAAATTTCTGCAATTTTGCCCTAAAATAAGGAGAATTTCTGCCTTTTGCCCCAAAATAAGGGGAATTTCTTCCTTTTTGCCCCAAAATAAAGAAAATTACTGCATGTTTTACCCAAAAATAAGGTGAATTTCTGCAATTTTGCTCCAAAATTGAAAATTTTCTGACTTTATTTCCGAAAATAAGGGGAATTTCTGCCATTTTGCCACGAAATAAGTGAAATTTCTGCACTTTTACCCCAAAATAAGGGGAATTTCTGCCTTTTTGCCCCAAAATTAGGGGAATTTCTGCAATTTTGCTCCAAAATAAGGGGAATTTCTGTTTTTTTGCCCGAAAATAAAGAGAATGTATACTTTTTGCCATATAATAGGGAAATTTCTTTACTTTTGCCCCAAAATAAGGGGATTCTCCGCCCTTTTGACTCAAAATAAGTGCAATTTCAGCTTTTTCCCCAAAAATAAACGGAATTTCTGTCTTTTTGCCCCAAAATAAGGGGAATTTCTGCCTTTTTGGACCAAAATAAGGGGAATTTCAGCCTTTTTACCTCAAAATAAGGGGAATTTCTTCCTTTTCCCCTAAATATGGGGAATTTCTGCCTTTTTGCCCCAAAATAAGAAAAATTTCTGCAATTTTGTACCAAAATAAAAAAAATTTCTGCATTTTGCCCCAAAATTACAGAAATTTCTGCCCTTTTTCCCTGAAATAAGTGAAATTTCTGCAATTTTGCCCCAAAATAAGGGGATTTTCTGAATTTTTGCTTCCGAAAAAAGGGGATTTTCTCTCTTTTTGCCCCAAAATATGGAGAATTTCTGACTTTTTGCCCGAAAATTATGAGAATTTCTGCAATTCTGCTTCAAAATACGGGGCATTTCTGCCTTTTAGCCCCAAAATAAAGGGAATTTCTGCATTTTACCTCAAAATAAAAATAATTTCTGCCTTTTGCCACAAAATATTGTGAATTTCTGCCTTTTTGTTCCAAAATAAGGAAAATTTCTTCAATTTTGTAACATAATAAAGAAATTTCTGCTTTTTGCCTCAAAATAAGGGGAATTTCTGACTTTTTGCCCTGAAATAAAGGAAATCCTGCAATTTTGCCCGAAAATAAGGGAAATTTGTGCCTTTTTGCCCGAAAATAAGAAGAATTTCTGACTTTTGCCCCAAAATAAGGGGAATTTCAGCATTTTACCTCAAAATAAGAAGAATTTCAGCCTTTTTGCACCAAAATATGGCGAACTTCTGCCTTTTTACCCCAAAATTAGAAAACTTTTTGCTTTTTTTTTCTGAAATAAGTGAAATTTCTGCAATTTTGCCCTAAAATAAGGGAAATTTCTGTTTTTTGCCCTATAATAAGGGAAATTTCTGCAATTTTTCTTCATAATAAGGGAAATTTCTGCAATTTAGCCCCAAAATAAAAGGAATTTCTGTTTTTTGCCCCAAAATAAGGGAAATTTCTGCAATTTTGCCCTAAAATAAGGGGAATTTCTGTTTTTTGCCCCAAAATAAGGGGAATTTTTGCCTTTTTGCCACAAAATAAAGAGAATTACTGCATGTTTTACCCCAAAATTAGGTGAATTTCTGCCTTTTTGCCCCAAAATAAGGGGAATTTCAGCCTTTTTACCTCAAAATAAGGGGAATTTCTACCTTTTGCCCCAATATATGGGGAATTTCTGCCTTTTTGTTCCAAAATAAGGAAAATTTCTTCAATGTTGTACCAAAATAAAAGAAATTTCTGCTTTTTGCCCCAAAATAAAAGAAATTTCTGACTTTTTGTCCTGAAATAAATGAAATTTCTGCAATTTTGCCCGAAAATAAGAAAAATTTGTGCTTTTTGCCACAAAATATAAAATATTTCTGCCTTTTTGCCACAAAATAAGAAAAATTTCTGCAATTCTGTACCAAAATAAAAGAAATTTCTCCAATTTTGCCCCAAAATAAGGGAAATTTCTGCAATTATGCCCCAAAATAAGGAAAATTTCTTCAATTTTGCCCCAAAATAAGGGGAATTTCTGAAATTTTGCCCCGAAATAAGGAGAATTTCTGTATTTTTGCCCCAAAATAAAGGGAATTTCTGCCTTTTTGCCCCAAAATTAGGGAAGTTTCTGCAATTTTGCTTCAAAATACAGGGAATTTCTGCCTCTTTCCCAGAAAATAAGGGGAACTTCTGCCTTTTTGCTTCAAATAAAAAGAATTTCTGCATTTTTGCCCCAATATTAGGGGAATATCTGCAATTTTGCTCCAAAATATGAGGAATTTCTGCCATTTTGCCCGAAATTAAGGGGATTTTCTGCCTTTTTGCCCCCAAATAAGGGAAATTTCTGCAATTTTATCCCAAAATAAGGGGAATTTCTGCATTTTTGCCCCAAAATAAAAGGAATTTCTGCCTTTTTGCCCCAATATAAGGGAAATTTCTGCAATTTTATCCCAAAATAAGATGAATTTCTGCCTTTTTGCCCCAATATAAGGGAAATTTCTGCATTTTTGCCCCAAAATAAGAAAAATTTTGCTTTATTTCTCTGAAATAAGTGAAATTTCTGCAACTTTGCTCTAAAATAAGTGAATTTTCTGCAATTTTTCCCTATAATAAAGGAAATATCTGCAATTTTGCCCCAAAATAAGGGGAACTTCTGGTTTTTGCCCCAAAATAAGGGAAATTTCTGCAATTTTGCCCTAAAATAAGGAGAATTTCTGCCTTTTGCCCCAAAATAAGGGGAATTTCTTCCTTTTTGCCCCAAAATAAAGAAAATTACTGCATGTTTTACCCCAAAATAAGGTGAATTTCTGCAATTTTGCTCCAAAATTGAAAATTTTCTGACTTTATTTCCGAAAATAAGGGGAATTTCTGCCATTTTGCCACGAAATAAGTGAAATTTCTGCACTTTTACCCCAAAATAAGGGGAATTTCTGCCTTTTTGCCCCAAAATTAGGGGAATTTCTGCAATTTTGCTCCAAAATAAGGGGAATTTCTCTTTTTTTGCCCGAAAATAAAGAGAATGTATACTTTTTGCAATATAAAAGGGAAATTTCTTTACTTTTGCCCCAAAATAAATGGATTCTCCGCCCTTTTGACTCAAAATAAGTGCAATTTCAGCTTTTTTCCCAAAAATAAACGGAATTTCTGTCTTTTTGCCCCAAAATAAGGGGAATTTCTGCCTATTTGGACCAAAATAAGGGGAATTTCAGCCTTTTTACCTCAAAATAGGGGGAATTTCTTCCTTTTCCCCTAAATATGGGGAATTTCTGCCTTTTTGCCCCAAAATAAGAAAAATTTCTTCAATTTTGTACCAAAATAAAAAAAATTTCTGCATTTTGCCCCAAAATTACAGAAATTTCTGCCCTTTTTCCCTGAAATAAGTGAAATTTCTGCAATTTTGCCCCAAAATAAGGGGATTTTCTGAGTTTTTGCTTCCAAAAAAAGGGGATTTTCTCTCTTTTTGCCCCAAAATATGGAGAATTTCTGACTTTTTGCCCGAAAATTATGAGAATTTCTGCAATTCTGCTTCACAATACGGGGCATTTCTGCCTTTTAGCCCCAAAATAAAGGGAATTTCTGCATTTTACCTCAAAATAAGAATAATTTCTGCCTTTTGCCCCAAAATATTGGGAATTTCTGCCTTTTTGTTCCAAAATAAGGAAAATTTCTTCAATTTTGTAACATAATAAGAGAAATTTCTGCTTTTTGCCCCAAAATAAGGGGAATTTCTGACTTTTTGCCCTGAAATAAATGAAATCCTGCAATTTTGCCCGAAAATAAGGGAAATTTGTGCCTTTTTGCCCCAAAATAAGAAAAATTTCTGACTTTTGCCCCAAAATAAGGGGAATTCAGCATTTTACCTCAAAATAAGAAGGATTTCAGCCTTTTTGCACCAAAATATGGCGAACTTCTGCCTTTTTACCCCAAAATTAGAAAACTTTTTGCTTTTTTTTTCTGAAATAAGTGAAATTTCTGCAATTTTGCCCTAAAATAAGGGAAATTTCTGTTTTTTGCCCTAAAATAAGGGAAATTTCTGCAATTTTTCTTCATAATAAGGGAAATTTCTGCAATTTACCTCCAAAATAAAAGGAATTTCTGTTTTTTGACCCAAAATAAGGGAAATTTCTGCAATTTTGCCCTAAAATAAGGGGAATTTCTGTTTTTTGCCCCAAAATAAGGGAAATTTTTGCCTTTTTGCCACAAAATAAAAAAAATTACTGCATGTTTTACCCCAAAATTAGGTGAATTTCTGCTTTTTTGCCCCAAAATAAGGGGAATTTCAGCCTTTTTACCTCAAAATAAGGGGAATTTCTACCTTTTGCCCCAATATATGGGGAATTTCTGCCTTTTTGTTCCAAAATAAGGAAAATTTCTTCAATGTTGTACCAAAATAAAAGAAATTTCTGCTTTTTGCCCCAAAATAAAAGGAATTTCTGACTTTTTGTCCTGAAATAAATGAAATTTCTGCAATTTTGCCTGAAAATAAGAAAAATTTGTCATTTTTGCCACGAAATATAAAAAATTTCTGCCTTTTTGCCACAAAATAAGAAAAATTTCTGCAATTCTGTACCAAAATAAAAGAAATTTCTCCAATTTTGCCCCAAAATAAGGGAAATTTCTGCAATTATGCCCCAAAATAAGGAAAATTTCTTCAATTTTGCCCCAAAATAAGGGGAATTTCTGAAATTTTGCCCCGAAATAAGGAGAATTTCTGTATTTTTGCCCCAAAATAAAGGGAATTTCGGCCTTTTTGCCCCAAAATTAGGGAAGTTTCTGCAATTTTGCTTCAAAATACAGGGAATTTCTGCCTCTTTCCCAGAAAATAAGGGGAACTTCTGCGTTTTTGCTTCAAATAAAAAGAATTTCTGCATTTTTGCCCCAATATTAGGGGAATATCTGCAATTTTGCTCCAAAATATGAGGAATTTCTGCCATTTTGCCCGAAACTAAGGGGATTTTCTGCCTTTTTGCCCCCAAATAAGGGAAATTTCTGCAATTTTATCCCAAAATAGGGGAATTTCTGCATTTTTGCCCCAAAATAAAAGGAATTTCTGCCTTTTTGCCCCAATATAAGGGAAATTTCTGCAATTTTATCCCAAAATAAGATGAATTTCTGCCTTTTTGCCCCAATATAAGGGAAATTTCTGCATTTTTGCCCCAAAATAAGAAAAATTTTGCTTTATTTCTCTGAAATAAGTGAAATTTCTGCAACTTTGCCCTAAAATAAGTGAATTTTCTGCAATTTTTCCCTATAATAAAGGAAATATCTGCAATTTTGCCCCAAAATAAGGGGAACTTCTGGTTTTTGCCCCAAAATAAGGGAAATTTCTGCAATTTTGCCCTAAAATAAGGAGAATTTCTTCCTTTTGCCCCAAAATAAGGGGAATTTCTTCCTTTTTGCCCCAAAATAAAGAAAATTACTGCATGTTTTACCCCAAAATAAGGTGAATTTCTGCAATTTTGCTCCAAAATTGAAAATTTTCTGACTTTATTTCCGAAAATAAGGGGAATTTCTGCCATTTTGCCACGAAATAAGTGAAATTTCTGCACTTTTACCCCAAAATAAGGGGAATTTCTGCCTTTTTGTCCCAAAATTAGGGGAATTTCTGCAATTTTGCTCCAAAATAAGGGGAATTTCTCTTTTTTTGCCCGAAAATAAAGAGAATGTATACTTTTTGCAATATAAAAGGGAAATTTCTTTACTTTTGCCCCAAAATAAATGGATTCTCCGCCCTTTTGACTCAAAATAAGTGCAATTTCAGCTTTTTTCCCAAAAATAAACGAAATTTCTGTCTTTTTGCCCCAAAATAAGGGGAATTTCTGCCTATTTGGACCAAAATAAGGGGAATTTCAGCCTTTTTACCTCAAAATAGGGGGAATTTCTTCCTTTTCCCCTAAATATGGGGAATTTCTGCCTTTTTGCCCCAAAATAAGAAAAATTTCTTCAATTTTGTACCAAAATAAAAAAAATTTCTGCATTTTGCCCCAAAATTACAGAAATTTCTGCCCTTTTTCCCTGAAATAAGTGAAATTTCTGCAATTTTGCCCCAAAATAAGGGGATTTTCTGAGTTTTTGCTTCCAAAAAAAAGGGGATTTTCTCTCTTTTTGCCCCAAAATATGGAGAATTTCTGACTTTTTGCCCGAAAATTATGAGAATTTCTGCAATTCTGCTTCACAATACGGGGCATTTCTGCCTTTTAGCCCCAAAATAAAGGGAATTTCTGCATTTTACCTCAAAATAAGAATAATTTCTGCCTTTTGCCCCAATATATTGGGAATTTCTGCCTTTTTGTTCCAAAATAAGGAAAATTTCTTCAATTTTGTAACATAATAAGAGAAATTTCTGCTTTTTGCCCCAAAATAAGGGGAATTTCTTACTTTTTGCCCTGAAATAAATGAAATCCTGCAATTTTGCCCGAAAATAAGGGAAATTTGTGCCTTTTTGCCCCAAAATAAGAAAAATTTCTGACTTTTGCCCCAAAATAAGGGGAATTCAGCATTTTACCTCAAAATAAGAAGGATTTCAGCCTTTTTGCACCAAAATATGGCGAACTTCTGCCTTTTTACCCCAAAATTAGAAAACTTTTTGCTTTTTTTTTCTGAAATAAGTGAAATTTCTGCAATTTTGCCCTAAAATAAGGGAAATTTCTGTTTTTTGCCCTAAAATAAGGGAAATTTCTGCAATTTTTCTTCATAATAAGGGAAATTTCTGCAATTTACCTCCAAAATAAAAGGAATTTCTGTTTTTTGACCCAAAATAAGGGAAATTTCTGCAATTTTGCCCTAAAATAAGGGGAATTTCTGTTTTTTGCCCCAAAATAAAAGAAATTTTTGCCTTTTTGCCACAAAATAAAAAAAATTACTGCATGTTTTACCCCAAAATTAGGTGAATTTCTGCCTTTTTGCCCCAAAATAAGGGGAATTTCAGCCTTTTTACCTCAAAATAAGGGGAATTTCTACCTTTTGCCCCAATATATGGGGAATTTCTGCCTTTTTGTTCCAAAATAAGGAAAATTTCTTCAATGTTGTACCAAAATAAAAGAAATTTCTGCTTTTTGCCCCAAAATAAAAGGAATTTCTGACTTTTTGTCCTGAAATAAATGAAATTTCTGCAATTTTGCCCGAAAATAAGAAAAATTTGTGCTTTTTGCCACAAAATATAAAAAATTTCTGCCTTTTTGCCACAAAATAAGAAAAATTTCTGCAATTCTGTACCAAAATAAAAAAAAATTCTCCAATTTTGCCCCAAAATAAGGGAAATTTCTGCAATTTTGCCCTAAAATAAGGAGAATTTCTGCCTTTTGCCCCAAAATAAGGGGAATTTCTTCCTTTTTGCCCCAAAATAAAGAAAATTACTGCATGTTTTACCCCAAAATAAGGTGAATTTCTGCAATTTTGCTCCAAAATTGAAAATTTTCTGACTTTATTTCCGAAAATAAAGGGAATTTCTGCCATTTTGCCACGAAATAAGTGAAATTTCTGCACTTTTACCCCAAAATAAGGGGAATTTCTGCCTTTTTGCCCCAAAATTAGGGGAATTTCTGCAATTTTGCTCCAAAATAAGGGGAATTTCTGTTTTTTTGCCCGAAAATAAAGAGAATGTATACTTTTTGCCATATAATAGGGAAATTTCTTTACTTTTGCCCCAAAATAAGGGGATTCTCCGCCCTTTTGACTCAAAATAAGTGCAATTTCAGCTTTTTCCCCAAAAATAAACGGAATTTCTGTCTTTTTGCCCCAAAATAAGGAAAATTTCTTCAATTTTGTAACATAATAAAAGAAATTTCTGCTTTTTGCCTCAAAATAAGGGGAATTTCTGACTTTTTGCACTGAAATAAAGGAAATCCTGCAATTTTGCCCGAAAATAAGGGAAATTTGTGCCTTTTTGCCCCAAAATAAGAAGAATTTCTGACTTTTGCCCCAAAATAAGGGGAATTTCAGCATTTTACCTCAAAATAAGAAGAATTTCAGCCTTTTTGCACCAAAATATGGCGAACTTCTGCCTTTTTACCCCAAAATTAGAAAACTTTTTGCTTTTTTTTTCTGAAATAAGTGAAATTTCTGCAATTTTGCCCTAAAATAAGGGAAATTTCTGTTTTTTGCCCTATAATAAGGGAAATTTCTGCAATTTTTCTTCATAATAAGGGAAATTTCTGCAATTTAGCCCCAAAATAAAAGGAATTTCTGTTTTTTGCCCCAAAATAAGGGAAATTTCTGCAATTTTGCCCTAAAATAAGGGGAATTTCTGTTTTTTGCCCCAAAATAAGGGGAATTTTTGCCTTTTTGCCACAAAATAAAGAAAATTACTGCATGTTTTACCCCAAAATTAGGTGAATTTCTGCCTTTTTGCCCCAAAATAAGGGGAATTTCAGCCTTTTTACCTCAAAATAAGGGGAATTTCTACCTTTTGCCCCAATATATGGGGAATTTCTGCCTTTTTGTTCCAAAATAAGGAAAATTTCTTCAATGTTGTACCAAAATAAAAGAAATTTCTGCTTTTTGCCCCAAAATAAAAGGAATTTCTGACGTTTTGTCCTGAAATAAATGAAATTTCTGCAATTTTGCCCGAAAATAAGAAAAATTTGTGCTTTTTGCCACAAAATATAAAAAATTTCTGCCTTTTTGCCACAAAATAAGAAAAATTTCTGCAATTCTGTACCAAAATAAAAGAAATTTCTCCAATTTTGCCCCAAAATAAGAAGAATTTCTGAAATTTTGCCCCGAAATAAGGAGAATTTCTGTATTTTTGCCCCAAAATAAAGGGAATTTCGGCCTTTTTGCCCCAAAATATAGGGAAGTTTCTGCAATTTTGCTTCAAAATACAGGGAATTTCTGCCTCTTTCCCAGAAAATAAGGGGAACTTCTGCCTTTTTACTTCAAATAAAAAGAATTTCTGCATTTTTGCCCCAATATTAGGGGAATATCTGCAATTTTGCTCCAAAATATGAGGAATTTCTGCCATTTTGCCCGAAATTAAGGGGATTTTCTGCCTTTTTGCCCCCAAATAAGGGAAATTTCTGCATTTTTGCCCCAAAATAAAAGGAATTTCTGCCTTTTTGCCCCAATATAAGGGAAATTTCTGCAATTTTATCCCAAAATAAGATGAATTTCTGCCTTTTTGCCCCAATATAAGGGAAATTTCTGCATTTTTGCCCCAAAATAAGAAAAATTTTGCTTTATTTCTCTGAAATAAGTGAAATTTCTGCAACTTTGCCCTAAAATAAGTGAATTTTCTGCAATTTTTCCCTATAATAAAGGAAATATCTGCAATTTTGCCCCAAAATAAGGGGAACTTCTGGTTTTTGCCCCAAAATAAGGGAAATTTCTGCAATTTTGCCCTAAAATAAGGAGAATTTCTGCCTTTTGCCCCAAAATAAGGGGAATTTCTTCCTTTTTGCCCCAAAATAAAGAAAATTACTGCATGTTTTACCCAAAAATAAGGTGAATTTCTGCAATTTTGCTCCAAAATTGAAAATTTTCTGACTTTATTTCCGAAAATAAGGGGAATTTCTGCCATTTTGCCGCGAAATAAGTGAAATTTCTGCACTTTTACCCCAAAATAAGGGGAATTTCTGCCTTTTTGCCCCAAAATTAGGGGAATTTCTGCAATTTTGCTCCAAAATAAGGGGAATTTCTGTTTTTTTGCCCGAAAATAAAGAGAATGTATACTTTTTGCCATATAATAGGGAAATTTCTTTACTTTTGCCCCAAAATAAGGGGATTCTCCGCCCTTTTGACTCAAAATAAGTGCAATTTCAGCTTTTTCCCCAAAAATAAACGGAATTTCTGTCTTTTTGCCCCAAAATAAGGGGAATTTCTGCCTTTTTGGACCAAAATAAGGGGAATTTCAGCCTTTTTACCTCAAAATAAGGGGAATTTCTTCCTTTTCCCCTAAATATGGGGAATTTCTGCCTTTTTGCCCCAAAATAAGAAAAATTTCTGCAATTTTGTACCAAAATAAAAAAAATTTCTGCATTTTGCCCCAAAATTACAGAAATTTCTGCCCTTTTTCCCTGAAATAAGTGAAATTTCTGCAATTTTGCCCCAAAATAAGGGGATTTTCTGAATTTTTGCTTCCGAAAAAAGGGGATTTTCTCTCTTTTTGCCCCAAAATATGGAGAATTTCTGACTTTTTGCCCGAAAATTATGAGAATTTCTGCAATTCTGCTTCAAAATACGGGGCATTTCTGCCTTTTAGCCCCAAAATAAAGGGAATTTCTGCATTTTACCTCAAAATAAAAATAATTTCTGCCTTTTGCCACAAAATATTGGGAATTTCTGCCTTTTTGTTCCAAAATAAGGAAAATTTCTTCAATTTTGTAACATAATAAAAGAAATTTCTGCTTTTTGCCTCAAAATAAGGGGAATTTCTGACTTTTTGCCCTGAAATAAATGAAATCCTGCAATTTTGCCCGAAAATAAGGGAAATTTGTGCCTTTTTGCCCGAAAATAAGAAGAATTTCTGACTTTTGCCCCAAAATAAGGGGAATTTCAGCATTTTACCTCAAAATAAGAAGAATTTCAGCCTTTTTGCACCAAAATATGGCGAACTTCTGCCTTTTTACCCCAAAATTAGAAAACTTTTTGCTTTTTTTTTCTGAAATAAGTGAAATTTCTGCAATTTTGCCCTAAAATAAGGGAAATTTCTGTTTTTTGCCCTATAATAAGGGAAATTTCTGCAATTTTTCTTCATAATAAGGGAAATTTCTGCAATTTAGCCCCAAAATAAAAGGAATTTCTGTTTTTTGCCCCAAAATAAGGGAAATTTCTGCAATTTTGCCCTAAAATAAGGGGAATTTCTGTTTTTTGCCCCAAAATAAGGGGAATTTTTGCCTTTTTGCCACAAAATAAAGAGAATTACTGCATGTTTTACCCCAAAATTAGGTGAATTTCTGCCTTTTTGCCCCAAAATAAGGGGAATTTCAGCCTTTTTACCTCAAAATAAGGGGAATTTCTACCTTTTGCCCCAATATATGGGGAATTTCTGCCTTTTTGTTCCAAAATAAGGAAAATTTCTTCAATGTTGTACCAAAATAAAAGAAATTTCTGCTTTTTGCCCCAAAATAAAAGAAATTTCTGACTTTTTGTCCTGAAATAAATGAAATTTCTGCAATTTTGCCCGAAAATAAGAAAAATTTGTGCTTTTTGCCACAAAATATAAAAAATTTCTGCCTTTTTGCCACAAAATAAGAAAAATTTCTGCAATTCTGTACCAAAATAAAAGAAATTTCTCCAATTTTGCCCCAAAATAAGGGAAATTTCTGCAATTATGCCCCAAAATAAGGAAAATTTCTTCAATTTTGCCCCAAAATAAGGGGAATTTCTGAAATTTTGCCCCGAAATAAGGAGAATTTCTGTATTTTTGCCCCAAAATAAAGGGAATTTCTGCCTTTTTGCCCCAAAATTAGGGAAGTTTCTGCAATTTTGCTTCAAAATACAGGGAATTTCTGCCTCTTTCCCAGAAAATAAGGGGAACTTCTGCCTTTTTGCTTCAAATAAAAAGAATTTCTGCATTTTTGCCCCAATATTAGGGGAATATCTGCAATTTTGCTCCAAAATATGAGGAATTTCTGCCATTTTGCCCGAAATTAAGGGGATTTTCTGCCTTTTTGCCCCCAAATAAGGGAAATTTCTGCAATTTTATCCCAAAATAAGGGGAATTTCTGCATTTTTGCCCCAAAATAAAAGGAATTTCTGCCTTTTTGCCCCAATATAAGGGAAATTTCTGCAATTTTATCCCAAAATAAGATGAATTTCTGCCTTTTTGCCCCAATATAAGGGAAATTTCTGCATTTTTGCCCCAAAATAAGAAAAATTTTGCTTTATTTCTCTGAAATAAGTGAAATTTCTGCAACTTTGCTCTAAAATAAGTGAATTTTCTGCAATTTTTCCCTATAATAAAGGAAATATCTGCAATTTTGCCCCAAAATAAGGGGAACTTCTGGTTTTTGCCCCAAAATAAGGGAAATTTCTGCAATTTTGCCCTAAAATAAGGAGAATTTCTGCCTTTTGCCCCAAAATAAGGGGAATTTCTTCCTTTTTGCCCCAAAATAAAGAAAATTACTGCATGTTTTACCCCAAAATAAGGTGAATTTCTGCAATTTTGCTCCAAAATTGAAAATTTTCTGACTTTATTTCCGAAAATAAGGGGAATTTCTGCCATTTTGCCACGAAATAAGTGAAATTTCTGCACTTTTACCCCAAAATAAGGGGAATTTCTGCCTTTTTGCCCCAAAATTAGGGGAATTTCTGCAATTTTGCTCCAAAATAAGGGGAATTTCTCTTTTTTTGCCCGAAAATAAAGAGAATGTATACTTTTTGCAATATAAAAGGGAAATTTCTTTACTTTTGCCCCAAAATAAATGGATTCTCCGCCCTTTTGACTCAAAATAAGTGCAATTTCAGCTTTTTTCCCAAAAATAAACGGAATTTCTGTCTTTTTGCCCCAAAATAAGGGGAATTTCTGCCTATTTGGACCAAAATAAGGGGAATTTCAGCCTTTTTACCTCAAAATAGGGGGAATTTCTTCCTTTTCCCCTAAATATGGGGAATTTCTGCCTTTTTGCCCCAAAATAAGAAAAATTTCTTCAATTTTGTACCAAAATAAAAAAAATTTCTGCATTTTGCCCCAAAATTACAGAAATTTCTGCCCTTTTTCCCTGAAATAAGTGAAATTTCTGCAATTTTGCCCCAAAATAAGGGGATTTTCTGAGTTTTTGCTTCCAAAAAAAGGGGATTTTCTCTCTTTTTGCCCCAAAATATGGAGAATTTCTGACTTTTTGCCCGAAAATTATGAGAATTTCTGCAATTCTGCTTCACAATACGGGGCATTTCTGCCTTTTAGCCCCAAAATAAAGGGAATTTCTGCATTTTACCTCAAAATAAGAATAATTTCTGCCTTTTGCCCCAAAATATTGGGAATTTCTGCCTTTTTGTTCCAAAATAAGGAAAATTTCTTCAATTTTGTAACATAATAAGAGAAATTTCTGCTTTTTGCCCCAAAATAAGGGGAATTTCTGACTTTTTGCCCTGAAATAAATGAAATCCTGCAATTTTGCCCGAAAATAAGGGAAATTTGTGCCTTTTTGCCCCAAAATAAGAAAAATTTCTGACTTTTGCCCCAAAATAAGGGGAATTCAGCATTTTACCTCAAAATAAGAAGGATTTCAGCCTTTTTGCACCAAAATATGGCGAACTTCTGCCTTTTTACCCCAAAATTAGAAAACTTTTTGCTTTTTTTTTCTGAAATAAGTGAAATTTCTGCAATTTTGCCCTAAAATAAGGGAAATTTCTGTTTTTTGCCCTAAAATAAGGGAAATTTCTGCAATTTTTCTTCATAATAAGGGAAATTTCTGCAATTTACCTCCAAAATAAAAGGAATTTCTGTTTTTTGACCCAAAATAAGGGAAATTTCTGCAATTTTGCCCTAAAATAAGGGGAATTTCTGTTTTTTCCCCCAAAATAAGGGAAATTTTTGCCTTTTTGCCACAAAATAAAAAAAATTACTGCATGTTTTACCCCAAAATTAGGTGAATTTCTGCTTTTTTGCCCCAAAATAAGGGGAATTTCAGCCTTTTTACCTCAAAATAAGGGGAATTTCTACCTTTTGCCCCAATATATGGGGAATTTCTGCCTTTTTGTTCCAAAATAAGGAAAATTTCTTCAATGTTGTACCAAAATAAAAGAAATTTCTGCTTTTTGCCCCAAAATAAAAGGAATTTCTGACTTTTTGTCCTGAAATAAATGAAATTTCTGCAATTTTGCCTGAAAATAAGAAAAATTTGTCATTTTTGCCACGAAATATAAAAAATTTCTGCCTTTTTGCCACAAAATAAGAAAAATTTCTGCAATTCTGTACCAAAATAAAAGAAATTTCTCCAATTTTGCCCCAAAATAAGGGAAATTTCTGCAATTATGCCCCAAAATAAGGAAAATTTCTTCAATTTTGCCCCAAAATAAGGGGAATTTCTGAAATTTTGCCCCGAAATAAGGAGAATTTCTGTATTTTTGCCCCAAAATAAAGGGAATTTCGGCCTTTTTGCCCCAAAATTAGGGAAGTTTCTGCAATTTTGCTTCAAAATACAGGGAATTTCTGCCTCTTTCCCAGAAAATAAGGGGAACTTCTGCGTTTTTGCTTCAAATAAAAAGAATTTCTGCATTTTTGCCCCAATATTAGGGGAATATCTGCAATTTTGCTCCAAAATATGAGGAATTTCTGCCATTTTGCCCGAAACTAAGGGGATTTTCTGCCTTTTTGCCCCCAAATAAGGGAAATTTCTGCAATTTTATCCCAAAATAAGGGGAATTTCTGCATTTTTGCCCCAAAATAAAAGGAATTTCTGCCTTTTTGCCCCAATATAAGGGAAATTTCTGCAATTTTATCCCAAAATAAGATGAATTTCTGCCTTTTTGCCCCAATATAAGGGAAATTTCTGCATTTTTGCCCCAAAATAAGAAAAATTTTGCTTTATTTCTCTGAAATAAATGAAATTTCTGCAACTTTGCCCTAAAATAAGTGAATTTTCTGCAATTTTTCCCTATAATAAAGGAAATATCTGCAATTTTGCCCCAAAATAAGGGGAACTTCTGGTTTTTGCCCCAAAATAAGGGAAATTTCTGCAATTTTGCCCTAAAATAAGGAGAATTTCTGCCTTTTGCCCCAAAATAAGGGGAATTTCTTCCTTTTTGCCCCAAAATAAAGAAAATTACTGCATGTTTTACCCCAAAATAAGGTGAATTTCTGCAATTTTGCTCCAAAATTGAAAATTTTCTGACTTTATTTCCGAAAATAAGGGGAATTTCTGCCATTTTGCCACGAAATAAGTGAAATTTCTGCACTTTTACCCCAAAATAAGGGGAATTTCTGCCTTTTTGCCCCAAAATTAGGGGAATTTCTGCAATTTTGCTCCAAAATAAGGGGAATTTCTCTTTTTTTGCCCGAAAATAAAGAGAATGTATACTTTTTGCAATATAAAAGGGAAATTTCTTTACTTTTGCCCCAAAATAAATGGATTCTCCGCCCTTTTGACTCAAAATAAGTGCAATTTCAGCTTTTTTCCCAAAAATAAACGAAATTTCTGTCTTTTTGCCCCAAAATAAGGGGAATTTCTGCCTATTTGGACCAAAATAAGGGGAATTTCAGCCTTTTTACCTCAAAATAGGGGGAATTTCTTCCTTTTCCCCTAAATATGGGGAATTTCTGCCTTTTTGCCCCAAAATAAGAAAAATTTCTTCAATTTTGTACCAAAATAAAAAAAATTTCTGCATTTTGCCCCAAAATTACAGAAATTTCTGCCCTTTTTCCCTGAAATAAGTGAAATTTCTGCAATTTTGCCCCAAAATAAGGGGATTTTCTGAGTTTTTGCTTCCAAAAAAAAGGGGATTTTCTCTCTTTTTGCCCCAAAATATGGAGAATTTCTGACTTTTTGCCCGAAAATTATGAGAATTTCTGCAATTCTGCTTCACAATACGGGGCATTTCTGCCTTTTAGCCCCAAAATAAAGGGAATTTCTGCATTTTACCTCAAAATAAGAATAATTTCTGCCTTTTGCCCCAATATATTGGGAATTTCTGCCTTTTTGTTCCAAAATAAGGAAAATTTCTTCAATTTTGTAACATAATAAGAGAAATTTCTGCTTTTTGCCCCAAAATAAGGGGAATTTCTTACTTTTTGCCCTGAAATAAATGAAATCCTGCAATTTTGCCCGAAAATAAGGGAAATTTGTGCCTTTTTGCCCCAAAATAAGAAAAATTTCTGACTTTTGCCCCAAAATAAGGGGAATTCAGCATTTTACCTCAAAATAAGAAGGATTTCAGCATTTTTGCACCAAAATATGGCGAACTTCTGCCTTTTTACCCCAAAATTAGAAAACTTTTTGCTTTTTTTTTCTGAAATAAGTGAAATTTCTGCAATTTTGCCCTAAAATAAGGGAAATTTCTGTTTTTTGCCCTAAAATAAGGGAAATTTCTGCAATTTTTCTTCATAATAAGGGAAATTTCTGCAATTTACCTCCAAAATAAAAGGAATTTCTGTTTTTTGACCCAAAATAAGGGAAATTTCTGCAATTTTGCCCGAAAATAAGGGGAATTTCTGTTTTTTGCCCCAAAATAAAAGAAATTTTTGCCTATTTGCCACAAAATAAAAAAAATTACTGCATGTTTTACCCCAAAATTAGGTGAATTTCTGCCTTTTTGCCCCAAAATAAGGGGAATTTCAGCCTTTTTACCTCAAAATAAGGGGAATTTCTACCTTTTGCCCCAATATATGGGGAATTTCTGCCTTTTTGTTCCAAAATAAGGAAAATTTCTTCAATGTTGTACCAAAATAAAAGAAATTTCTGCTTTTTGCCCCAAAATAAAAGGAATTTCTGACTTTTTGTCCTGAAATAAATGAAATTTCTGCAATTTTGCCCGAAAATAAGAAAAATTTGTGCTTTTTGCCACAAAATATAAAAAATTTCTGCCTTTTTGCCACAAAATAAGAAAAATTTCTGCAATTCTGTACCAAAATAAAAAAAAATTCTCCAATTTTGCCCCAAAATAAGGGAAATTTCTGCAATTTTGCCCTAAAATAAGGAGAATTTCTGCCTTTTGCCCCAAAATAAGGGGAATTTCTTCCTTTTTGCCCCAAAATAAAGAAAATTACTGCATGTTTTACCCCAAAATAAGGTGAATTTCTGCAATTTTGCTCCAAAATTGAAAATTTTCTGACTTTATTTCCGAAAATAAAGGGAATTTCTGCCATTTTGCCACGAAATAAGTGAAATTTCTGCACTTTTACCCCAAAATAAGGGGAATTTCTGCCTTTTTGCCCCAAAATTAGGGGAATTTCTGCAATTTTGCTCCAAAATAAGGGGAATTTCTGTTTTTTTGCCCGAAAATAAAGAGAATGTATACTTTTTGCCATATAATAGGGAAATTTCTTTACTTTTGCCCCAAAATAAGGGGATTCTCCGCCCTTTTGACTCAAAATAAGTGCAATTTCAGCTTTTTCCCCAAAAATAAACGGAATTTCTGTCTTTTTGCCCCAAAATAAGGAAAATTTCTTCAATTTTGTAACATAATAAAAGAAATTTCTGCTTTTTGCCTCAAAATAAGGGGAATTTCTGACTTTTTGCACTGAAATAAAGGAAATCCTGCAATTTTGCCCGAAAATAAGGGAAATTTGTGCCTTTTTGCCCCAAAATAAGAAGAATTTCTGACTTTTGCCCCAAAATAAGGGGAATTTCAGCATTTTACCTCAAAATAAGAAGAATTTCAGCCTTTTTGCACCAAAATATGGCGAACTTCTGCCTTTTTACCCCAAAATTAGAAAACTTTTTGCTTTTTTTTTCTGAAATAAGTGAAATTTCTGCAATTTTGCCCTAAAATAAGGGAAATTTCTGTTTTTTGCCCTATAATAAGGGAAATTTCTGCAATTTTTCTTCATAATAAGGGAAATTTCTGCAATTTAGCCCCAAAATAAAAGGAATTTCTGTTTTTTGCCCCAAAATAAGGGAAATTTCTGCAATTTTGCCCTAAAATAAGGGGAATTTCTGTTTTTTGCCCCAAAATAAGGGGAATTTTTGCCTTTTTGCCACAAAATAAAGAAAATTACTGCATGTTTTACCCCAAAATTAGGTGAATTTCTGCCTTTTTGCCCCAAAATAAGGGGAATTTCAGCCTTTTTACCTCAAAATAAGGGGAATTTCTACCTTTTGCCCCAATATATGGGGAATTTCTGCCTTTTTGTTCCAAAATAAGGAAAATTTCTTCAATGTTGTACCAAAATAAAAGAAATTTCTGCTTTTTGCCCCAAAATAAAAGGAATTTCTGACGTTTTGTCCTGAAATAAATGAAATTTCTGCAATTTTGCCCGAAAATAAGAAAAATTTGTGCTTTTTGCCACAAAATATAAAAAATTTCTGCCTTTTTGCCACAAAATAAGAAAAATTTCTGCAATTCTGTACCAAAATAAAAGAAATTTCTCCAACTTTGCCCCAAAATAAGAAGAATTTCTGAAATTTTGCCCCGAAATAAGGAGAATTTCTGTATTTTTGCCCCAAAATAAAGGGAATTTCGGCCTTTTTGCCCCAAAATATAGGGAAGTTTCTGCAATTTTGCTTCAAAATACAGGGAATTTCTGCCTCTTTCCCAGAAAATAAGGGGAACTTCTGCCTTTTTACTTCAAATAAAAAGAATTTCTGCATTTTTGCCCCAATATTAGGGGAATATCTGCAATTTTGCTCCAAAATATGAGGAATTTCTGCCATTTTGCCCGAAATTAAGGGGATTTTCTGCCTTTTTGCCCCCAAATAAGGGAAATTTCTGCATTTTTGCCCCAAAATAAAAGGAATTTCTGCCTTTTTGCACCAATATAAGGAAAATTTCTGCCATTTTATCCCAAAATAAGATGAATTTCTGCCTTTTTGCCCCAATATAAGGGAAATTTCTGCATTTTTGCCCCAAAATAAGAAAAATTTTGCTTTATTTCTCTGAAATAAGTGAAATTTCTGCAACTTTGCCCTAAAATAAGTGAATTTTCTGCACTTTTTCCCTATAATAAAGGAAATATCTGCAATTTTGCCCCAAAATAAGGGGAACTTCTGGTTTTGGCCCCAAAATAAGGGAAATTTCTGCAATTTTGCCCTAAAATAAGGAGAATTTCTACCTTTTGCCCCAAAATAAGGGGAATTTCTTCCTTTTTGCCCCAAAATAAAGAAAATTACTGCATGTTTTACCCCAAAATAAGGTGAATTTCTGCAATTTTGCTCCAAAATTGAAAATTTTCTGACTTTATTTCCGAAAATAAGGGGAATTTCTGCCATTTTGCCACAAAATAAGTGAAATTTCTGCACTTTTACCCCAAAATAAGGGGAATTTCTGCCTTTTTGCCCCAAAATTAGGGGAATTTCTGCAATTTTGCTCCAAAATAAGGGGAATTTCTGTTTTTTTGCCCGAAAATAAAGAGAATGTATACTTTTTGCCATAAAAAAGGGAAATTTCTTTACTTTTGCCCCAAAATAAGGGGATTCTCCGCCTTTTTGACTCAAAATAAGTGCAATTTCAGCTTTTTCCCCAAAAATAAACGGAATTTCTGTCTTTTTGCCCCAAAATAAGGGGAATTTCTGCCTTTTTGGACCAAAATAAGGGGAATTTCAGCCTTTTTACCTCAAAATAAGGGGAATTTCTTCCTCTTCCCCTAAATATGGGGAATTTCTGCCTCTTTGCCCTAAAATAAGAAAAATTTCTGCAATTTTGTACCAAAATAAAGAAAATTTCTGCATTTTGCCCCAAAATTACAGAAATTTCTACCCTTATTCCCTGAAATAAGTGAAATTTCTGCAATTTTGCCCCAAAATAAGGGGATTTTCTGAATTTTTGCTTCCAAAAAAAGGGGATTTTCTCTCTCTTTGCCCCAAAATATGGAGAATTTCTGACTTTTTGCCCGAAAATTATGAGAATTTCTGCAATTCTGCTTCAAAATACGGGGCATTTCTGCCTTTTAGCCCCAAAATAAAGGGAATTTTTGCATTTTACCTCAAAATAAGAATAATTTCTGCCTTTTGCCCCAAAATATTGGGAATTTCTGCCTTTTTGTTCCAAAATAAGGAAAATTTCTTCAATTTTGTAACATAATAAAAGAAATTTCTGCTTTTTGCCCCAAAATAAGGGGAATTTCTGACTTTTTGCCCTGAAATAAATGAAATCCTGCAATTTTGCCCGAAAATAAGGGAAATTTGTGCCTTTTTGCCCCAAAATAAGAAGAATTTCTGACTTTTGCCCCAAAATAAGGGGAATTTCAGCATTTTACCTCAAAATAAGAAGAATTTCAGCCTTTTTGCACCAAAATATGGCGAACTTCTGCCTTTTTACCCCAAAATTAGAAAACTTTTTGCTTTTTTTTTCTGAAATAAGTGAAATTTCTGCAATTTTGCCCTAAAATAAGGGAAATTTCTGTTTTTTGCCCTAAAATAAGGGAAATTTCTGCAATTTTTCTTCATAATAAGGGAAATTTCTGCAATTTAGCTCCAAAATAAAAGGAATTTCTGTTTTTTGACCCAAAATAAGGGAAATTTCTGCAATTTTGCCCTAAAATAAGGGGAATTTCTGTTTTTTGCCCCAAAATAAGGGGAATTTTTGCCTTTTTGCCACAAAATAAAGAAAATTACTGCATGTTTTACCCCAAAATTAGGTGAATTTCTGCCTTTTTGCCCCAAAATAAGGGGAATTTCACCCTTTTTACCTCAAAATAAGAGGAATTTCTACCTATTGCCCCAATATATGGGGAATTTCTGCCTTTTTGTTCCAAAATAAGGAAAATTTCTTCAATGTTGTACCAAAATAAAAGAAATTTCTGCTTTTTGCCCCAAAATAAAAGGAATTTCTGACTTTTTGTCCTGAAATAAATGAAATTTCTGCAATTTTGCCCGAAAATAAGAAAAATTTGTGCTTTTTGCCACAAAATATAAAAAATTTCTGCCTTTTTGCCACAAAATAAGAAAAATTTCTGCAATTCTGTACCAAAATAAAAGAAATTTTTCCAATTTTGCCCCAAAATAAGGGAAATTTCTGCAATTATGCCCCAAAATAAGGAAAATTTCTTCAACTTTGCCCCAAAATAAGGGGAATTTCTGAAATTTTGCCCCGAAATAAGGAGAATTTCTGTATTTTGGCCCCAAAATAAAGGGAATTTCTGCCTTTTTGCCCCAAAATTAGGGAAGTTTCTGCAATTTTGCTTCAAAATACAGGGAATTTCTGCCTCTTTCCCAGAAAATAAGGGGAACTTCTGCCTTTTTGCTTCAAATAAAAAGAATTTCTGCATTTTTGCCCCAATATTAGGGGAATATCTGCAATTTTGCTCCAAAATATGAGGAATTTCTGCCATTTTGCCCGAAATTAAGGGGATTTTCTGCCTTTTTGCCCCCAAATAAGGGAAATTTCTGCAATTTTATCCCAAAATAAGGGGAATTTCTGCATTTTTGCCCCAAAATAAAAGGAATTTCTGCCTTTTTGCCCCAATATAAGGGAAATTTCTGCAATTTTATCCCAAAATAAGATGAATTTCTGCCTTTTTGCCCCAATATAAGGGAAGTTTCTGCATTTTTGCCCCAAAATAAGAAAAATTTTGCTTTATTTCTCTGAAATAAGTGAAATTTCTGCAACTTTGCCCTAAAATAAGTGAATTTTCTGCAATTTTTCCCTATAATAAAGGAAATATCTGCAATTTTGCCCCAAAATAAGGGGAACTTCTGGTTTTTGCCCCAAAATAAGGAAAATTTCTGCAATTTTGCCCTAAAATAAGGAGAATTTCTACCTTTTGCCCCAAAATAAGGGGAATTTCTTCCTTTTTGCCCCAAAATAAAGAAAATTACTGCATGTTTTACCCCAAAATAAGGTGAATTTCTGCAATTTTGCTCCAAAATTGAAAATTTTCTGACTTTATTTCCGAAAATAAGGGGAATTCCTGCCATTTTGCAACGAAATTCGTGAATTTTTTGCACTTTTACCCCAAAATAAGGGGAATTTCTGACTTTTTGCCCCAAAATTATGGGAATTTCTGCAATTTTGCTCCAAAATAAGGGGAATTTTCTGTTTTTTTGCCCGAAAATAAAGAGAATGTATACTTTTTGCCATAAAAAAGGGAAATTTCTTTACTTTTGCCCCAAAATAAGGGGATTCTCCGCCTTTTTGACTCAAAATAAGTGCAATTTCAGCTTTTTCCCCAAAAATAAACGGAATTTCTGTCTTTTTGCCCCAAAATAAGGGGAATTTCTGCCTTTTTGGACCAAAATAAGGGGAATTTCAGCCTTTTTACCTCAAAATAAGGGGAATTTCTACCTTTTGCCCCAATATATGGGGAATTTCTGCATTTTTGTTCCAAAATAAGGAAAATTTCTTCAATGTTGTAACAAAATAAAAGAAATTTCTGCTTTTGCCGCAAATTAAAAGGAATTTCTGACTTTTTGTCCTGAAATAAATGAAATTTCTGCAATTTTGCCCGAAAATAAGAAAAATTTGTGCTTTTTGCCACAAAATATAAAAAATTTCTGCCTTTTTGCCACAAAATAAGAAAAATTTCTGCAATTCTGTACCAAAATAAAAAAAAATTCTCCAATTTTGCCCCAAAATAAGGGAAATTTCTGCAATTTTGCCCTAAAATAAGGAGAATTTCTACCTTTTGCCCCAAAATAAGGGGAATTTCTTCCTTTTTGCCCCAAAATAAAGAAAATTACTGCATGTTTTACCCCAAAATAAGGTGAATTTCTGCAATTTTGCTCCAAAATTGAAAATTTTCTGACTTTATTTCCGAAAATAAGGGGAATTTCTGCCATTTTGCCACAAAATAAGTGAAATTTCTGCACTTTTACCCCAAAATAAGGGGAATTTCTGCCTTTTTGCCCCAAAATTAGGGGAATTTCTGCAATTTTGCTCCAAAATAAGGGGAATTTCTGTTTTTTTGCCCGAAAATAAAGAGAATGTATACTTTTTGCCATAAAAAAGGGAAATTTCTTTACTTTTGCCCCAAAATAAGGGGATTCTCCGCCTTTTTGACTCAAAATAAGTGCAATTTCAGCTTTTTCCCCAAAAATAAACGGAATTTCTGTCTTTTTGCCCCAAAATAAGGGGAATTTCTGCCTTTTTGGACCAAAATAAGGGGAATTTCAGCCTTTTTACCTCAAAATAAGGGGAATTTCTTCCTCTTCCCCTAAATATGGGGAATTTCTGCCTCTTTGCCCTAAAATAAGAAAAATTTCTGCAATTTTGTACCAAAATAAAGAAAATTTCTGCATTTTGCCCCAAAATTACAGAAATTTCTACCCTTATTCCCTGAAATAAGTGAAATTTCTGCAATTTTGCCCCAAAATAAGGGGATTTTCTGAATTTTTGCTTCCAAAAAAAGGGGATTTTCTCTCTCTTTGCCCCAAAATATGGAGAATTTCTGACTTTTTGCCCGAAAATTATGAGAATTTCTGCAATTCTGCTTCAAAATACGGGGCATTTCTGCCTTTTAGCCCCAAAATAAAGGGAATTTTTGCATTTTACCTCAAAATAAGAATAATTTCTGCCTTTTGCCCCAAAATATTGGGAATTTCTGCCTTTTTGTTCCAAAATAAGGAAAATTTCTTCAATTTTGTAACATAATAAAAGAAATTTCTGCTTTTTGCCCCAAAATAAGGGGAATTTCTGACTTTTTGCCCTGAAATAAATGAAATCCTGCAATTTTGCCCGAAAATAAGGGAAATTTGTGCCTTTTTGCCCCAAAATAAGAAGAATTTCTGACTTTTGCCCCAAAATAAGGGGAATTTCAGCATTTTACCTCAAAATAAGAAGAATTTCAGCCTTTTTGCACCAAAATATGGCGAACTTCTGCCTTTTTACCCCAAAATTAGAAAACTTTTTGCTTTTTTTTTCTGAAATAAGTGAAATTTCTGCAATTTTGCCCTAAAATAAGGGAAATTTCTGTTTTTTGCCCTAAAATAAGGGAAATTTCTGCAATTTTTCTTCATAATAAGGGAAATTTCTGCAATTTAGCTCCAAAATAAAAGGAATTTCTGTTTTTTGACCCAAAATAAGGGAAATTTCTGCAATTTTGCCCTAAAATAAGGGGAATTTCTGTTTTTTGCCCCAAAATAAGGGGAATTTTTGCCTTTTTGCCACAAAATAAAGAAAATTACTGCATGTTTTACCCCAAAATTAGGTGAATTTCTGCCTTTTTGCCCCAAAATAAGGGGAATTTCACCCTTTTTACCTCAAAATAAGAGGAATTTCTACCTATTGCCCCAATATATGGGGAATTTCTGCCTTTTTGTTCCAAAATAAGGAAAATTTCTTCAATGTTGTACCAAAATAAAAGAAATTTCTGCTTTTTGCCCCAAAATAAAAGGAATTTCTGACTTTTTGTCCTGAAATAAATGAAATTTCTGCAATTTTGCCCGAAAATAAGAAAAATTTGTGCTTTTTGCCACAAAATATAAAAAATTTCTGCCTTTTTGCCACAAAATAAGAAAAATTTCTGCAATTCTGTACCAAAATAAAAGAAATTTTTCCAATTTTGCCCCAAAATAAGGGAAATTTCTGCAATTATGCCCCAAAATAAGGAAAATTTCTTCAACTTTGCCCCAAAATAAGGGGAATTTCTGAAATTTTGCCCCGAAATAAGGAGAATTTCTGTATTTTGGCCCCAAAATAAAGGGAATTTCTGCCTTTTTGCCCCAAAATTAGGGAAGTTTCTGCAATTTTGCTTCAAAATACAGGGAATTTCTGCCTCTTTCCCAGAAAATAAGGGGAACTTCTGCCTTTTTGCTTCAAATAAAAAGAATTTCTGCATTTTTGCCCCAATATTAGGGGAATATCTGCAATTTTGCTCCAAAATATGAGGAATTTCTGCCATTTTGCCCGAAATTAAGGGGATTTTCTGCCTTTTTGCCCCCAAATAAGGGAAATTTCTGCAATTTTATCCCAAAATAAGGGGAATTTCTGCATTTTTGCCCCAAAATAAAAGGAATTTCTGCCTTTTTGCCCCAATATAAGGGAAATTTCTGCAATTTTATCCCAAAATAAGATGAATTTCTGCCTTTTTGCCCCAATATAAGGGAAGTTTCTGCATTTTTGCCCCAAAATAAGAAAAATTTTGCTTTATTTCTCTGAAATAAGTGAAATTTCTGCAACTTTGCCCTAAAATAAGTGAATTTTCTGCAATTTTTCCCTATAATAAAGGAAATATCTGCAATTTTGCCCCAAAATAAGGGGAACTTCTGGTTTTTGCCCCAAAATAAGGAAAATTTCTGCAATTTTGCCCTAAAATAAGGAGAATTTCTACCTTTTGCCCCAAAATAAGGGGAATTTCTTCCTTTTTGCCCCAAAATAAAGAAAATTACTGCATGTTTTACCCCAAAATAAGGTGAATTTCTGCAATTTTGCTCCAAAATTGAAAATTTTCTGACTTTATTTCCGAAAATAAGGGGAATTCCTGCCATTTTGCAACGAAATTCGTGAATTTTTTGCACTTTTACCCCAAAATAAGGGGAATTTCTGAATTTTTGCCCCAAAATTATGGGAATTTCTGCAATTTTGCTCCAAAATAAGGGGAATTTTCTGTTTTTTTGCCCGAAAATAAAGAGAATGTATACTTTTTGCCATAAAAAAGGGAAATTTCTTTACTTTTGCCCCAAAATAAGGGGATTCTCCGCCTTTTTGACTCAAAATAAGTGCAATTTCAGCTTTTTCCCCAAAAATAAACGGAATTTCTGTCTTTTTGCCCCAAAATAAGGGGAATTTCTGCCTTTTTGGACCAAAATAAGGGGAATTTCAGCCTTTTTACCTCAAAATAAGGGGAATTTCTACCTTTTGCCCCAATATATGGGGAATTTCTGCATTTTTGTTCCAAAATAAAGAAAATTTCTTCAATGTTGTAACAAAATAAAAGAAATTTCTGCTTTTGCCGCAAATTAAAAGGAATTTCTGACTTTTTGTCCTGAAATAAATGAAATTTCTGCAATTTTGCCCGAAAATAAGAAAAATTTGTGCTTTTTGCCACAAAATATAAAAAATTTCTGCCTTTTTGCCACAAAATAAGAAAAATTTCTGCAATTCTGTACCAAAATAAAAAAAAATTCTCCAATTTTGCCCCAAAATAAGGGAAATTTCTGCAATTATGCCCCAAAATAAGGAAAATTTCTTCAATTTTGCCCCAAAATAAGGGGAATTTCTGAAATTTTGCCCCGAAATAAGGAGAATTTCTGTATTTTTGCCCTAAAATAAAGGGAATTTCTGCCTTTTTGCCCCAAAATTAGGGAAGTTTCTGCAATTTTGCTTCAAAATACAGGGAATTTCTGCCTCTTTCCCAGAAAATAAGGGGAACTTCTGCCTTTTTGCTTCAAATAAAAAGAATTTCTGCATTTTTGCCCCAATATTAGGGGAATATCTGCAATTTTGCTCCAAAATATGAGGAATTTCTGCCATTTTGCCCGAAATTAAGGGGATTTTCTGCCTTTTTGCCCCCAAATAAGGGAAATTTCTGCAATTTTATCCCAAAATAAGGGGAATTTCTGCATTTTTGCCCCAAAATAAAAGGAATTTCTGCCTTTTTGCACCAATATAAGGAAAATTTCTGCCATTTTATCCCAAAATAAGATGAATTTCTGCCTTTTGCCCCAATATAAGGGAAATTTCTGCATTTTTGCCCCAAAATAAGAAAAATTTTGCTTTATTTCTCTGAAATAAGTGAAATTTCTGCAACTTTGCCCTAAAATAAGTGAATTTTCTACAATTTTTCCCTATAATAAAGGAAATATCTGCAATTTTGCCCCAAAATAAGAGGAACTTCTGGTTTTTGCCCCAAAATAAGGGAAATTTCTGCAATTTTGCCCTAAAATAAGGAGAATTTCTTCCTTTTGCCCCAAAATAAGGGGAATTTCTTCCATTTTGCCCCAACATAAAGAAAATTACTGCATATTTTACCCCAAAATAAGGTGAATTTCTGCAATTTTGCTCCAAAAATGAAAATTTTCTGACTTTATTTCCGAAAATAAGGGGAATTTCTGCCATTTTGCCACAAAATAAGTGAAATTTCTGCACTTTTACCCCAAAATAAGGGGAATTTCTGCCTTTTTGCCCCAAAATTAGGGGAATTTCTGCAATTTTGCTCCAAAATAAGGGGAATTTCTGTTTTTTTGCCCGAAAATAAAGAGAATGTATACTTTTTGCCATAAAAAAGGGAAATTTCTTTACTTTTGCCCCAAAATAAGGGGATTCTCCGCCTTTTTGACTCAAAATAAGTGCAATTTCAGCTTTTTCCCCAAAAATAAACGGAATTTCTGTCTTTTTGCCCCAAAATAAGGGGAATTTCTGCCTTTTTGGACCAAAATAAGGGGAATTTCAGCCTTTTTACCTCAAAATAAGGGGAGTTTCTTCCTTTTCCCCTAAATATGGGGAATTTCTGCCTTTTTGCCCCAAAATAAGAAATGTTTCTGCAATTTTGTACCAAAATAAAAAAAATTTCTGCATTTTGCCCCAAAATTACAGAAATTTCTGCCCTTTTTCCCTGAAAAAATTGAAATTTCTGCAATTTTGCCCCAAAATAAGGGGATTTTCTGAATTTTTGCTTCCGAATAAAGGGGATTTTCTCTCTTTTTGCCCCAAAATATGGAGAATTTCTGACTTTTTGCCCGAAAATTATGAGAATTTCTGCAATTCTGCTTCAAAATACGGGGCATTTCTGCCTTTTAGCCCCAAAATAAAGGGAATTTCTGCATTTTAACTTAAAATAAGAATAATTTCTGCCTTTTGCCCCAAAATGTTGGGAATTTCTGCCTTTTTGTTCCAAAATAAGGAAAATTTCTTCAATTTTGTAACATAATAAAAGAAATTTCTGCTTTTTGCCCCAAAAAAAGGGGAATTTCTGACTTTTTGCCCTGAAATAAATGAAATCCTGCAATTTTGCCCGAAAATAAGGGAAATTTGTGCCTTTTTGCCCGAAAATAAGAAGAATTTCTGACTTTTGCTCCAAAATAAAGGGAATTTCAGCATTTTAACTCAAAATAAGAAGAATTTCAGCCTTTTTGCACCAAAATATGGCGAACTTCTGCCTTTTTACCCCAAAATTAAAAAACTTTTTGCTTTTTTTTCTGAAATAAGTGAAATTTCTGCAATTTTGCCCTAAAATAAGGGAAATTTCTGTTTTTTGCCCTAAAATAAGTTAAATTTCTGCAATTTTTCTTCATAAGGGAAATTTCTGCAATTTAGCCCCAAAATAAAAGGAATTTCTGTTTTTTGCCCCAAAATAAGGGGAATTTTTGCCTTTTTGCCACAAAATAAAGAAAATTACTGCATGTTTTACCCCAAAATTAGGTGAATTTCTGCCTTTTTGCCCCAAAATAAGGGAAATTTCAGCCTTTTTCCCTCAAAATAAGGGGAATTTCTACCTTTTGCCCCAATATATGGGAGATTTCTGCCTTTTTGTTCCAAAATAAGGAAAATTTCTTCAATGCTGTACCAAAATAAAAGAAATTTCTGCTTTTTGCCCCAAAATAAAAGGAATTTCTGACTTTTTGTCCTGAAATAAATGAAATTTCTGCAATTTTGCCCGAAAATAAGAAAAATTTGTGCTTTTTGCCACAAAATATAAAAAATTTCTGCCTTTTTGCCACAAAATAAGAAAAATTTCTGCAATTCTGTACCAAAATAAAAGAAATTTCTCCAATTTTGCCCCAAAATAAGGGAAATTTCTGCAATTATGCCCCAAAATAAGGAAAATTTCTTCAATTTTGCCCCAAAATAAGGGGAATTTCTGAAATTTTGCCCCGAAATAAGGAGAATTTCTGTATTTTTGCCCCAAAATAAAGGGAATTTCTGCCTTTTTGCCGCAAAATTAGGGAAGTTTCTGCAATTTTGCTTCAAAATACAGGGAATTTCTGCCTCTTTCCCGGAAAATAAGGGGAACTTCTGCCTTTTTGCTTCAAATAAATAGAATTTCTGCATTTTTGCCCCAATATTAGGGGAATATCTGCAATTTTGCTCCAAAATATGAGGAATTTCTGCCATTTTGCCCGAAATTAAGGGGATTTTCTGCCTTTTTGCTCCCAAATTAGGGAAATTTCTGCAATTTTATCCCAAAATGAGGGGAATTTCTGCATTTTTGCGCCAAAATAAAAGGAATTTCTGCCTTTTTGCCCCAATATAAAGGAAATTTCTGCAATTTTATCCCAAAATAAGATGAATTTCTGCCTTTTTGCCCCAATATAAGGGAAATTTCTGCATTTTTGCCCCAAAATAAGAAAAATTTTGCTTTATTTCTCTGAAATAAGTGAAATTTCTGCAACTTTGCCCTAAAATAAGTGAATTTTCTGCAATTTTTCCCTATAATAAAGGAAATATCTGCAATTTTGCCCCAAAATAAGGGGAACTTCTGGTTTTTGCCCCAAAATAAGGAAAATTTCTGCAATTTTGCCCTAAAATAAGGAGAATTTCTGCCTTTTGCCCCAAAATAAGGGGAATTTCTTCCTTTTTGCCCCAAAATAAAGAAAATTACTGCATGTTTTACCCCAAAATAAGGTGAATTTCTGCAATTTTGCTCCAAAATTGAAAATTTTCTGACTTTATTTCCGAAAATAAGGGGAATTTCTGCCATTTTGCCACGAAATAAGTGAAATTTCTGCACTTTTACCCCAAAATAAGGGGAATTTCTGCCTTTTTGCCCCAAAATTAGGGGAATTTCTGCAATTTTGCTCCAAAATAAGGGGAATTTCTGTTTTTTTGCCCGAAAATAAAGAGAATGTATACTTTTTGCCATAAAAAAGGGAAATTTCTTTACTTTTGCCCCAAAATAAGGGGATTCTCCGCCTTTTTGACTCAAAATAAGTGCAATTTCAGCTTTTTCCCCAAAAATAAACGGAATTTCTGTCTTTTTGCCCCAAAATAAGGGGAATTTCTGCCTTTTTGGACCAAAATAAGGGGAATTTCAGCCTTTTTACCTCAAAATAAGGGGAATTTCTTCCTTTTCCTCTAAATATGGGGAATTTCTGCCTTTTTGCCCCAAAATAAGAAAAATTTCTGCAATTTTGTACCAAAATAAAAAAAATTTCTGCATTTTGCCCCAAAATTACAGAAATTTCTGCCCCTTTTCCCTGAAAAAATTGAAATTTCTGCAATTTTGCCCCAAAATAAGGGGATTTTCTGAATTTTTGCTTCCGAAAAAAGGGGATTTTCTCTCTTTTTGCCCCAAAATATGGAGAATTTCTTATTTTTTGCCCGAAAATTATGAGAATTTCTGCAATTCTGCTTCAAAATACGGGGCATTTCTGCCTTTTAGCCCCCAAATAAAGGGAATTTTTGCATTTTACCTCAAAATAAGAATAATTTCTGCCTTTTGCCCCAAAATATTGGGAATTTCTGCCTTTTTGTTCCAAAATAAGGAAAATTTCTTCAATTTTGTAACATAATAAAAGAAATTTCTGCTTTTTGCCCCAAAATAAGGGGAATTTCTGACTTTTTGCCCTGAAATAAATGAAATCCTGCAATTTTGCCCGAAAATAAGGGAAATTTGTGCCTTTTTGCCCCAAAATAAGCAGAATTTCTGACTTTTGCCCCAAAATAAGGGGAATTTCAGCATTTTACCTCAAAATAAGAAGAATTTCAGCCTTTTTGCACCAAAATATGGCGAACTTCTGCCTTTTTACTCTAAAATTAGAAAACTTTTTGCTTTTTTTCTGAAATAAGTGAAATTTCTGCAATTTTGCCCTAAAATAAGGGAAATTTCTGTTTTTTGCAATAAAATAAGGGAAATTTCTGCAATTTTTCTCTATAATAAGGGAAATTTCTGCAATTTAGCCCCAAAATAAAAGGAATTTCTGTTTTTTGCCCCAAAATAAGGGAAATTTCTGCAATTTTGCCTTAAAATAAGGGGAATTTCTGTTTTTTGCCCCAAAATAAGGGGAATTTTTGCCTTTTTGCCACAAAATAAAGAAAATTACTGCATGTTTTACCCCAAAATTAGGTGAATTTCTGCCTTTTTACCTCAAAATAAGGGGAATTTTTACCTTTTGCCCCAATATATGGGGAATTTCTGCCTTTTTGTTCCAAAATAAGGAAAATTTCTTCAATGTTGTACCAAAATAAAAGAAATTTCTGCTTTTTGCCCCAAAATAAAAGGAATTTCTGACTTTTTGTCCTGAAATAAATGAAGTTTCTGCAATTTTGCCCGAAAATAAGAAAAATTTGTGCTTTTTGCCACAAAATATAAAAAATTTCTGCCTTTTTGCCACAAAATAAGAAAAATTTCTGCAATTCTGTACCAAAATAAAAGAAATTTCTCCAATTTTGCCCCAAAATAAGGGAAATTTCTGCAATTATGCCCCAAAATAAGGAAAATTTCTTCAATTTTGCCCCAAAATAAGGGGAATTTCTGAAATTTTGCCCCGAAATAAGGAGAATTTCTGTATTTTTGCCCCAAAATAAAGGGAATTTCTGCCTTTTTGCCCCAAAATTAGGGAAGTTTCTGCAATTTTGCTTCAAAATACAGGGAATTTCTGCCTCTTTCCCAGAAAATAAGGGGAACTTCTGCCTTTTTGCTTCAAATAAAAAGAATTTCTGCATTTTTGCCCCAATATTAGGGGAATATCTGCAATTTTGCTCCAAAATATGAGGAATTTCTGCCATTTTGCCCGAAATTAAGGGGATTTTCTGCCTTTTTGCCCCCAAATAAGGGAAATTTTTGCAATTTTATCCCAAAATAAGGGGAATTTCTGCAATTTTGCCCCAAAATAA
Organism: Micromys minutus; assembly: GCF_963924665.1. NCBI lineage: Eukaryota > Metazoa > Chordata > Mammalia > Rodentia > Muridae > Micromys > Micromys minutus. The sequence goes on along the minus strand of NW_027667692.1, from coordinate 172,944 downwards.
AAGGAATTTCTGCCTTTTTGCCCCAATATAAGGAAAATTTCTGCAATTTTATCCCAAAATAAGATGAATTTCTGCCTTTTTGCCCCAATATAAGGGAAATTTCTGCATTTTTGCCCCAAAATAAGAAAAATTTTGCTTTATTTCTCTGAAATAAGTGAAATTTCTGCAACTTTGCCCTAAAATAAGTGAATTTTCTGCAATTTTTCCCTATAATAAAGGAAATATCTGCAATTTTGCCCCAAAATAAGGGGAACTTCTGGTTTTTGCCCCAAAATAAGGGAAATTTTTGCAATTTTGCCCTAAAATAAGGAGAATTTCTGCCTTTGCCCCAAAATAAGGGGAATTTCTTCCTTTTTGCCCCAAAATAAAGAAAATTACTGCATGTTTTACCCCAAAATAAGGTGAATTTCTGCAATTTTGCTCCAAAATTGAAAATTTTCTGACTTTATTTCCGAAAATAAGGGGAATTTCTGCCATTTTGCCACGAAATAAGTGAAATTTCTGCACTTTTACCCCAAAATAAGGGGAATTTCTGCCTTTTTGCCCCAAAATTAGGGGAATTTCTGCAATTTTGCTCCAAAATAAGGGGAATTTCTGTTTTTTTGCCCGAAAATAAAGAGAATGTATACTTTTTGCCATAAAAAAGGGAAATTTCTTTACTTTTGCCCCAAAATAAGGGGATTCTCTGCTTTTTTGACTCAAAATAAGTGCAATTTCAGCTTTTTCCCCAAAAATAAACGGAATTTCTGCCTTTTTGCCCCAAAATAAGGGGAATTTCAGCCTTTTTACCTCAAAATAAGGGGAATTTCTTCTTTTTCCCCTAAATATGGGGAATTTCTGCCTTTTTGCCCCAAAATAAGAAATATTTCTGCAATTTTGTACCAAAATAAAAAAAATTTCTGCATTTTGCCCCAAAATTACATAAATTTCTGCCCTTTTTCTCTGAAATAAGTGAAATTTCTGCAATTTTGCCCCAAAATAAGGGGATTTTCTGAATTTTTGCTTCCAAAAAAAGGGGATTTTCTCTCTTTTTGACCCAAAATATGGAGAATTTCTGACTTTTTGCCCGAAAATTATGAGAATTTCTGCAATTCTGCTTCAAAATACGGGGCATTTCTGCCTTTTAGCCCCAAAATAAAGGGAATTTCTGCATTTTAACTCAAAATAAGAATAATTTCTGCCTTTTGCCCCAAAATATTGGGAATTTCTGCCTTTTTGTTCCAAAATAAGGAAAATTTCTTCAATTTTGTAACATAATAAAAGAAATTTCTGCTTTTTGCCCCAAAATAAGAGGAATTTCTGACTTTTTGCCCTGAAATAAATGAAATCCTGCAATTTTGCCAGAAAATAAGGGAAAATTGTGCCTTTTTGCCACAAAATAAGAAGAATTTCTGACTTTTGCTCCAAAATAAGGGGAATTTCAGCATTTTACCTCAAAATAAGAAGAATTTCAGCCTTTTTGAACCAAAATATGGCGAACTTCTGCCTTTTTACTCCAAAATTAGAAAACTTTTTGCTTTTTTTTCTGAAATAAGTGAAATTTCTGCAATTTTCCCCTAAAATAAGGGAAATTTCTGTTTTTTGCCCTAAAATAAGGGAAATTTCTGCAATTTTTCTTCGTAATAAGGGAAATTTCTGCAATTTAGCCCCAAAATAAAAGGAATTTCTGTTTTTTGCCCCAAAATAGGGGGAATTTTTGCCTTTTTGCCACAAAATAAAGAAAATTACTGCATGTTTTACCCCAAAATTAGGTGAATTTCTGCCTTTTTGCCCCAAAATAAGGGGAATTTCTGCCTTTTTGTTCCAAAATAAGGAAAATTTCTTCAATGTTGTACCAAAATAAAAGAAATTTCTGCTTTTTGCCCCAAAATAAAAGGAATTTCTGACTTTTTGTCCTGAAATAAATGAAATTTCTGCAATTTTGCCCGAAAATAAGAAAAATTTGTGCTTTTTGCCACAAAATATAAAAAATTTCTGCCTTTTTGCCACAAAATAAGAAAAATTTCTGCAATTCTGTACCAAAATAAAAGAAATTTCTCCAATTTTGCCCCAAAATAAGGGAAATTTCTGCAATTATGCCCCAAAATAAGGAAAATTTCTTCAATTTTGCCCCAAAATAAGGGGAATTTCTGAAATTTTGCCCCGAAATAAGGAGAATTTCTGTATTTTTGCCCCAAAATAAAGGGAATTTCTGCCTTTTTGCCCCAAAATTAGGGAAGTTTCTGCAATTTTGCTTCAAAATACAGGGAATTTCTGCCTCTTTCCCAGAAAATAAGGGGAACTTCTGCCTTTTTGCTTCAAATAAAAAGAATTTCTGCATTTTTGCCCCAATATTAGGGGAATATCTGCAATTTTGCTCCAAAATATGAGGAATTTCTGCCATTTTGCCCGAAATTAAGGGGATTTTCTGCCTTTTTGCCCCCAAATAAGGGAAATTTTTGCAATTTTATCCCAAAATAAGGGGAATTTCTGCAATTTTGCCCCAAAATAAAAGGAATTTCTGCCTTTTTGCCCCAATATAAGGAAAATTTCTGCAATTTTATCCCAAAATAAGATGAATTTCTGCCTTTTTGCCCCAATATAAGGGAAATTTCTGCATTTTTGCCCCAAAATAAGAAAAATTTTGCTTTATTTCTCTGAAATAAGTGAAATTTCTGCAACTTTGCCCTAAAATAAGTGAATTTTCTGCAATTTTTCCCTATAATAAAGGAAATATCTGCAATTTTGCCCCAAAATAAGGGGAACTTCTGGTTTTTGCCCCAAAATAAGGGAAATTTTTGCAATTTTGCCCTAAAATAAGGAGAATTTCTGCCTTTTGCCCCAAAATAAGGGGAATTTCTTCCTTTTTGCCCCAAAATAAAGAAAATTACTGCATGTTTTACCCCAAAATAAGGTGAATTTCTGCAATTTTGCTCCAAAATTGAAAATTTTCTGACTTTATTTCCGAAAATAAGGGGAATTTCTGCCATTTTGCCACGAAATAAGTGAAATTTCTGCACTTTTACCCCAAAATAAGGGGAATTTCTGCCTTTTTGCCCCAAAATTAGGGGAATTTCTGCAATTTTGCTCCAAAATAAGGGGAATTTCTGTTTTTTTGCCCGAAAATAAAGAGAATGTATACTTTTTGCCATAAAAAAGGGAAATTTCTTTACTTTTGCCCCAAAATAAGGGGATTCTCTGCTTTTTTGACTCAAAATAAGTGCAATTTCAGCTTTTTCCCCAAAAATAAACGGAATTTCTGCCTTTTTGCCCCAAAATAAGGGGAATTTCAGCCTTTTTACCTCAAAATAAGGGGAGTTTCTTCCTTTTCCCCTAAATATGGGGAATTTCTGCCTTTTTGCCCCAAAATAAGAAATATTTCTGCAATTTTGTACCAAAATAAAAAAAATTTCTGCATTTTGCCCCAAAATTACAGAAATTTCTGCCCTTTTTCCCTGAAAAAATTGAAATTTCTGCAATTTTGCCCCAAAATAAGGGGATTTTCTGAATTTTTGCTTCCGAATAAAGGGGATTTTCTCTCTTTTTGCCCCAAAATATGGAGAATTTCTGAATTTTTGCCCGAAAATTATGAGAATTTCTGCAATTCTGCTTCAAAATACGGGGCATTTCTGCCTTTTAGCCCCAAAATAAAGGGAATTTCTGCATTTTAACTCAAAATAAGAATAATTTCTGCCTTTTGCCCCAAAATGTTGGGAATTTCTGCCGTTTTGTTCCAAAATAAGGAAAATTTCTTCAATTTTGTAACATAATAAAAGAAATTTCTGCTTTTTGCCCCAAAAAAAAGGGGAATTTCTGACTTTTTGCCCTGAAATAAATGAAATCCTGCAATTTTGCCCGAAAATAAGGGAAATTTGTGCCTTTTTGCCCGAAAATAAGAAGAATTTCTGACTTTTGCTCCAAAATAAAGGGAATTTCAGCATTTTACCTCAAAATAAGAAGAATTTCAGCCTTTTTGCACCAAAATATGGCGAACTTCTGCCTTTTTACCCCAAAATTAAAAAACTTTTTGCTTTTTTTTCTGAAATAAGTGAAATTTCTGCAATTTTGCCCTAAAATAAGGGAAATTTCTGTTTTTTGCCCTAAAATAAGTTAAATTTCTGCAATTTTTCTTCATAAGGGAAATTTCTGCAATTTAGCCCCAAAATAAAAGGAATTTCTGTTTTTTGCCCCAAAATAAGGGGAATTTTTGCCTTTTTGCCACAAAATAAAGAAAATTACTGCATGTTTTACCCCAAAATTAGGTGAATTTCTGCCTTTTTGCCCCAAAATAAGGGAAATTTCAGCCTTTTTCCCTCAAAATAAGGGGAATTTCTACCTTTTGCCCCAATATATGGGAGATTTCTGCCTTTTTGTTCCAAAATAAGGAAAATTTCTTCAATGCTGTACCAAAATAAAAGAAATTTCTGCTTTTTGCCCCAAAATAAAAGGAATTTCTGACTTTTTGTCCTGAAATAAATGAAATTTCTGCAATTTTGCCCGAAAATAAGAAAAATTTGTGCTTTTTGCCACAAAATATAAAAAATTTCTGCCTTTTTGCCACAAAATAAGAAAAATTTCTGCAATTCTGTACCAAAATAAAAGAAATTTCTCCAATTTTGCCCCAAAATAAGGGAAATTTCTGCAATTATGCCCCAAAATAAGGAAAATTTCTTCAATTTTGCCCCAAAATAAGGGGAATTTCTGAAATTTTGCCCCGAAATAAGGAGAATTTCTGTATTTTTGCCCCAAAATAAAGGGAATTTCTGCCTTTTTGCCGCAAAATTAGGGAAGTTTCTGCAATTTTGCTTCAAAATACAGGGAATTTCTGCCTCTTTCCCGGAAAATAAGGGGAACTTCTGCCTTTTTGCTTCAAATAAATAGAATTTCTGCATTTTTGCCCCAATATTAGGGGAATATCTGCAATTTTGCTCCAAAATATGAGGAATTTCTGCCATTTTGCCCGAAATTAAGGGGATTTTCTGCCTTTTTGCTCCCAAATTAGGGAAATTTCTGCAATTTTATCCCAAAATGAGGGGAATTTCTGCATTTTTGCGCCAAAATAAAAGGAATTTCTGCCTTTTTGCCCCAATATAAAGGAAATTTCTGCAATTTTATCCCAAAATAAGATGAATTTCTGCCTTTTTGCCCCAATATAAGGGAAATTTCTGCATTTTTGCCCCAAAATAAGAAAAATTTTGCTTTATTTCTCTGAAATAAGTGAAATTTCTGCAACTTTGCCCTAAAATAAGTGAATTTTCTGCAATTTTTCCCTATAATAAAGGAAATATCTGCAATTTTGCCCCAAAATAAGGGGAACTTCTGGTTTTTGCCCCAAAATAAGGAAAATTTCTGCAATTTTGCCCTAAAATAAGGAGAATTTCTGCCTTTTGCCCCAAAATAAGGGGAATTTCTTCCTTTTTGCCCCAAAATAAAGAAAATTACTGCATGTTTTACCCCAAAATAAGGTGAATTTCTGCAATTTTGCTCCAAAATTGAAAATTTTCTGACTTTATTTCCGAAAATAAGGGGAATTTCTGCCATTTTGCCACGAAATAAGTGAAATTTCTGCACTTTTACCCCAAAATAAGGGGAATTTCTGCCTTTTTGCCCCAAAATTAGGGGAATTTCTGCAATTTTGCTCCAAAATAAGGGGAATTTCTGTTTTTTTGCCCGAAAATAAAGAGAATGTATACTTTTTGCCATAAAAAAGGGAAATTTCTTTACTTTTGCCCCAAAATAAGGGGATTCTCCGCCTTTTTGACTCAAAATAAGTGCAATTTCAGCTTTTTCCCCAAAAATAAACGGAATTTCTGTCTTTTTGCCCCAAAATAAGGGGAATTTCTGCCTTTTTGGACCAAAATAAGGGGAATTTCAGCCTTTTTACCTCAAAATAAGGGGAATTTCTTCCTTTTCCTCTAAATATGGGGAATTTCTGCCTTTTTGCCCCAAAATAAGAAAAATTTCTGCAATTTTGTACCAAAATAAAAAAAATTTCTGCATTTTGCCCCAAAATTACAGAAATTTCTGCCCCTTTTCCCTGAAAAAATTGAAATTTCTGCAATTTTGCCCCAAAATAAGGGGATTTTCTGAATTTTTGCTTCCGAAAAAAGGGGATTTTCTCTCTTTTTGCCCCAAAATATGGAGAATTTCTTATTTTTTGCCCGAAAATTATGAGAATTTCTGCAATTCTGCTTCAAAATACGGGGCATTTCTGCCTTTTAGCCCCCAAATAAAGGGAATTTCTGCATTTTACCTCAAAATAAGAATAATTTCTGCCTTTTGCCCCAAAATATTGGGAATTTCTGCCTTTTTGTTCCAAAATAAGGAAAATTTCTTCAATTTTGTAACATAATAAAAGAAATTTCTGCTTTTTGCCCCAAAATAAGGGGAATTTCTGACTTTTTGCCCTGAAATAAATGAAATCCTGCAATTTTGCCCGAAAATAAGGGAAATTTGTGCCTTTTTGCCCCAAAATAAGCAGAATTTCTGACTTTTGCCCCAAAATAAGGGGAATTTCAGCATTTTACCTCAAAATAAGAAGAATTTCAGCCTTTTTGCACCAAAATATGGCGAACTTCTGCCTTTTTACTCTAAAATTAGAAAACTTTTTGCTTTTTTTCTGAAATAAGTGAAATTTCTGCAATTTTGCCCTAAAATAAGGGAAATTTCTGTTTTTTGCAATAAAATAAGGGAAATTTCTGCAATTTTTCTCTATAATAAGGGAAATTTCTGCAATTTAGCCCCAAAATAAAAGGAATTTCTGTTTTTTGCCCCAAAATAAGGGAAATTTCTGCAATTTTGCCTTAAAATAAGGGGAATTTCTGTTTTTTGCCCCAAAATAAGGGGAATTTTTGCCTTTTTGCCACAAAATAAAGAAAATTACTGCATGTTTTACCCCAAAATTAGGTGAATTTCTGCCTTTTTACCTCAAAATAAGGGGAATTTTTACCTTTTGCCCCAATATATGGGGAATTTCTGCCTTTTTGTTCCAAAATAAGGAAAATTTCTTCAATGTTGTACCAAAATAAAAGAAATTTCTGCTTTTTGCCCCAAAATAAAAGGAATTTCTGACTTTTTGTCCTGAAATAAATGAAGTTTCTGCAATTTTGCCCGAAAATAAGAAAAATTTGTGCTTTTTGCCACAAAATATAAAAAATTTCTGCCTTTTTGCCACAAAATAAGAAAAATTTCTGCAATTCTGTACCAAAATAAAAGAAATTTCTCCAATTTTGCCCCAAAATAAGGGAAATTTCTGCAATTATGCCCCAAAATAAGGAAAATTTCTTCAATTTTGCCCCAAAATAAGGGGAATTTCTGAAATTTTGCCCCGAAATAAGGAGAATTTCTGTATTTTTGCCCCAAAATAAAGGGAATTTCTGCCTTTTTGCCCCAAAATTAGGGAAGTTTCTGCAATTTTGCTTCAAAATACAGGGAATTTCTGCCTCTTTCCCAGAAAATAAGGGGAACTTCTGCCTTTTTGCTTCAAATAAAAAGAATTTCTGCATTTTTGCCCCAATATTAGGGGAATATCTGCAATTTTGCTCCAAAATATGAGGAATTTCTGCCATTTTGCCCGAAATTAAGGGGATTTTCTGCCTTTTTGCCCCCAAATAAGGGAAATTTTTGCAATTTTATCCCAAAATAAGGGGAATTTCTGCAATTTTGCCCCAAAATAAAAGGAATTTCTGCCTTTTTGCCCCAATATAAGGAAAATTTCTGCAATTTTATCCCAAAATAAGATGAATTTCTGCCTTTTTGCCCCAATATAAGGGAAATTTCTGCATTTTTGCCCCAAAATAAGAAAAATTTTGCTTTATTTCTCTGAAATAAGTGAAATTTCTGCAACTTTGCCCTAAAATAAGTGAATTTTCTGCAATTTTTCCCTATAATAAAGGAAATATCTGCAATTTTGCCCCAAAATAAGGGGAACTTCTGGTTTTTGCCCCAAAATAAGGGAAATTTTTGCAATTTTGCCCTAAAATAAGGAGAATTTCTGCCTTTGCCCCAAAATAAGGGGAATTTCTTCCTTTTTGCCCCAAAATAAAGAAAATTACTGCATGTTTTACCCCAAAATAAGGTGAATTTCTGCAATTTTGCTCCAAAATTGAAAATTTTCTGACTTTATTTCCGAAAATAAGGGGAATTTCTGCCATTTTGCCACGAAATAAGTGAAATTTCTGCACTTTTACCCCAAAATAAGGGGAATTTCTGCCTTTTTGCCCCAAAATTAGGGGAATTTCTGCAATTTTGCTCCAAAATAAGGGGAATTTCTGTTTTTTTGCCCGAAAATAAAGAGAATGTATACTTTTTGCCATAAAAAAGGGAAATTTCTTTACTTTTGCCCCAAAATAAGGGGATTCTCTGCTTTTTTGACTCAAAATAAGTGCAATTTCAGCTTTTTCCCCAAAAATAAACGGAATTTCTGCCTTTTTGCCCCAAAATAAGGGGAATTTCAGCCTTTTTACCTCAAAATAAGGGGAATTTCTTCTTTTTCCCCTAAATATGGGGAATTTCTGCCTTTTTGCCCCAAAATAAGAAATATTTCTGCAATTTTGTACCAAAATAAAAAAAATTTCTGCATTTTGCCCCAAAATTACATAAATTTCTGCCCTTTTTCTCTGAAATAAGTGAAATTTCTGCAATTTTGCCCCAAAATAAGGGGATTTTCTGAATTTTTGCTTCCAAAAAAAGGGGATTTTCTCTCTTTTTGACCCAAAATATGGAGAATTTCTGACTTTTTGCCCGAAAATTATGAGAATTTCTGCAATTCTGCTTCAAAATACGGGGCATTTCTGCCTTTTAGCCCCAAAATAAAGGGAATTTCTGCATTTTAACTCAAAATAAGAATAATTTCTGCCTTTTGCCCCAAAATATTGGGAATTTCTGCCTTTTTGTTCCAAAATAAGGAAAATTTCTTCAATTTTGTAACATAATAAAAGAAATTTCTGCTTTTTGCCCCAAAATAAGAGGAATTTCTGACTTTTTGCCCTGAAATAAATGAAATCCTGCAATTTTGCCAGAAAATAAGGGAAAATTGTGCCTTTTTGCCACAAAATAAGAAGAATTTCTGACTTTTGCTCCAAAATAAGGGGAATTTCAGCATTTTACCTCAAAATAAGAAGAATTTCAGCCTTTTTGAACCAAAATATGGCGAACTTCTGCCTTTTTACTCCAAAATTAGAAAACTTTTTGCTTTTTTTTCTGAAATAAGTGAAATTTCTGCAATTTTCCCCTAAAATAAGGGAAATTTCTGTTTTTTGCCCTAAAATAAGGGAAATTTCTGCAATTTTTCTTCGTAATAAGGGAAATTTCTGCAATTTAGCCCCAAAATAAAAGGAATTTCTGTTTTTTGCCCCAAAATAGGGGGAATTTTTGCCTTTTTGCCACAAAATAAAGAAAATTACTGCATGTTTTACCCCAAAATTAGGTGAATTTCTGCCTTTTTGCCCCAAAATAAGGGGAATTTCTGCCTTTTTGTTCCAAAATAAGGAAAATTTCTTCAATGTTGTACCAAAATAAAAGAAATTTCTGCTTTTTGCCCCAAAATAAAAGGAATTTCTGACTTTTTGTCCTGAAATAAATGAAATTTCTGCAATTTTGCCCGAAAATAAGAAAAATTTGTGCTTTTTGCCACAAAATATAAAAAATTTCTGCCTTTTTGCCACAAAATAAGAAAAATTTCTGCAATTCTGTACCAAAATAAAAGAAATTTCTCCAATTTTGCCCCAAAATAAGGGAAATTTCTGCAATTATGCCCCAAAATAAGGAAAATTTCTTCAATTTTGCCCCAAAATAAGGGGAATTTCTGAAATTTTGCCCCGAAATAAGGAGAATTTCTGTATTTTTGCCCCAAAATAAAGGGAATTTCTGCCTTTTTGCCCCAAAATTAGGGAAGTTTCTGCAATTTTGCTTCAAAATACAGGGAATTTCTGCCTCTTTCCCAGAAAATAAGGGGAACTTCTGCCTTTTTGCTTCAAATAAAAAGAATTTCTGCATTTTTGCCCCAATATTAGGGGAATATCTGCAATTTTGCTCCAAAATATGAGGAATTTCTGCCATTTTGCCCGAAATTAAGGGGATTTTCTGCCTTTTTGCCCCCAAATAAGGGAAATTTTTGCAATTTTATCCCAAAATAAGGGGAATTTCTGCAATTTTGCCCCAAAATAAAAGGAATTTCTGCCTTTTTGCCCCAATATAAGGAAAATTTCTGCAATTTTATCCCAAAATAAGATGAATTTCTGCCTTTTTGCCCCAATATAAGGGAAATTTCTGCATTTTTGCCCCAAAATAAGAAAAATTTTGCTTTATTTCTCTGAAATAAGTGAAATTTCTGCAACTTTGCCCTAAAATAAGTGAATTTTCTGCAATTTTTCCCTATAATAAAGGAAATATCTGCAATTTTGCCCCAAAATAAGGGGAACTTCTGGTTTTTGCCCCAAAATAAGGGAAATTTTTGCAATTTTGCCCTAAAATAAGGAGAATTTCTGCCTTTTGCCCCAAAATAAGGGGAATTTCTTCCTTTTTGCCCCAAAATAAAGAAAATTACTGCATGTTTTACCCCAAAATAAGGTGAATTTCTGCAATTTTGCTCCAAAATTGAAAATTTTCTGACTTTATTTCCGAAAATAAGGGGAATTTCTGCCATTTTGCCACGAAATAAGTGAAATTTCTGCACTTTTACCCCAAAATAAGGGGAATTTCTGCCTTTTTGCCCCAAAATTAGGGGAATTTCTGCAATTTTGCTCCAAAATAAGGGGAATTTCTGTTTTTTTGCCCGAAAATAAAGAGAATGTATACTTTTTGCCATAAAAAAGGGAAATTTCTTTACTTTTGCCCCAAAATAAGGGGATTCTCTGCTTTTTTGACTCAAAATAAGTGCAATTTCAGCTTTTTCCCCAAAAATAAACGGAATTTCTGCCTTTTTGCCCCAAAATAAGGGGAATTTCAGCCTTTTTACCTCAAAATAAGGGGAGTTTCTTCCTTTTCCCCTAAATATGGGGAATTTCTGCCTTTTTGCCCCAAAATAAGAAATATTTCTGCAATTTTGTACCAAAATAAAAAAAATTTCTGCATTTTGCCCCAAAATTACAGAAATTTCTGCCCTTTTTCCCTGAAAAAATTGAAATTTCTGCAATTTTGCCCCAAAATAAGGGGATTTTCTGAATTTTTGCTTCCGAATAAAGGGGATTTTCTCTCTTTTTGCCCCAAAATATGGAGAATTTCTGAATTTTTGCCCGAAAATTATGAGAATTTCTGCAATTCTGCTTCAAAATACGGGGCATTTCTGCCTTTTAGCCCCAAAATAAAGGGAATTTCTGCATTTTAACTCAAAATAAGAATAATTTCTGCCTTTTGCCCCAAAATGTTGGGAATTTCTGCCGTTTTGTTCCAAAATAAGGAAAATTTCTTCAATTTTGTAACATAATAAAAGAAATTTCTGCTTTTTGCCCCAAAAAAAAGGGGAATTTCTGACTTTTTGCCCTGAAATAAATGAAATCCTGCAATTTTGCCCGAAAATAAGGGAAATTTGTGCCTTTTTGCCCGAAAATAAGAAGAATTTCTGACTTTTGCTCCAAAATAAAGGGAATTTCAGCATTTTACCTCAAAATAAGAAGAATTTCAGCCTTTTTGCACCAAAATATGGCGAACTTCTGCCTTTTTACCCCAAAATTAAAAAACTTTTTGCTTTTTTTTCTGAAATAAGTGAAATTTCTGCAATTTTGCCCTAAAATAAGGGAAATTTCTGTTTTTTGCCCTAAAATAAGGGAAATTTCTGCAATTTTTCTTCATAATAAGGGAAATTTCTGCAATTTAGCCCCAAAATAAAAGGAATTTCTGTTTTTTGCCCCAAAATAAGGGGAATTTTTGCCTTTTTGCCACAAAATAAAGAAAATTACTGCATGTTTTACCCCAAAATTAGGTGAATTTCTGCCTTTTTGCCCCAAAATAAGGGAAATTTCAGCCTTTTTACCTCAAAATAAGGAGAATTTCTACCTTTTGCCCCATTATATGGGAGATTTCTGCCTTTTTGTTCCAAAATAAGGAAAATTTCTTCAATGCTGTACCAAAATAAAAGAAATTTCTGCTTTTTGCCCCAAAATAAAAGGAATTTCTGACTTTTTGTCCTGAAATAAATGAAATTTCTGCAATTTTGCCCGAAAAAAAGAAAAATTTGTGCTTTTTGCCACAAAATATAAAAAATTTCTGTCTTTTTGGCACAAAATAAGAAAAATTTCTGCAATCTGTACCAAAATAAAAGAAATTTCTCCAATTTTGACCCAAAATAAGGGAAATTTCTGCAATTATGCCCCAAAATAAGGAAAATTTCTTCATTTTTGCCCTAAAATAAGGGGAATTTCTGAAATTTTGCCCCGAAATAAGGAGAATTTCTGTATTTTGGCCCCAAAATAAAGGGAATTTCTGCCTTTTTGCCCCAAAATTAGGGAAGTTTCTGCAATTTTCCTTCAAAATACAGGGAATTTCTGCCTCTTTCCCAGAAAATAAGGGGAACTTCTGCATTTTTGCTTCAAATAAAAAGAATTTCTGCATTTTTGCCCCAATATTAGGGGAATATCTGCAATTTTGCTCCAAAATATGAGGAATTTCTGCCATTTTGCCCGAAACTAAGGGGATTTTCTGCGTTTTTGCCCCCAAATAAGAGAAATTTCTGCAATTTTATCCCAAAATAAGGGGAATTTCTGCATTTTTGCCCCAAAATAAAAGGAATTTCTGCCTTTTTGCCCCAATATAAGGGAAATTTCTGCAATTTTATCCCAAAATAAGATGAATTTCTGCCTTTTTGCCCCAATATAAGGGAAATTTCTGCATTTTTGCCCCAAAATAAGAAAAATTTTGCTTTATTTCTCTGAAATAAGTGAATTTTCTGCAACTTTGTCCTAAAATACGTGAATTTTCTGCACTTTTTCCCTATAATAAAGGAAATATCTGCAATTTTGCCCCAAAATAAGGGGAACTTCTGGTTTTGGCCCCAAAATAAGGGAAATTTCTGCAATTTTGCCCTAAAATAAGGAGAATTTCTGTTTTTTGCCCCAAAATAAGGGGAATTTTTGCCTTTTGCCACAAAATAAAGAAAATTACTGCATGTTTTACCCTAAAATTAGGTGAATTTCTGCCTTTTTGCCCCAAAATAAGGGGAATTTCAGCCTTTTTACCTCAAAATAAGGGGAATTTCTACCTTTTGCCCCAATATATGGGAGATTTCTGCATTTGTTCCAAAATAAGAAAAATTTCTTCAATGTTGTACCAAAATAAAAGAAATTTCTGCTTTTTGACCCAAAATAAAAGGAATTTCTGACTTTTTGTCCTGAAATAAATGAAATTTCTGCAATTTTGCCCGAAAATAAGAAAAATTTGTGCTTTTTGCCACAAAATATAAAAAATTTCTGCCTTTTTGCCACAAAATAAGAAAAATTTCTGCAATTCTGTACCAAAATAAAAGAAATTTCTCCAATTTTGCCCCAAAATAAGGGAAATTTCTGCAATTATGCCCCAAAATAAGGAAAATTTCTTCAATTTTGCCCCAAAATAAGGGGAATTTCTGAAATTTTGCCCTGAAATAAGGAGAATTTCTGTATTTTTTCCCCAAAATAAAGGGAATTTCTGCCTTTTTGCCCCAAAATTAGGGAAGTTTCTGCAATTTTGCTTCAAAATACAGGGAATTTCTGCCTCTTTCCCAGAAAATAAGGGGAACTTCTGCCTTTTTGCTTCAAATAAAAAGAATTTCTGCATTTTTGCCCCAATATTAGGGGAATATCTGCAATTTTGCTCCAAAATATGAGGAATTTCTGCCATTTTGCCCAAAATTAAGGGGATTTTCTGCCTTTTTGCCCCCAAATAAGGGAAATTTCTGCAATTTTATCCCAAAATAAGGGGAATTTCTGCATTTTTGCCCCAAAATAAAAGGAATTTCTGCATTTTTGCCCGAATATAAGGGAAATTTCTGCAATTTTATCCCAAAATAAAATGAATTTCTGCCTTTTTGCCCCAATATAAGGGAAATTTCTGCATTTTTGCCCCAAAATAAAAAAAAATTTGCTTTATTTCTCTGAAATAAGTGAAATTTCTGCAACTTTGCCCTAAAATAAGTGAATTTTCTGCAATTTTTCCCTATAATAAAGGAAATATCTGCAATTTTGCCCCAAAATAAAGGGAACTTCAGGTTTTTGCCCCAAAATAAGGGAAATTTTTGCAATTTTGCCCTAAAATGAGGAGAATTTCTGCCTTTTGCCCCAAAATAAGGGGAATTTCTTCCTTTTTGCCCCAAAATAAAGAAAATTACTGCATGTTTTACCCCAAAATAAGGTGAATTTCTGCAATTTTGCTCCAAAATTGAAAATTTTCTGACTTTATTTCCGAAAATAAGGGGAATTTCTGCCATTTTGCCACGAAATAAGTGAAATTTCTGCACTTTTACCCCAAAATAAGGGGAATTTCTGCCTTTTTGCCCCAAAATTAGGGGAATTTCTGCAATTTTGCTCCAAAATAAGGGGAATTTCTGTTTTTTTGCCCGAAAATAAAGAGAATGTATACTTTTTGCCATAAAAAAGGGAAATTTCTTTACTTTTGCCCCAAAATAAGGGGATTCTCCGCCTTTTTGACTCAAAATAAGTGCAATTTCAGCTTTTTCCCCAAAAATAAACGGAATTTCTGTCTTTTTGTCCCAAAATAAGGGGAATTTCTGCCTTTTTGGACCAAAATAAAGGGAATTTCAGCCTTTTTACCTCAAAATAAGGGGAATTTCTTCCTTTTCCCCTAAATATGGGGAATTTCTGCCTTTTTGCCCAAAAATAAGAAAAATTTCTGCAATTTTGTACCAAAATAAAAAAAATTTCTGCATTTTGCCCCAAAATTACAGAAATTTCTGCCCTTTTTCCCTGAAAAAATTGAAATTTCTGCAATTTTGCCCCAAAATAAGGGGATTTTCTGAATTTTTGATTCCAAAAAAAGGGGATTTTTTCTCTTTTTGCCCCAAAATATGGAGAATTTCTGACTTTTTGCCCGAAAATTATGAGAATTTCTGCAATTCTGCTTCAAAATACGAGACATTTCTGCCCTTTAGCCCCAAAATAAAGGGAATTTCTGCATTTTACCTCAAAATAAGAATAATTTCTGCCTTTTGCTCCAAAATATTGGGAATTTCTGCCTTTTTGTTCCAAAATAAGGAAAATTTCTTCAATTTTGTAACATAATAAATGAAATTTCTGCTTTTTGCCCCAAAATAAGGGGAATTTCTGACTTTTTGCCCTGAAATAAATGAAATCCTGCAATTTTGCCCGAAAATAAGGGAAATTTGTGCCTTTTTGCCCCAAAATAAGAAAAATTTCTGACTTTTGCCCCAAAATAATGGGAATTTCAGCATTTTACCTCAAAAAAAGCAGAATTTCAGCTTTTTAGCACCAAAATATGGCGAACTTCTGCCTTTTTACCCCAAAATTAGAAAACTCTTTGCTTTTTTTTCTGAAATAAGTGAAATTTCTGCAATTTTGCCCTAAAATAAGGGAAAATTCTGTTTTTTGCCCTAAAATAAGGGAAATTTCTGCAATTTTTCTTCATAATAAAAGAAATTTCTTCAATTTAGCCCCAAAATAAAAAGAATTTCTGTTTTTTGCCCCAAAATAAGGGAAATTTCTGCAATTTTGCCCTAAAATAAGGGAAATTTCTGTTTTTTGCCCCAAAATAAGGGGAATTTTTGCGTTTTTGCCACAAAATAAAGAAAATTACTGCATGTTTTACCCCAAAATTAGGTGAATTACTGCCTTTTTGCCCCAAAATAAGGGGAATTTCAGCCTTTTTACCTCAAAATAAGGGGAATTTCTACCTTTTGCCCCAATATATGGGGAATTTCAGCCTTTTTGTTCCAAAATAAGGAAAATTTCTTCAATGTTGTACCAAAATAAAAGAAATTTCTGCTTTTTGCCCCAAAATAAAAGGAATTTCTGACTTTTTGTCCTGAAATAAATGAAATTTCTGCAATTTTGCCCGAAAATAAGAAAAATTTGTGCTTTTTGCCACAAAATATAAAAAATTTCTGCCTTTTTGCCACAAAATAAGAAAAATTTCTGCAATTCTGTACCAAAATAAAAGAAATTTCTCCAATTTTGCCCCAAAATAAGGGAAATTTCTGCAATTATGCCCCAAAATAAGGAAAATTTCTTCAATTTTGCCCCAAAATAAGGGGAATTTCTGAAATTTTGCCCCGAAATAAGGAGAATTTCTGTATTTTTGCCCCAAAATAAAGGGAATTTCTGCCTTTTTGCCGCCAAATTAGGGAAGTTTCTGCAATTTTGCTTCAAAATACAGGGAATTTCTGCCTCTTTCCCGGAAAATAAGGGGAACTTCTGCCTTTTTGCTTCAAATAAATAGAATTTCTGCATTTTTGCCCCAATATTAGGGGAATATCTGCAATTTTGCTCCAAAATATGAGGAATTTCTGCCATTTTGCCCGAAATTAAGGGGATTTTCTGCCTTTTTGCTCCCAAATTAGGGAAATTTCTGCAATTTTATCCCAAAATGAGGGGAATTTCTGCATTTTTGCGCCAAAATAAAAGGAATTTCTGCCTTTTTGCCCCAATATAAAGGAAATTTCTGCAATTTTATCCCAAAATAAGATGAATTTCTGCCTTTTTGCCCCAATATAAGGGAAATTTCTGCATTTTTGCCCCAAAATAAGAAAAATTTTGCTTTATTTCTCTGAAATAAGTGAAATTTCTGCAACTTTGCCCTAAAATAAGTGAATTTTCTGCAATTTTGCCCTATAATAAAGGAAATATCTGCAATTTTGCCCCAAAATAAGGGGAACTTCTGGTTTTTGCCCCAAAATAAGGAAAATTTCTGCAATTTTGCCCTAAAATAAGGAGAATTTCTGCCTTTTGCCCCAAAATAAGGGGAATTTCTTCCTTTTTGCCCCAAAATAAAGAAAATTACTGCATGTTTTACCCCAAAATAAGGTGAATTTCTGCAATTTTGCTCCAAAATTGAAAATTTTCTGACTTTATTTCCGAAAATAAGGGGAATTTCTGCCATTTTGCCACGAAATAAGTGAAATTTCTGCACTTTTACCCCAAAATAAGGGGAATTTCTGCCTTTTTGCCCCAAAATTAGGGGAATTTCTGCAATTTTGCTCCAAAATAAGGGGAATTTCTGTTTTTTTGCCCGAAAATAAAGAGAATGTATACTTTTTGCCATAAAAAAGGGAAATTTCTTTACTTTTGCCCCAAAATAAGGGGATTCTCCGCCTTTTTGACTCAAAATAAGTGCAATTTCAGCTTTTTCCCCAAAAATAAACGGAATTTCTGTCTTTTTGCCCCAAAATAAGGGGAATTTCTGCCTTTTTGGACCAAAATAAGGGGAATTTCAGCCTTTTTACCTCAAAATAAGGGGAATTTCTTCCTTTTCCTCTAAATATGGGGAATTTCTGCCTTTTTGCCCCAAAATAAGAAAAATTTCTGCAATTTTGTACCAAAATAAAAAAAATTTCTGCATTTTGCCCCAAAATTACAGAAATTTCTGCCCCTTTTCCCTGAAAAAATTGAAATTTCTGCAATTTTGCCCCAAAATAAGGGGATTTTCTGAATTTTTGCTTCCGAAAAAAGGGGATTTTCTCTCTTTTTGCCCCAAAATATGGAAAATTTCTGACTTTTTGCCCGAAAATTATGAGTTTTTCTGCAATTCTGCTTCATAATACGAGGCATTTCTGCCTTTTAGCCCCAAAATAGAGGGAATTTCTGCATTTTACCTCAAAATAAAAATAATTTCTGCCTTTTGCCCCAAAATATTGGGAATTTCTGCCTTTTTGTTCCAAAATAAGGAAAATTTCTTCAATTTTGTAACATAATAAAAGAAATTTCTGCTTTTTGCCCCAAAATAAGGGGAATTTCTGACTTTTTGCCCTGAAATAAATGAAATCCTGCAATTTTGCCCGAAAATAAGGGAAATTTGTGCCTTTTTGCCCCAAAATAAGAAGAATTTCTGACTTTTACCCAAAAATAATGGGAATTTCAGCATTTTACCTCAAAATAAGAAGAATTTCAGCCTTTTTGCACCAAAATATGGCGAACTTCTGCCTTTTTACCCCAAAATTAGAAAACTTTTTGCTTTTTTTTCTGAAATAAGTGAAATTTCTGCAATTTTGCCCTAAAATAAGGGAAATTTCTGTTTTTTGCCCTAAAATAAGGGAAATTTCTGCAATTTTTCTTCATAATAAAAGAAATTTCTGAAATTTAGCCCCAAAATAAAAGGAATTTCTGTTTTTTGCCCCAAAATAAGGGAAATTTCTGCAATTTTGCCCTAAAATAAGGGGAATTTCTGTTTTTTGCCCCAAAATAAGGGGAAGTTTTGCCTTTTTGCCACAAAATAAAGAAAATTACTGCAAGTTTTACCCCAAAATTAGGTGAATTTCTGCCTTTTTGCCCCAAAATAAGGGGAATTTCAGCCTTTTTACCTCAAAATAAGGGGAATTTCTACCTTTTGCCCCAATATATGGGAAATTTCTGCCTTTTTGTTCCAAAATAAGGAAAATTTCTTCAATGTTGTACCAAAATAAAAGAAATTTCTGCTTTTTGCCGCAAAATAAAAGGAATTTCTGACTTTTTGTCCTGAAATAAATGAAATTTCTGCAATTTTGCCTGAAAATAAGAAAAATTTGTCCTTTTTGCCACAAAATATTAAAAATTTCTGCCTTTTTGCCACAAAATAAGAAAAATTTCTGCAATTCTGTACCAAAATAAAAGAAATTTCTCCAATTTTGCCCCAAAATAAGGGAAATTTCTGCAATTATGCCCCAAAATAAGGAAAATTTCTTCAATTTTGCCCCAAAATAAGGGGAATTTCTGAAATTTTGCCCCGAAATAAGGAGAATTTCTGTATTTTTGCCCCAAAATAAAGGGAATTTCTGCCTTTTTGCCCCAAAATTAGGGAAGTTTCTGCAATTTTGCTTCAAAATACAGGTAATTTCTGCCTCTTTCCCAGAAAATAAGGGGAACTTCTGCCTTTTTGCTTCAAATAAAAAGAATTTCTGCATTTTTGCCTCAATATTAGGGGAATATCTGCAATTTTGCTCCAAAATATGAGGAATTTCTGCCATTTTGCCCGAAACTAAGGGGATTTTCTGCCTTTTTGCCCCCAAATAAGGGAAATTTCTGCAATTTTATCCCAAAATAAGGGGAATTTCTGCATTTTTGCACCAAAATAAAAGGAATTTCATCCTTTTTGCCCCAATATAAGGGAAATTTCTGCAATTTTATCCCAAAATAAGATGAATTTCTGCCTTTTTGCCCCAATATAAGGGAAATTTCTGCATTTTTGCCCCAAAATAAGAAAAATTTTGCTTTATTTCTCTGAAATAAGTGAAATTTCTGCAACTTTGCCCTAAAACAAGTGAATTTTCTGCAATTTTTCCCTATTAAAGGAAATATCTGCAATTTTGCCCCAAAATAAGGGGAACTTCTGGTTTTTGCCCCAAAATAAGGGAAATTTCTGCAATTTTGCCCTAAAATAAGGAGAATTTCTGCCTTTTGCCCCAAAATAAGGGGAATTTCTTCCTTTTTGCCCCAAAATAAAGAAAATTACTGCATGTTTTACCCCAAAATAAGGTGAATTTCTGCAATTTTGCTCCAAAATTGAAAATTTTCTGACTTTATTTCCGAAAATAAGGGGAATTTCTGCCATTTTGCCACGAAATAAGTGAAATTTCTGCACTTTTACCCCAAAATAAGGGGAATTTCTGCCTTTTTGCCCCAAAATTAGGGGAATTTCTGCAATTTTGCTCCAAAATAAGGGGAATTTCTGTTTTTTTTGCCCGAAAATAAAGAGAATGTATACTTTTTGCTATAAAAAAGGGAAATTTCTTTACTTTTGCCCCAAAATAAGGGGATTCCCCGCCTTTTTGACTCAAAATAAGTGCAATTTCAGCTTTTTCCCCAAAAATAAACGGAATTTCTGTCTTTTTGCCCCAAAATAAAGGGAATTTCTGCCTTTTTGGACCAAAATAAGGGGAATTTCAGCCTTTTTACCTCAAAATAAGGGGAATTTCTACCTTTTACCCCAATATATGGGGAATTTCTGCCTTTTTGTTCCAAAATAAAGAAAATTTCTTCAATGTTGTACCAAAATAAAAGAAATTTCTGCTTTTTGCCCCAAAATAAAAGGAATTTCTGACTTTTTGTCCTGAAATAAATGAAATTTCTGCAATATTGCCCGAAAATAAGAAAAATATGTGCTTTTTGCCACAAAATATAAAAAATTTCTGCCTTTTTGCCACAAAATAAGAAAAATTTCTGCAATTCTGTACCAAAATAAAAGAAATTTCTCCAATTTTGCCCCAAAATAAGGGAAATTTCTGCAATTATGCCCCAAAATAAGGAAAATTTCTTCAATTTTGCCCCAAAATAAGGGGAATTTCTGAAATTTTGCCCCGAAATAAGAAGAATTTCTGTATTTTTGCCCCAAAATAAAGGGAATTTCTGCCTTTTTGCCCCAAAATTAGGGAAGTTTCTGCAATTTTGCTTCAAAATACAGGGAATTTCTGCCTCTTTCCCAGAAAATAAGGGGAACTTCTGCCTTTTTGCTTCAAATAAAAAGAATTTCTGCATTTTTGCCCCAATATTAGGGGAATATCTGCAATTTTGCTCCAAAATATGAGGAATTTCTGCCATTTTGCCCGAAACTAAGGGGATTTTCTGCCTTTTTGCCCCCAAATAAGGGAAATTTCTGCAATTTTATCACAAAATAAGGGGAATTTCTGCATTTTTGCCCCAAAATAAAAGGAATTTCTGCCTTTTTGCCCCAATATAAGGGAAATTTCTGCAATTTTATCCCAAAATAAGATGAATTTCTGCCTTTTTGCCCCAATATAAGGGAAATTTCTGCATTTTTGCCCCAAAATAAGAAAAATTTTGCTTTATTTCTCTGAAATAAGTGAAATTTCTGCAACTTTGCCCTTAAATAAGTGAATTTTCTGCAATTTTTCCCTATAATAAAGGAAATATCTGCAATTTTGCCACAAAATAAGGGGAACTTCTGGTTTTTGCCCCAAAATAAGGGAAATTTCTGCAATTTTGCCCTAAAATAAGGAGAATTTCTGCCTTTTGCCCCAAAATAAGGGGAATTTCTTCCTTTTTGCCCCAAAATAAAGAAAATTACTGCATGTTTTACCCCAAAATAAGGTGAATTTCTGCAATTTTGCTCCAAAATTGAAAATTTTCTGACTTTATTTCCGAAAATAAGGGGAATTTCTGCCATTTTGCCACGAAATAAGTGAAATTTCTGCACTTTTACCCCAAAATAAGGGGAATTTCTGCCTTTTTGCCCCAAAATTAGGGGAATTTCTGCAATTTTGCTCCAAAAAAAGGGGAATTTCTGTTTTTTTGCCCGAAAATAAAGAGAATGTATATTTTTGCCATAAAAAAGGGAAATTTCTTTACTTTTGCCCCAAAATAAGGGGATTCTCCGCCTTTTTGACTCAAAATAATTGCAATTTCAGCTTTTTCCCCAAAAATAAACGGAATTTATGTCTTTTTGCCCCAAAATAAGGGGAATTTCTGCCTTTTTGGACCAAAATAAGGGGAATTTCAGCCTTTTTACCTCAAAATAATGGGGATTTCTTCCTTTTCCCCTAAATATGAGGAATTTCTGCCTTTTTGCCCCAAAATAAGAAAAATTTCTGCAATTTTGTACCAAAATAAAAAAATTTCTGCATTTTGCCCCAAAATTACAGAAATTTCTGCCTTTTTTCCTTGAAATAAGTGAAATTTCTGCAATTTTGCCCCAAAATAAGGGGATTTTCTGAATTTTTGCTTCCGAAAAAAGGGGATTTTCTCTCTTTTTGCCCCAAAATATGGAGAATTTCTGACTTTTTGCCAGAAAATTATGAGAATTTCTGTAATTCTGCTTCAAAATACGGGGCATTTCTGCCTTTTAGCCCC
The DNA here is from genome assembly GCF_963924665.1 of Micromys minutus. Classification (NCBI taxonomy): domain Eukaryota; kingdom Metazoa; phylum Chordata; class Mammalia; order Rodentia; family Muridae; genus Micromys; species Micromys minutus. Next base: position 151,024 of record NW_027667692.1, on the reverse strand, counting down.
AAAATAAAGGGAATTTCTGCATTTTACCTCAAAATAAGAATAATTTCTGCCTTTTGCCCCAAAATATTGGGAATTTCTGCCTTTTTGTTCCAATATAAGGAAAATTTCTTCAATTTTGTAACATAATAAAAGAAATTTCTGCTTTTTGCCCCAAAATAAGAAGAATTTCTGACTTTTGCCCCAAAATAATGGGAATTTCAGCATTTTACCTCAAAATAAGAAGAATTTTAGCCTTTTTGCACCAAAATATGGCGAACTTCTGCCTTTTTACCCCAAAATTAGAAAACTTTTTGCTTTTTTTTCTGAAATAAGTGAAATTTCTGCAATTTTGCCCTATAATAAGGGAAATTTCTGTTTTTTGCCCTAAAATAAGGGAAATTTCTGCAATTTTTCTTCATAATAAGGGAAATTTCTGCAATTTAGCCCCAAAATAAAAGGAATTTCTGTTTTTTGCCCCAAAATAAGAAAAATTTCTGCAATTTTGCCCTAAAATAAGGGGAATTTCTGTTTTTTGCCCCAAAATAAGGAGAATTTTTGCCTTTTTGCCACAAAATAAAGAAAATTACTGCATGTTTTACCCCAAAATTAGGTGAATTTCTGCCTTTTTGCCCCAAAATAAGGGGAATTTCAGCCTTTTTACCTCAAAATAAGGGGAATTTCTACCTTTTGCCCCAATATATGGGGAATTTCTGCCTTTTTTTTCCAAAATAAAGAAAATTTCTTCAATGTTGTACCAAAATAAAAGAAATTTCTGCTTTTTGCCCCAAAATAAAAGGATTTTCTGACTTTTTGTCCTGAAATAAATGAAATTTCTGCAATTTTGCCCGAAAATAAAAAAAAAATTGTGCCTTTTGCCACAAAATATAAAAAATTTCTGCCTTCTTGCCACAAAATAAGAAAAATTTCTGCAATTCTGTACCAAAATAATAGAAATTTCTCGAATTTTGCCCCAAAATAAGGGAAATTTCTGCAATTATGCCCCAAAATAAGGGAAATTTCTTCAATTTTGCCCCAAAATAAAGGGAATTTCTAAATTTTTGCCCCAAAATAACGAGAATTTCTGTATTTTTGCCCCAAAATAAAGGGAATTTCTGCGTTTTTGCCCCAAAATAAGGGGAATTTCAGCCTTTTTACCTCAAAATATGGGGAATTTCTACCTTTTGCCGCAAAATATGGGGAATTTCTGCCTTTTTGTTCCAAAATAAGGAAAATTTCTTCAATTTTGTACCAAAATAAAAGAAATTTCTGCTTTTTGCCCCAAAACAAAAGCAATTTTTGACTTTTTGTCTTGAAATAAATGAAATTTCTGCAATTTTGCCCGAAAATAAGAAAAATTTGTGCATTTTTGCCACAAAATATTAAAAATTTCTGCCTTCTTGCCACAAAATAAAAAAAATTTCTGCAATTCTGTACAAAAATAAATAAATTTCTCCAATTTTGCCCCAAAATAAGGGAAATTTCTGCAATTTTGCCCCAAAATAAGGGAAATTTCTTCAATTTTGCCCCAAAATAAGGGGAATTTTTGAATTTTTACCCCGAAATAAAGAGAATTTCTGTATTTTGGCCCAAAATAAAGGGAATTTCTGCCGTTTTGCCCCAAAATTAGGGAAGTTTCTGCAATTTTGCTTCAAAATACAGAGAATTTCTGCCTCTTTCCCAGAAAATAAGGGGAACTTCTGCCTTTTTGCTTCAAATAAAAAGAATTTCTGCATTTTTGCCCTAATATTAGGAGGATATCTGCAATTTTGCTTCAAAATACGGGGAATTTCTGCCTTTTGCCCCAAAATAAGGGGAATTTCTGCCTTTTTGCCCCAAAATAAAGAAAATTACTGCATGTTTTACCCCAAAATAAAAGGAATTTCTGCCATTTTGCCACGAAATAAGTGAAATTTCTGCAGTTTTACCCCAAAATAAGGGGAATTTCTGCCTTTTTGCCCCAAAATTAGGGGATTTTCTGAAAATTTGCTCCAAAATACGGGGAATTTCTGCCTTTTTTCCCGAAAATAAAGGGAATGTATACTTTTTGCCATAAAAAAGGGAAATTTCTTTACTTTTGCCCAAAAATAAGGGGATTTTCTGCATTTTTGACTCAAAATAAGTGCAATTTCTGCCTTTTCCCCCAAAATAAAGGGACTTTCTGTCTTTTTGCCCCAATATAAAAGGAATTTCTGCCTTTTTGGACCAAAATAAGGGGAATTTCAGCCTTTTTACCTCAAAATAATGGGAATTTCTTCCTTTTCCCCAAATATGGGGAATTTCTGCCTTTTTGCCCCAAAATAAGAAAAATTTCTGCAATTTTGTACCAAAATAAAAGAAATTTCTGCCTTTTTGCCCCAAAATTAGAGAAATTTCTGCCTTTTTTCCCTGAAATAAGTGAAATTTCTGCAATTTTGCCCCAAAATAAGTGAAATTTCTGCAATTTTGCCCCAAAATAAGTGAAATTTCTGCCTTTTTCCCCAAAAATAAACGGAATTTCTGTCTTTTTCCCCAAAATAAAAGGAATTTTTGAATTATGCCCTGAAATAAGTGAAATTTCTGCAATTTTGCCCCAAAATAAAAGAAATTTCTGCTTTTTTTCCACAAAATAATGGGAACTTCTGTTTTTTCTCTCAAAATAAGGGAAATTTCTGCCTTTTTGCCCCCAAATAAGAGGAATTTCTGCCTTTTTACCTCAAAATAAAGGGAATTTCTGCATTTTTGCTACATAATATTAGGAATTTCTGCCTTTTAGCCCAAAAATACAGAAAATTTTTGCCTTTTTTCTCTGAAATAAGTGAAATTTCTGCAATTTTGCCCCAAAATAAGTGAAATTTCTGCAATTTTGCCCCAAAATAAAGGAAATTTCTGGAATTTTGCCCCAAAATAAGTGGAATTTCTGAGTTATACCCCAAAATAAGGAGAATTTCTGTCTTTGTGCCCCAACATATAGAAAATTTCTGCATTTTTGCCTCACAATTAGGGGAATTTCTGCAATTATCCTCCAAAATACGGGGAATTTCTGCTTTTTAGCCCGAAAATAAGGGGAATGTATACCTATTGCCACAAAAAAGGGAAATTTCTTAATTTTCGCCCCAAAATAAGAGGAATTTCTACTTTTTTACCTCAAAATATGTGAAATTTCTGCCTTTTTACCCAAAAATAAATGAAATTTCTGTCTTTTTGCCCCAAAATAAAAGGAATTTTTGAATTATGCCCTGAAATAAGTGAAATTTCTGCAATTTTGCCCCAAAGTAAAAGAAATTTCTGCTCTTGCCACAAAATAAGGGGAATTTCTGCCTTTTTGCCCCCAAATAAGGGGAATTTCAGCCTTTTTACCTCAAAATAAGGGGAATTTCTGCATTTTTGCCACAAAATATTAGGAATTTTTGACTTTTTGCTTTAAAATAAAGAAAATTTCTGCCTTTTTTCCCTAAAATAAGTGAAATACCTGCAATTTTGCCCCAAAATAAGTGAAATTTCTGCAATTTTGCCCCAAAATAAGGGAAATTTCTGGAATTTGTCCCCAAAATAAGTGGAATTTCTGAGTTTTGCCCCAAAATAAGGAGAATTTCTGTTTTTTTGCCCCAACAAATAGAGAATTTCTGCCTTTTTGCCCCACAACTAGAAGAATTTCTGCAATATTGCTCCAAAATACAGGGAATTTCTGCTTTTTTCCCGAAAATAAAGGGAATGTATACCTTTTGCCAAAAAAGGGAATTTTTTTCATTTTTGCCCAAAATAAGAGGAATTTCTGCCTTTTTACCTCAAAATAAGTGAAATTTCTGCATTTTTACCCAAAAATAAACGGAATTTTTGAATTATTCCATGAAATAAGTGAAATTTCTGCAATTTTGCCCCCAAATAAGGGAAATTTCTGCTTTTGCCAAAAAAAAGGGGAATTTCTGCATTTTGCCCCAAAATAAAGGGATTTTCTGCATTTTTGCACCAATATTAGAAGAATTTCTGAAATTTTGCTCCAAAATACGGGTCATTTCTGTCTTTATGCCCGAAATTAAGTGGAATTTCCGCCTTTTTTTCTCGAAATAAAAAATTTCTGCCTTTTTTCTGAAATAAGTGAAATTTCTGCAATTTTGCCACAAAATAAGGAAAATTTCTGCAAATTTGCCCCAAAATAAGGAAATTTCTGCAATTTTGCCCCAAAATAAGGAGAATTTCTGCCTTTTTACCCGAAAATAAGAAGAATGCATACCTTTTTGCCATAAAAAAAGGAAATTTCTTCATTTTTGCTCCAAAATAAGGGGAATTTCTGCTTTTTTGCCTCTAAATAAGTGGAATTTCTGTTTTTTTCCCCCAAAACAAGGGAAATTTCTGTCTTTTTTGCCCCAAAATAAGGAAAATTTCTGACTTATTACCCTGTAATAAGTGAAATTTCTGCAATTTTGCCCCAAAATAAGGGAAATTTCTGGAATTTTGCCCCACAATAAGTGGAATTTCGGAGTTTTGCCCTAAAATAAAGAGAATGTCTGTCTTTTTGCCCCAACAAATAGGGAATTTCTGCCTTTTTGCCCCACAACTGGGGGAATATCTGCAATTTTGCTCCAAAATATGGGGAATTTCTGCTTTTTTTTCCCGAAAATAAAGGGAATGTATACCATTTGCCACAAAAAAGGGAAATTTCTTCATTTTTGCCCCAAAATAAGAGGAATTTCTGCTTTTTTGCCTCCAAATAAGTGGAATTTCTGTCTTTTTCCCCCAAAACAAAAAGAATTTCTGTTTTTTTGCCCCAAAATAAGGGAAATTTCTGACTTATTACCTTGAAAGAAGTGAAATTTCTGCAATTTTGCCACAAAATAAGGGAAATTTCTGCCTTTTTGCCCTGAAATATGTGAAATTTCTGCAATTTTACCCCAAAATAAGTGAATTTCTGCCTTTTTGCTCCAAAATAATGGGACTTTCTGCATTTTTGCCCCAAAATAAGAAAAATTTTTGCTTTTTTTCTCTGAAATATGTGAAATTTCTGCAATTTTGCCCTAAAATAAGGGAAATTTCTGTAATTTTTCCCCATATTAAAGGAAATTTCTGCAATTTTGCCCCAAAATAAGGGGAATTTCTTTTTTTTGTTCCCAAATAAGTGAAATTTCTGCAATTTTGCCCTAAAATAAGTGAAATATCTGCAATTTTGCCCGAAAATAAGGGAAATTTCTGCAATTTTGTTCCAAAATAAGGGGAATTTCTTTTTTTTGCCCCCGAATAAGGGAAATTTCTACAATTTTGCCCTAAAATAAGGGGAATTTCTGCCTTTTGCCCCAAAATAAAAAAAATTTCTGCAATTTTGCCCCAAAATAAAGAAAATTTCTGCAATTTTGCCCCAATGTACAGGAAATTTCTACAATTTTGCCTGAAAATAAGTGGAATTTTTGACATTTTGCTCCCGAAAAAAGGAGATTTTCTGTCTTTTTGCCCCAAAATAAGGAGAATTTCTGACTTTTTGCCCGAAAATTATGAGAATTTCTGCAATTTTGCTTTAAAATACAGGGAATTTCTGCCTTTTAGCCCCAAAATAAAGGGAATTTCTGCATTTTACCTTTAAATAAGGGGAATTTTTGCATTTTACCTCAAAATAAGAAGAATTTCTGTCTTTTGCCCCAAAATATGAGGAATTTCTGCCTTTTTGTTCCAAAATAAGGAAAATTTCTTCAATTTTTTACCATAATAAAAGAAATTTCTGCTTTTTGCCCAAAAATAAGGGGAATTTCTGACTTATTACCCTAAAATAAGTGAAATTTCTGCAATTTTGCCCCAAAATAAGGGAAATTTCTGCCTTTTTGCCCCCAAATAAGGGAAATTTCAGCCTTTTTACCTCAAAATAAGGGGAATTTCTGCATTTTTGCCACAAAATATAAGTAATTTCTGCCTTTTTGCCCCAAAGAAAGAAAATTTCTGCTTTTTTCCCTGAAATAAGTGAAATTTCTGCAATTTTTCCCCAAAATAAGTGAAATTTCTGCAATTTTGCCCCAAAATAAGGGAAATTCCTGGAATTTTGCCCCAAAATAAAAGGAATTTCTGAATTTTGCCCCAAAATAAGGAGAATTTCTGACTTTTTGCCCTAACATAGAGGGAATTTCTGCCTTTTTGCCCCACAATTAGGGGATTTTCTGCAATTTTGCTTCAAAATACGGGGAATTTATGCTTTTTAGCCCGAAAATAAAAGAAATGTATACCTTTTGCCAAAAAAATTGAAATTTCTTCATTTTTAGCCCAAAATAATAGGAATTTCTGATTTTTACCTCAAAATAAGTGAAATTTATGCCTTTTTACCCAAAAATAAACATAATTTCTGTCTTTTTGCCCCAAAATAAAAGGAATTTTTGAATTATGCCCTGAAATAAGTGAAATTTCTGTATTTGCCCCAAAATAAAAGAAATTTTTTCCTTTTTGCCACAAAATAAGGGGAATTTCTGTCTTTTTGCCACAAAATAAGGGAAATTTTTGCCTTTTGGCCCCCAAATAAGGGGAATTTCAACATTTTTACCTCAAAATAAGAGAAATTTCTGCATTTTTGTCACAAAATATTAAGAATTTCTGCCATTTTGCTCCAAAATACGGAAAATTTCGGGCTTTTTTCCCTGAAATAAGTGAAATTTCTGCAATTTTGCCCCAAAATAAGTGAAATTTCTGCAATTTTGCCCTAAAATAAGGGAATTTTCTGGAATTTTGCCCCAAAATAAGTGGAATTTCTGAGATTTGCCCCAAAAGAAGGAGAATTTCTGTTTTTTTTGCCCCAACATATAGGGAATTTCTGCATTTTTGCCCCACAATTAGAGGAATTTCTGCAATTTTGCTCCAAAATACGGGGAATTTCTGCCTTTTTGCCCAAAAATAAGAAGAATGCATACCTTTTTGCCATAAAAAAGGGAAATTTCTTCATTTTTGCTCCAAAATAAGAGGAATTTCTGCTTTTTTGCCTCTAAATAAGTCGAATTTCTGTCTTTTTCCCCCAAAACAAAGGGAATTTCTTTCTTTTTTGCCCCAAAATAGGAAAATTTTTGACTTATTACCCTGAAGAAAGTGAAATTTCTGCAATTTTGCCCAAAAATAAGGGAAATTTCTGCCTTTTTACCCCCAAATAAGGGGAATTTCAGCCTTTTTACCTCAAAACAAGAGGAATATCTGCATTTTTGCCACAAAATATTAGGAATTTCTGCCTTTTTGCCCCAAAATAAAAAAAATTTCTGTCTTTTTTCCCTGAAATAAGTGAAATTTCTGCAATTTTGCCCCAAAATAAGTGAAATTTCTGAAATTTTGCCCAAAAATAAAGGAAATTTCTAGAATTTTGCCCCAAAATAAGTGGAATTTCTGAGTTTTGCCCCAAAATAAGGAGAATTTCTGTTTTTTTGCCCCAAACAAATAGGAAATTTCTGCCTTTTTGACCCACAACTGGGGGAATTTCTGCAATTTTGCTCCAAAATACTGGGAATTTCTGCTTTTTTGCCCGAAAATAAGGGGAATGTATACTTTTTGCCACAAAAAAGGGAAATTTCTTCATATTTGCCCCAAAATATAAGGAATTTCTGCCTTTTTACCTCAAAATAAGGGAAATTTCTGCCTTTTTAAACAAAAATATACGGAATTTCTGTCTTTTTGCCCCAAAATAAAAGGAATTTTTGAATTATGCCCTGAAATAAGTGAAATTTCTGCAATTTTGCCTTAAAATAAAAGAAATATCTGCCTTTTTGCCACAAAATAAAAGGAATTTCTGCCTTTTTGCCCCCAAATAAAAAGAATATCAGCCTTTTTACCTCAAAATAAGGGGAATTTATGCATTTTTCCACAAAATATTAGTAATTTCTGACTTTTTGCTTTAAAATAAGGAAAATTTCTGCCTTTTTTTCCTGAAATAAGTGAAATGTCTGCAATTTTGCTCCAAAATATGCGAAATATCTGCAATTTTGCCCCAAAATAAGGGAAATTTCTGGAATTTTTCTCCAAAATAAATGGAATTTCTGAGTTTTGCCCCAAAATAAAGAGGATTTCTGTCTTTTTGCCCCAACAAATAGGGAATGTCTGCCTTTTTGCCCTACAACTGGGTGAATTTCTGCAATTTTGTCCAAAATGCGAGGAATTTCTGTTTTTTTTTTCCGAAAATAAAGGGAATGTATACCTTTTGCCACAAAAAAGAAAAATTTCTTCATTTTTGCCCCAAAATAAGAGGAATTTCTTCCTTTTTGCCCCCATATAAGTGGAATTTCTGTCTTTTTCCCCCAAAAAAAAAAGAATTTCTGTATTTTTGCCCCAAATTAAGAGGAATTTCTGACTTATTACCCTGAAATTAGTGAAATTTCTGCAATTTTGCCCCAAAATAAAGGAAATTTCTGCCTTTTTGCCCCTAAATAAGGGGAATTTCAGCCTTTTAACCTCAAAATAAAAGGAATTTCCGCATTTTTGCCACAAAATATTAGGAATTTCTGCCTTTTTGCTCCAAAATAAGGAAAATTTCTTCGTTTTTTCCCTGAAAAAAGTGAAATTTCTGCAATTTTGCCCCAAAATAATGGAAATTTCTGAAATTTTGCCCCAAAATAAGGGAAATTTCTGGAATTTTGCCCCAAAATAAGTGAAATTTCTGAGTTTTGCCCTAAAATAAGGAAAATTTTTGTCTTTTTGCCCCAACAAATAGGGAATTTCGGCCTTTTTGCCCACAACTAGAAGAATTTCTTCAATTTTAGCCCAAAATTAGGGATTTCATCGTTTTGCCCCAAAATAAGGGGAATTTGTGCCATTTTGCCCTGAAATAAGTGAAATTTCTGCAATTTTGCCGCAATATAAGGGAAATTTCTGCCTTTTTGCCACCAAATAGGGGAATTTCAGCCTTTTTACCTCAAAATAAAGGGAATTTCTGCATTTTTGCCACAAAATATTAGGAATTTCTGCCTTTTTGCCCTAAAATAAGGAAGATTTCTGCCTTTTTTCCTTGAAATAAGTGAAATTTCTTCAATTTTGCCCCAAAATAAGTGAAATTTCTGCATTTTTGCCCCCAAATAAGAGGAATTTCAGCATTTTTAACTCAAAATAAAGGAAATTTCTGCATTTTTGCCACAAAATATTAGGAATTTCTGACTTTTTGCTTTAAATTAAGGAAAATTTCTGCCTGTTTCCCCTGAAATAAGTGAAATTTATGCAATTTTGCCCCAAAATAAGTGTAATTTCTGCAATTTAGCCCCAAAATAAGGGAAATTTCTGGAATTTTGCCCCAAAATAAGTGGGATTTCTGAGTTTTGCCCCAAAATAAGGAGAATTTCTGCCTTTTTGCCCCACAATTAGGGGAATTTCTGCAATTTTGCTCCAAAATACGGGGAATTTCTGCTTTTTTGCCCGAAAATAAGGGGAATGCATACCTTTTTGCCATAAAAAAAGGAAATTTCTTCATTTTTGCCCCAAATTAAAAGAAATTTCTGCCTTTTTGCCCTGAAATATGTGAAATTTCTGCAATTTTAGCCCAAAATAAGGTGAATTTCTGCCTTTTGCCCCAAAATAATGGGAATTTCTGCATTTTTGCCCCAAAATAAGAAAACTTTTTGCTTTTTTTCTCTTAAATAAGTGAAATTTCTGCAATTTTGCCCTAAAATAAAAGAAATTTCTGCAATTTTTCTCCATAATAAAGGAAATTTCTGCAATTTTGCCCCAAAATAAGGGGAATTTCTGCAATTTTTCTCCATAATAAAGGAAATTTCTGCAATTTTGCCCTAAAATAAGGGGAATTTCTGCTTTTATGCCTCTAAATAAGTGGAATTTCTGTCTTTTTCCCTCAAAACAAAGGGAATTTCTGTAATTTTTGCCCCAAAATAAGGAAAATTTCTGACTTATTACCCTGAAATAAGTGAAATTTCTGCAATTTTGCCCCAATATAAGGGAAATTTCTGCCTTTTTGCCCCCAAATAAGGGGAATTTCAGCCTTTTTACCTCAAAATAAGGGGAATTTCTGAATTTTGGCCCAAATTATTAGGAATTTCTGCCTTTTTGCCCCAAAATAAGAAAAATTTCTGCCTTTTTTCCCTGAAATAAGTGAAATTTCTGCAATTTTGCCCCAAAATAAGTAAAATTTCTGCAATTTTGCCCCAAAATAAGGAAAATTTTTGGAATTTTGCCCCAAAATAAGTGGAATTTCTGAGTTTTGCCCCAAAATAAGGAGAATTTCCGCCTTTTTGCCTCTAAATAAGTGGAATTTCTGTCTTTTTCCACAAAACAAAGGAAATTTCTGTCTTTTTTGTTCCAAAATAAGAGGAATTTCTTCCTTCTTACCTCAAAATAAGTGAAATTTCTGCCTTTTTACCCAAAAATAAATGGAATTTCTGTTTTTTTGCCCCAAAATAAAAGGAATTTTTGAATTTTGCCCTAAAATATGTGAAATTTCTGCAATTTTGCCCCAAAATTAGGGGAATTTCTGTTTTTTGCCCTCAAATAAGGGAAATTTCTGCAATTTTATCCCAAAATAAGCGGAATTTCTGCCTTTTTGCCACAAAATAAAAAAAATTTCCCAAAAATAAGGGGAACTTCTGCCTTTTGCCTCAAATAAAGGAAATTTCTGCATTTTTCCCCAATATTAGGGGAATTTCTGCAATTTTATCCCAAAATAAGGGGAATTTGTGCCTTTTTGCCCCAAAATTAGAGGAATTTCTTCCTTTTTGCCCGAAATTAAGTGGAATTTTTGCCTTTTTGTCCCGAAGAAAGTGAAAATTCTTTAATTTTAGCCAAAAATTAGGGATTTCATCTTTTTGCCCCAAAATAAGGATAATTTCTGCAATTTTGCCCCAAAATAAAAGAAATTTCTGGTATTATGCTCCAAAATAAGTGGAATTTCAGAGTTTTGCCCCAAAATAAGGAGAATTTCTGTCTTTTTGCCCCAACATATAGGGAATTTCTGCCTTTTTGCCCCACAATTAGGGGAATTTCTGCAATTTTGCTCCAAAATACAGGGAATTTCTGCTTTTTTGCCCGAAAATAAGGGAAATGCATACCTTTATTGCAATAATAAGGGAAATTTCTTCATTTTTGCCCCATATTAAGGAAAATTTCGGCCTTTTTGCCCTGAAATATGTGAAATTTCTGCAATTTTAGCCCAAAATAAGGTGAATTTCTGCTTTTTTGCCCCAAAATAATAGGAATTTCTGCCTTTTTGCCCCAAAATAAGAAAAATTTTTGCTTTTTTACTCTCAAATAAGTGAAATTTCTGCAATTTATCCCTAAAATAAGGGAAATTTCTGCAATTTTCCCCATAATAAAGGAAATTTCTGCAATTTTGTCCCAAAATAAGGGGAATTTCTGGTTTTTGCCCAAAAATAAGAAAAATTTCTGCAATTTTGCCCTAAAGTAAGGGGAATTTCTGCCTTTTGCCCCAAAACAAGGAGAATTTCTGCCTTTGTGCCCCAAAATAAAGAATATTACTGTATTTTTTACCCCAAAATTAGGTGAATTCCTGCAATTTTGCTCCAAAATACGGGGATTTTCTGCCTTTTTCGCCGAAAATAAGGGGAATTTCTGCCATTTTGCTGCGAAATAAGTGAAATTTCTGGAGTTTTACCCCAAAATAAAAGGAATTTCTGCTTTTTTGCCCCAAAATTAGGAGAATTTCTACAATTTTGCTCCAAAATATGAGGAATTTCTGCCTTTTAGCCCAAAAATAAAGGGAATGTTTACCTTTTTGATATAAAAAATAGAAATTTCTTCATTTTTGCTCCAAAATAAAGGGATTTTCCGCCTTTTTGACTCAAAATAAGTGCAATTTCTGCCTTTTTTCCAAAAATAAACGAAATTTCTGCTTTTTGCCCCAAAAAAAGTGGAATTTCTTACTTTTTGCCCTGAAATAAATGAAATTTCTGCAATTTTGCCCGAAAATAAGGGAAATTTGTGCCTTTTGGCCCCAAAATAAGAGGAATTTCTGCCTTTTTCCCCAATATATGGGGAATTTCAGCATTTTACCTCAAAATAAGAGGAATTTCAGCCTTTTTGCACCAAAATAAGAAGAATGCATACCTTTTTGCCATAAAAAAGGGAAATTTCTTCATTTTTGCTCCAAAATAAGAGGAGTTTCTGCTTTTTGCCCCAAAATATGGGGAATTTCTGCCTTATTGCCCGAAAATAAGAAGAATGCATAACTTTTTGCCATAAAAAAGGGAAATTTCTTCATTTTTGCTCCAAAATAAGGGGAATTTCTGCCTTTTATCCTCTGAATAAGTGGAATTTCTGTCTTTTTCCCCCAAAACAAAGGGAATTTCTGTCATTTTTGCCCCAAAATAAAAAAAAAATTCTGACTTATTACCCTAAAATAAGTGAAATTTTTGCAATTTTGCCCCAAAATAAGGGAAATTTCTGCCTTTTTGCTTTCAAATAAGGGGAATTTCTGAATTTTTGCACCCGAAAAAAGGAGATTTTCTGTCTATTTGCCCCAAAATAAGGAGAATTTCAGCCTTTTTGCCCAAAAATTATGAGAATTTCTGCAATTTTTCTTCAAAAAACGGAAAATTTCTACCTTTTAGCCCCAAAATAAAGGGAATTTCTGCATTTTCCCCAAATATTAGGGGAATTTCTTCATTTTACTTCAAAATAAGAAGAATTTCTGCCTTTTACCTCAAATTATGGGGAATTTCTGCGTTTTTGTTCCAAAATAAAGAATATTTCTTCAATTTTGTACCATAATAAAAGAAATTTCTACTTTTTGCCCCGAAATAATAGGAATTTCTGACTTTTTACACTGAAATAAATGAAATTTGTGCAATTTTGCCCCAAAATAAGGGAAATTTGTGCCTTTTTGCCCCAAAATAATGGGAATTTCTGCCTTTAGCCCCAAAAAATGGGAAATTTCAGCATTTTAACTCCAAATAAGGGGAATTTCTGCCTTTTTGCCCTGAAATATATATAATTTCTGCAATTTTACCCCAAAATAAGGTGAATTTCTGCCTTTTTGCCCCAAAATAATGGGAATTTCTGCTTTTTTGCCTCAAAATAAGAAAAATTTTTGCTTTTTTTTTCTGATATAAGTGAAATTTCTGCAATTTTGCCCTAAAATAAGGGAAATTTCTGCAATTTTTCCCCATAATAAAGAAAATTTCTGCAATTTTGCCGCAAAATAAGGGGAATTTCTGTTTTTTGCCTCCAAATAAAGCAAATTTCTGCAATTTTGCCCCAAAATAATGGGAATTTCTATTTTTTGCCCCCAAATAAAAGAAATTTCTGCAATTTTGCCCTAAAATAAGAGGAATTTCTGCTATTTGCCCCAAAATAAGGGGAATATCTGCCTTTTGCCCCAAAATATGGGAAATTTCTGCCTTTTTGTCCGAAAATAAGAAGAATGCACACCTTTTTGCCATAAAAAAGGGAAATTTCTTCATTTTTGCTCCAAAAGAAGGGTAACTTTTGCCTTTTTGCCTCTAAATAAGTGGAATTTCTGTCTTTTTCCCCCAAAACAAAGGGAATTTCTGTTTTTTTTGCCCCAAAATAAGGAAAATTTCTGACTTATTACCCTGAAATAAGTGAAATTTCTCCAAATTTGCCCCAAAAATAGGGACATTTCTGCCTTTTGCCCCAAAATAAGGGGAATTTCAGCATTTTACCTCAAAATAAGGGAAATTTCTGATTTTTGCCCCAAAATATGGAGAATTTCTGCCTTTTTGCCCCAAAATAAGGAAAATTTCTGCCTTTTTTCCCTGAAATAAGTGAAATTTCTGCAATTTTGCCCCAAAATAAGTGAAATTTTTGCAATTTTGCCCCAAAATAAGTGAAATTTCTGGAATTTTGCCCCAAAATAAGGGGAATTTCTGAGTTTTGCCCCAAAATAAGGAGAATTTCTGCCTTTTTGCCTCTAAATAATTGGAATATCTGTCTTTTTCCACAAAACAAAGGAAATTTCTGTCTTTTTTGTTCCAAAATAAGAGGAATTTCTTCCTTCTTACCTCAAAATAAGTGAAATTTCTGCCTTTTTACCCAAAAATAAATGGAATTTCTGTCTTTTTGCCCCAAAATAAAAGGAATTTTTGAATTTTGCCCTGAAATATGTGAAATTTCTGAAATTTTGCCCCAAAATAAGGGAAATTTCTGCCTTTTTGCCACAAAATAAAGGGAATTTCTGTCTTTTTGCCCTAAAATAAGGAGATTTCAGCATTTTACCTCATAATAAGAGGAATCTCTGCATTTTTGCCCCGAAATATGGGGAATTTCTGAATTTTTGCCCCAAAATAAAGAAAATTTCTACAATTTTGTACCAAAATAAAAGAAATTTCTGCATTTTTGCCCCAAAATAAGAGAAATTTCTGAGTTTTTTTCTTTGAAATAAGTGAAATTTCTGCAATTTTGCCCCAAAATAAGGGAAATCTCTGCAATTTTTTTCCATAATAAAGGAAATTTCTGCAATTTTGCCCTAAAATAAGGAGAATTTCTCTTTTTTGCCCTCAAATAAGGGAAATTTCTGCAATTTTATCCCAAAATAAGGGGAATTTCTGCCTTTTTGCTACAAAATAAGAAAAATTTCTGCAAGTCTGTAACAAAATAGAAGAAATTTCTAAAATTTTGCCCCAAAATAAAGGAAATTTCTGATATTTGCCCCAAAATGAGGAGAATTTCTGTATTTTTGCCCCAAAATAAAGAAAATTTCTGCCTTTTTGCCCCAAAAGTAGGAGAGTTTCTGCAATTTTGCTTCAAAATACAGAGAATTTCTTCCTCTTTTCCCGAAAATAAGAGGAACTTCTGTCTTTTTGCCCCAAATAAAGGGAATTTCTGCATTTTTGCCCCAATATTAGGGAAATTTCTGCAATTTTGCTCCAAAATACGGGGAAATTCTGCCTTTTTACCCAAAATTAAAAGGATTTTCTGCCTTTTTGCTCCCAAATAAAGGAAATTTCTGCAATTTTATCCCAAAATATAGGGAATTTCTTCCTTTTTGCCCCAAAATAAGGGGAATTTCTGCCTCTTTGCCATGAAATATGTGAAATTTCTGCAATTTTACCCCAAAATAAGGTGAATTTCTGCCTTTTTGCCCATAAAATAATAGAAATTTCTGCCTTTTTGCCCCAAAATAAGAAAAATTATTGCTTTGTTCTCTGAAATAAGTGAAATTTCTGCAATTTTGCCCTAAAATAAGAGACATTTCTGCAATTTTTTTCCATAATAAGGGAAATTCCTGCAATTTTGCCTCAAAATAAGGGGAATTTCTGTTTTTGGCCCCCAAATAAGGGAAATTTCTTCAATTTTGCCCTAAAATAAAGGGAATTTCTGCCTTTTGCCCCAAAATAAGGAGAATTTTAGCTTTTTTGCCCCAAAATAAGAAAATTACTGTATTTTTTATCCAAAAATTAGGTGAATTTCTGCACTTTTGCTCCAAAATACGGGGATTTTCTTCTTTTTTCGCCGAAAATAAAGGAAATTTCTGCAATTTTGCCGCGAAGTAAGTGAAATTTCTGCAGTTTTACCCCAAAAAAAGGGGAATTTCTGCCTTTTTGCCCAAAAATTAGGGGAATTTTTGCAATTTTGCTCCAAAATACAGGGAATTTCTGCCTTTTGGCCAGAAAATATAGGGAATGTATACCTTTTTACCATAAAAAAAGGAAATTTCTTCATTTTTACCCGAAAATAAGGGGATTTTTCACCTTTTTGACTCAAAATAAGTGCAATTTCTGCCTTTTCCCCAAAAATAAACGAAATTTCTGTCTTTTTGCCCAAAAATAAAGGGAATTTCTGAATTTTTGCCCCAAAATAAGGGGGATTTCAGCATTTTTACCTAAAAATAAGGGGAATTTCTGCATTTTTGCCTCCAAAATAAAGGGAACTTCTGCATTTTTGCACCACTATTTGGGGAATTTCTGCAATTTTGCTCCAAAATATGGGTCATTTCTGCCTTTTTGCCCAAAATTAAGTGGAATTTCTGCTTTTTGTCCAAAATAAGTGAAATTTCTGCAATTTTAGCCAAAAATTAGGGATTTTATCTTTTTCCCTAAAATAAGGGAAATTTCGGCCATTTTGCCGTGAAATATTTGAAATTTCTGCAATTTTTCCCCAAAATAAGGGGAATTTCTGCCTTTTTGCCCCAAATAAGGGGAATTTCAGCCTTATTACCTCAAAATAAGGGGAATTTCTGACTTTTTGCCCCAAAATATAAGGAATTTCTGCCTTTTTGCCCCCAAAAAAGAAAATTCTGCAATTTTGCCCTGACAAGAAGAATTTCTCCCTTTTTGCCCCAAAATAAAAGAAATTTCAGCCTTTTTACCTGAAAATAAGTGAAATTTCTGCAATTTTGCCCCAAATAAGGAAAATTTCTGATTTTTGCCCCAAAATAAGGAGAATATCTGTATTTATTCCCCAAAATAAAGGAAATTTCTGCCTTTTTGCCCCAAAATTAGGGGAGTTTCTGCAATTTTGCTTCAAAATACAGGGAATTTCTTCCTCTTTTTTCGAAAATAAGGGGAACTTCTGCCTTTTGCTTCAAATAAAGGGAATTTCTGCATTTTTGCTCCAATATTAGGGGAATTTCTGCAATTTTGCTCCAAAATATGGAGAATTTCTGCCTTTTTAACCGAAATTAAGGGGATTTTCTGCCTTTTTGCTCCCATATAAATGAAATTTCTGCAATTTTATCCCAAAATAAGGGGAATTTCTGCCTTTTTGCCCCAAAATAAGGGGAATTTCTGCCTTTTTGCCTGAAATTAAGTGGAATTTTTGACTTTTTGTCCCGAAATAAGTGAAATTTCTTTAATTTAAGCCAAAAATTAGGGATTTCATCTTTTTGCCCCAAAATAAGAGGAATTTCTGAAATTTTGCCCCAAAATAAATGAAATTTCTGCAATTTTGCCTCAAATTAAGGGAAATTTCTGCAATTTTGCCCCAAAGTAAAGGAAATTTCTGCAATTTTGCCCCAAATAAGTGGAATTTCTGACATTTTGCACCCGAAAAAAGGAGATTTTCTGTCTTTTTGTCCCAAAATAAGGAGAATTTCAGCCTTTTTGCCCGAAAATTATGAGAATTTCTGCAATTTTTTTTCAAAATACGGAAATTTTTTGCCTTTTAGCCCCAAAATAAAGGGAATTTCTGCATTTTCCCCAAATATTAGGGGAATTTCTGCATTTTACCTCTAAATAATGGGAATTTCTGCATTTTACCTCAAAATAAGAAGAATTTCTGCCTTTTACCTCAAATTATGGGGAATTTTTGCTTTTTTGTTCCAAAATAAAGAAAATTTCTTCAATTTTGAACCATAATAAAAGAAATTTCTACTTTTTGCCCTGAAATAAGGGAAATTTCTGACTTTTTACCCTGAAATAAATGAAATTTGTGCAATTTTGCCCGAAAATAAGGAAAATTTGTGCATTTTTGCCCCAAAATAATGGGAATTTCTGCCTTTAGCCCCCAAAAATGGGAAATTTCAGCATTTTACCTCAAAATAAGGGGAATTTCTGCCTTTTTGCCCTGAAATATATGAAATTTCTGCAATTTTACCCCAAAAAAGGTGAATTTCTGCCTTTTTGCCCCAAAATAATGGAAATTTCTGCCTTTTTGCCTCAAAATAAGAAAAATTTTTGCTTTTTTTTCTGAAATGAGTGAAATTTCTGCAATTTTGCCCTAAAATAAGGGAGATTTCTGCAATTTTTCCCCATAATAAAGAAAATTTCTGCAATTTTGCTGCAAAAGTAGGGGAATTTCTGTTTTTTGCCCCCAAATAAAGCAAATTTCTGTAATTTTGCCCCAGAATATAGGGAATTTCTGTTTTTTGCCCCCAAATAAGGGAAATTTCTGCAATTTTGCCCTAAAATAAAGGGAATTTCTGCCATTTGCCCCAAAATAAGAGGATTTTCTGCCTTTTTGCAACAAAATAAAGAAAATTACTGCATGTTTTACGCCAAAATTAGGTGAATGTCTGCAATTTTGCTCAAAAGTACGAGGATTTTCTGCCTTTTTCGCCGAAAATAGGGGGAATTTCTGCCATTTTGCCGTTAAATAAGTGAAATTTCTGCAGTTTTACCCCAAAATAAGGGAAATTTCTGCCTTTTATCCCCAATTAGGGGAATTTCTTCAATTTTGCTTCAAAATATGGAGAATTTCTGCCTTTTTGCCCGAAAATTAAGGGAATGTATTCCTTTTTGCCATAAAAAAGGGAAATTTCTCCACTTTTGCCCCAAAATAAAGGGATTTTCCACCTTTTTGACTCAAAATAAGTGCAATTTCTGCCTTTTCCCCAAAAATAAACAAAATTTCTGTCTTTTTGTTCCAAAATAAGGGGAATTTCTGACTTTTTGCCCTGAAATAAGTGAAATTTCTAAAATTTTTCCCCAAAATAAGGGAAATGTCTGCTTTTTGCCCCAAAATAAGGGGAATTTCTGCCTTTTGCCCCAAAATATGGGAAATTTCTTCCTTTTTGCCCCAAAATAAGAAACATTTCTGCAATTTTGTACCAAAATAAAAGAAATTTCTGCCTTTTTGCCCCAACAAAAAAGAAATTTCTGCCTTTTTTCCCTGAAATAAGTAAAACTTCTGCAATTTTGCCCCAAAATACGAGAAATTTCTGCAATTTTGCCCCAAAGTAAAGGAAATTTCTGCAATTTTGCCCCAAATAATGGGAATTTCTGCCTTTTTGCGCCAAAATTAGGGAAACTTCTGCAATTTTGCTCCAAAATACATGGAATTTCTGCCTTTTTGCCCAAAAATAAAGGGAATGTATAACTTTTTGCCATAAAAATGGGAAATTTCTTCACTTTTGCCCCAAATATAGGGCATTTTCCGCCTTTTTGACTCAAAATAAGTGCAATTTCTGCCTTTTCCCCAAAAATAAACGGAATTTCTTTTTGCCCCAAAATAAGGGGAATTTTGACTTTTTGCCCTGAAATAAGTGAAATTTCTAAAATTTTTCCCCAAAATAAGGGAAATGTCTGCTTTTTGCCCAAAATAAGGGGAATTTCTGCCTTTTTGCTTCAAAATAGGGGGAATTTCAGCCTTTTTTTCTCAAAATAACGGGAATTTCTGCCTTTTGCCCCAAAATATGGGAAATTTCTTTCTTTTTCCCACAAAATAAGAAAAATTTCTGCAATTTTGTACCAAAAAAAGAAATTTCTGCCTTTTTGCCCCAAAAAAAGAGAAATTCCTGCCTTTTTTCCCTGAAATAAGTGAAATTTCTGCAATTTTGTCCTAAAATAAGGGAAATTTCTGCAATTTTGCCCCAAAATAAGGGAAATTTCTGCAATTTTGCCCCAAAGTAAAGAAAATTTCTGCAATTTTGCCCTAAAATAAGGGGAATTTCAGCATTTTTTTCCTTAAAATAAGGAGAATTTCTGCCTTTTGACCCAAAATATGGGGAATTTCTGCATTTTTGCACCCGAAAAAAAGAGATTTTCTGTCTTTTTGTCCCAAAATAAGAAGAATTTAAGCCATTTGCCCGAAAATTATGAGAATTTCTGCAATTTTTCTTCAAAATACGGAAAATTTATTCCTTTTAGCGCCAAAATAAAGGGAATTTCTGCATTTTCCCACAATATTAGGGGAATTTCTGTATTTTACCTCTAAATAAAAGAAATTTCTGCATTTTACCTCAAAATAAGAAGAATTTCTGACTTTTACCCCAAAATATTCGGAATTTCTGCCTTTTTGTTCCAAAATAAAGCAAATTTCTTCAATTTTGTACCATAATAAAAGAAATTTCTAATTTTTGCCCCGAAATAGGGGGAATTTCTGACTTTTTACCCTGAAATAAATGAAATTTGTGCAATTTTGCCCGAAAATAAGGGAAATTTGTGCCTTTTTGCCCCAAAATAATGGGAATTTCTGCCTTTAGCCCCAAAAAATGGGAAATTTCAGGATTTTACCTCAAAATAAAGGGAATTTCTGCCTTTTTGCCCTGAAATATATGAAATTTCTGCAATTTTACCCCAAAATAAGGTGAATTTCTGCCTTTTTGCCCCAAAATAATGGGAATGTCTGCATTTTTGCCTCAAAATAAGAAAAATTTTTGCTTTTTTTTCTGAAATAAGTGAAATTTCTGCAATTTTGCCCTAAAATAAGGGAGATTTCTGCAATTTTTCCCCATAATAAAGAAAATTTCTGCAATTTTGCCGCAAAATAAGGGGAATTTCTTTTTTTTGCCCCCAAATAAAGCAAATTTCTGCAATTTTGCAACAAAATAAGAGGAATTTCTGTTTTTTGCCCCCAAATAAGTGAAATTTCTGCAATTTTGCCCTAAAATAACGGGAATTTCTGCCATTTGCCCCAAAATAAGTGGAATTTCTGCCTTTTTGCCACAAAATGAAGAAAATTACTGCATGTTTTATGCCAAAATTAGGTGAATTTCTGCAATTTTGCTCCAAATTACGAGGATTTTCTGCCTTTTTCGCCGAAAATAAGGGGAATTTCTGCCATTTTGCCGTGAAATAAGTGAAATTTCTGCAGTTTTACCCCAAAATAAGGGAAATTTCTGCCTTTTAGCCCCAAAATTAGGGGAATTTCTGCCCTTTTGCCCCAAAATAAGGGGAATTTCAGCATTTTTTTTCCTCAAAATAAAAGGAATTTCTGCCTTTTGCCCCAAAATATGGGGAATTTCTGTCTTTTTTTCCAAAATAAGAAAAATTTCTGCCATTTTGTACCAAAATAAAAGAAATTTCTGCCTTTTTGACCCTAAATAAGAGAAATTGCTGCCTTTTTTCCTTGAAATAAGTGAAATTTTGCAATTTTGCCCCAAAATAAAGGAAATTTCTGCAATTTTGCCCCAAAATAATGAAAATTTCTGCAATTTTGCCCCAAAGTAAAGGAAATTTCTGCAATTTTGCCCCAAAATAAGGGGAATTTCAGCCTTTTTTCCTTAAAATAAGAGGAATTTCTGCCTTTTGACCCAAAATATGGGGAATTTCTGCCTTTTTGCACCCGAAAATAGGAGATTTTCTGTCTTTTTGCACCAAAATAAGGAGAATTTCAGCCATTTGCCCGAAAATTATGAGAATTTCTGCAATTTTTCTTCAAAATACGGAAAATTTATTCCTTTTAGCCCCAAAATAAAGGGAATTTCTGCATTTTCCCACAATATTAGGGGAATTTCTGTATTTTACCTCTAAATAAAAAAATTTTTGCATTTTACCTCAAAATAAGAAGAATTTCTTACTTTTACCCCAAAATATGGGGAATTTCTGCCTTTTTGTTCCAAAATAAAGAAAATTTCTTCAATTTTGTACCATAATAAAAGAAATTTCTCCTCTTTGCCCCAAAATAAGCGGAATTTCTGACTTTTTACCCTGAAATAAATGAAATTTCTGCAATTTTGCCTGAAAATAAGGGAAATTTGTGCCTTTATGCCCCAAAATAAGAGGATTTTCTGCCTTTTGCCCCAAAATATGGAGAATTTCAGCATTTTACCTCAAAATAAGGGGAATTTCTGTCTTTTTGCTCTGAAATATGTGAAATTTCTGTAATTTTACCCCAAAATAAGGTGAATTTCTGCCTTTTTGCCCCAAAATAATGGGAATTTCTGCCTTTTTGCCCCAAAATAAAAAAAAATTGTTTTTTTTTTTCTGAAATAAGTGAAATTTCTGCAATTTTGCCCTAAAATAAGGGAAATATCTGCAATTTTTCCCCATAATAAAGCAAATTTCTGCAATTTTGCCCCAAAATAAGGAAAATTTCTGTTTTTGCCCCCAAATAAGGGAAATTTCTGCAATTTTGCCCTAAAATAAGGGGAATTTCTGACATTTGCCCCAAAATAAGGGGAATTTCTGCCTTTTTGCCACAAAATAAAGAAAATTACTTCATGTTTTACCCCAAAAGTAGGTGAATTTCTGCAATTTTGCTCCAAAATACGAGGATTTTCTGCCTTTTTCGCCGAAAATAAGGGGAATTTCTTACATTTTGCCGCGAAATAATTGAAATTTCTGCAGTTTTACCCCCAAAAAAGGGGAATTTCTTCCTTTTTGATCAAAAATTAGGGGAATTAGTGCAATTTTGCTGCAAAATACGGGTCATGTCTGCCTTTTTGCCCGAAATTAAGTGGTATTTCTGCCTTTTTGTCCGGAAATAAGTGAAATTTTTGCAATTTTAGCCAAAAATTAGGAATTCCATTTTTGCCCCAAAATAAGAGAAATTTCTGCCATTTTGCACTGAAATATTTGAAATTTCTGCAATTTTACCCTAAAATAAGGGGAATCTCTGCCTTTTTGCCCCAAAATATAAGGAATTTCTGCCTTTTTGCCCCAAAATAAGGAAAATTTCTGCAATTTTGCCCCAAAATAAGGGGAATTTCTTCCTTTTTACTTCAAAATAAAGGGAATTTCTGCCTTTTTACCTGAAAATAAGTGAATTTCCTGCAATTTTGCCCCAAATAAGGGAAATTTCTGCAATTTTGCCCCAAAATAAGGTAAATTCCTGCAATTTTGCCCCAAAATAAGTAGAATTTCTGAGTTTGGCCCCAAAATATAGAGAATTTTTGCCTTTTTGCCCCACAATAATGGGAATTTCTGCAATTTTGCTCTAAAATACGTGGAATTTCTGCCTTTTTACCCAAAAATAAGGGGAATGAATACCTTTTTGCCATAAAAAAGCGAAATTTCTTCATTTTTGCTCCAAAATAAGGGGAATTTCTGTTTTTATGCCTCTAAATAAGTGGAATTTCTGTTATTTTCCCCAAAACAAAGTGAATTTCTGTCTTTTTTGCCCCAAAATAAGGGGAATTTCTGAATTATTACTCTGAAATAAGTGAAATTTCTGCAATTTTGCCCCAAAATAAGCGAAATTTCTGCCTTTTTGCCCCCAAATAAAGGGAATTTCATCCTTTTTACCTCAAAATAAGGGGAATTTCTGCATTTTGCCACAAAATATTAGGAATTTCTGCCTTTTTGCCCCAAAATAAGGAAAGTTTCTGCTTTTTTTTCTCTGAAATAAGTGAAATTTCTTCAATTTTGCCCCAAAATAAGTGAAATTTCTGAGTTTTGCCCCAAAATAAGGAGAATTTCTGTGTTTTTGCCTGAACATATAGGGATTTTCTGCCTTTTTGCCCCACAATTAGAAGATTTTCTGCAATTGTGCTCCAAAATATGAGGAATTTCTGCTTTTTTGCCCGAAAATAAGGGGAATGTATACCTTTGCCACAAAAAAGAGAAATTTCTTCATTTTTGCCCCAAAATAAGAGGAATTTCTTCCTTTTTACCTCAAAATAAGTGAAATTTCTGCCTTTTTACCCAAAAATAAATGGAATTTCTGTCTTTTTGCCCCAAAATAGAAGGAATTTTTGAATTTTGCCCAGAAATAAGTGAAATTTCTGCAATTTTGCCCCAAAATAAGGGAAATTTCTGCCTTTTGCCATAAAATAAAGGGAATTTCTGTCTTTTTGCCCCAACATAAGGGGAATTTCAGCATTTTACCTCATAATAAGGGGAATCTCTGCATTTTTGCCCCAAAATATGGGGAATTTCTGCATTTTTGCCCCAAAATAAAGAAAATTTCTACAATTTTGTACCAAAATAAAAGAAATTTCTGCCTTTTTGCCCCAAAATAAGAGAAATTTCTGAGTTTTTTTCTTTGAAATAAGTGAAATTTCTGCAATTTTGCCCCAAAATAAGGGAAATTTTTGCAATTATTTTCCATAATAAGGGAAATTTTTGCAATTTTGCCCCAAAATAAGAGGATTTTCTGTTTTTGCCCCCAAATAAGGGAAATTTCTGCAATTTTATCCTAAAATAAGGGGAATTTCTGCCTTTTTGCCACAAAATAAAAAATATTTCTGCAAGTCTGTAACAAGATAGAAGAAATTTCTAGAATTTTGCCCCAAAATAAGGGAAATTTCTGATTTTTGCCCCAAAATAAGGAGAATTTCTATATTTTTGCCCCAAAATAAAGGGAATTTCTGCCTTTTTGCCCCAAAATTAGGGGAGTTTCTTCAATTTTGCTTCAAAATACAGGGAATTTCTTCCTCTTTTCCCGAAAATAAGGGGAACTTCTGCCTTTTTGCCCAAATAAAGGGAATTTCTGCATTTTTGCCCCAATATTAGGGGAATTTCTGCAATTTTGCTCCAAAATACGGAGAAATTCTGCCTTTTTACTCAAAATTAAAAGGATTTTCTTTTTTTTTGCTCCCAAATAAGGGAAATTTCTGCAATTTTATCCCAAAATAAAGGAAATTTCTGCCTTTTTTGCCCCAAAATAAGGGGAATTTCTGCCTTTTTGCCCTGAAATATGTGAAATTTCTGCAATTTTACCCGAAAATAATGTGAATTTCTGCCTTTTTGCCCATAAAATAATAGAAATTTCTGCCTTTTTGCCCCAAAATAAGAAAATTTATTGCTTTTTTCTCTGAAATAAGTGAAATTTCTGCAATTTTGCCCTAAAATAAGGGAAATTTCTGCAATTTATTTCCATAATAAGGAAAATTCCTGCAATTTTGCCCCAAAAGAAGGGGAATTTCTGTTTTTTTGCCCCCAAATAAGGGAAATTTCTTCAATTTTGCCCTAAAATAAGGAGAATTTCTGCCTTTTGCCCCAAAACAAGGAGAATTTCTGCCTTTTTGCCCCAAAATAAGAAAATTACTGTATTTTTTACCCCAAAATTAGGTGAATTTCTGCAATTTTGCTCCAAAATACAGGGATTTTCTTCCTTTTTCGCCGAAAATAAAGGGAATTTCTGCAATTTTGCCGCGAAATAAGTGAAATTTCTGTAGTTTTACCTTAAAATAAGGAAAATTTCTGCCTTTTTGCCCAAAAATTAGGCGAATTTTTGCAATTCTGCTCCAAAATATGGGGAATTTCTGCCTTTTGGCCCGAAAATAAAGGGAATGTATACCTTTATGCCATAAAAAAAGGAAATTTCTTCATTTTTACCCCAAAATAAGGGGATTTTTCACCTTTTTGACTCAAAATAAGTGCAATTTCTGCCTTTTCCCCAAAAATAAACGAAATTTCTGTCTTTTTGCCCAAAAATAAAGGGAATTTCTGACTTTTTGCCCCAAAATTAGAGGAATTTCAGCCTTTTTACCTAAAAATAAGGGGAATTTCTGCCTTTTTGCCCCCAAAATAAAGAGAATTTCTGCATTTTTGCACCAATATTAGGGGAATTTCTGCAATTTTGCTCCAAAATATGGGTCATTGCTGCCTCTTTGCCCAAAATTAAGTGGAATTTCTGCCTTTTTGTCCGAAATAAGTGAAATTTCTGCAATTTAGGCAAAAATTAGGGATTTCATCTTTTTGCCCCAAAATAAGGGAAATTTCTGCCATTTTGCCCTGAAATATTTGAAATTTCTGCAATTTTACTCCAATATAAGGGGAATTTCTGCCTTTTTGCCCCAAAATAAGGGGAATTTCTGCCTTTTTCCCCGAAATTAAGTGGAATTTCTGCCTTTCTGTCCCGAAATAAGTGAAATTTCTTCAATTTTAGCCAAAAATTAGGGATTTCATCTTTTTGCCCCAAAATAAGGGGAATTTCTGCAATTTTGCCCCAAAATAAATGAAATTTCTGCAATTTGGCCCCAAAATAAGGGAAATTTCTTGAATTTTCCTCCAAAAAAGTGGAATTTCTGAGTTTTGCCCCAAAATAAGGAGAATTTCTGTCTTTTTGCCCCAACATATAGGGAATTTCTGCCTTTTTGCCCCACAATTAGGGGAATTTCTGCAATTTTGCTTCAAAATACGGGGAATTTCTGCATTTTTGCCCAAAAATAAGGGGAATGCATACCTTTTTGCCTTAAAAAGAATAATTTCTTCATTTTTGCTCCAAAATAAGAGGAATTTCTGCCTTTTTACCTCTAAATATGTGGAATTTCTGTCTTTACCCCCAAAACAAAGGGAATTTCTGTCTTTTTTGCTCCAAAATAAGGAAAATTTCTGACTTATTACCCTGAAATAAGTGAAATTTCTGAAATTTTGCCCCAAAATAAGAAAAATTTCTGCATTTTTCCCTGTAATTTGTGAAATTTCTGCAATTTTACACTAAAATATTTTGAATTTCTGCCTTTTTGCCCCAAAATAATAGGAATTTCTGCCTTTTTGCCCCAAAATAAAAAAAAAATTTGATTTTTTTCTTATAAGTGAAATTTCTGCAATTTTGCCCTAAAATAAGGGAAATTTCTGCAATTTTTCTTCATAATAAGGGAAATTTCTGCAATTTTGTCCCAATATTAGGGGAATTTCTGTTTTTTGCCCCCAAATAAAGGAAATTTCTGCAATTTTGCCCTATAATAAAGAGAATTTCTGCCTTTTGCCCCTAAATAAGGAGAATTTCTGCCTTTTTGCCCCAAAATAAAGTAAATTACTGTATTTTATACCCCGAAATTAGGTGAATTTCTGCAATTTTGCTCCAAAATACAGGGATTTTCTGCATTTTTCGCAAAAATAAGGGGAATTTCTGCCTTTTTTCCGCGAAATAAGTGAAATTTCTGCAGTTTTACTCCAAAATAAGGGGAATTTCTGTCTTTTTGCACCAAAATAGGGGGAATTTCTGCCTTTTGCCACAAAATATGGGGAATTTCTGCCTTTTCGTCAGAAAATAAGAAGAATGCATACCTTTTTGCCATAAAAAAAGGGAAATTTCTTCATTTTTGCTCAAAATAAGGGGAACTTTTGCCTTTTTGCCTCTAAATAAGTGGAATTTCTGTCTTTTTCCGCCAAAACAAAGGGAATTTCTGTCTTTCTTGCCACAAAATAAGGAAAATTTTTGACTTATTACCCTGAAATAAGTGAAATTTCTGCAAATTTGCCCCAAAATAAGGGAAATTTCTGCCTTTTTGCCCCCAAATAAGGGGAATTTCAGCCTTTTTACCTCAAAATAAGGGAAATTTCTGCATTTTTGCAACAAAATATTAGGAATTTCTGCATTTTTGCCACAAAATATTAGCAATTTCTGCCTTTTTGCCCCAAAATAAGGAAAATTTCGGCCTTTTTTCTCTGAAATAAGTTAAATTTCTGCAATTTTGCCCCAACATAAGTGAAATTTCTGCAATTTTGCTCCAAAATAAGGGAAATTTCTGGAATTTTGCCCCAAAACAAGTGGAATTTCTGAGTTTAGCCCCAAAATAAGGAGAATTTCTGCCTTTTTGCCCCCCAATTAGGGGAATTTCTGCAATTATGCTCCAAAATACGGGGAATTTCTGCCTTTTTGCCCGATAATAAGGGGAATGCATACATTTTTGCCATAAAAAAGGGAAATATCTTCATTTTTGCCACAAATTAAGGAAAATTTCTTCCTTTTTGCCCTGAAATATGTGAAATTTCTGCAATTTTAGCCCAAAATAAGGTGAATTTCTGCATTTTTGCCCCAAAATAATGGGAATTTCTGCCTTTTTGCCCAAAAATAAGAAAAATTTTTGCTTTTTTTTTTCTGAAATAAGTGAATTTTCTGCAATTTTGCCCTAAAGTAAGGGAAATTTTTGTAATTTTTCCCCATAATAAGGGATATTTCTGGAATTTTGCCCCAAAATAAGGGGAATTTCTGTTTTTTTGCTACCAATTAATGGAAATTTCTGCAAATTTGCCCTAAAATAAGTGGAGTTTCTGCTTTTTTGCCTCTAAATAAGTGCAATTTCTGTCTTTTTCCCCCAAAACAAAGGGAATTTCTGTCATTTTTGCCCCAAAATAAGCACAATTTCTGCCTTTTTTCCCTGAAATAAGTGAAATTTCTGCAATTTTGCCCCAAAAAAGGGAAATTTCTGCCTTTTGCCCCAAAATAAGGGGAATTTCAGCATTTTTCCTCAAAATAAGGGAAATTTCTGATTTTTGCACCAAAATATGGAGAATTTCTGCCTTTTTGCCCCAAAATCAGAAAAATTTCTGCCTTTTTGCTCTGAAATAAGTGAAATTTCTGCAATTTTGCCCCAAAATAAGTAAAATTTCTGCAATTTTGCCCCCAAAAAAGGGAAATTTCTGGAATTTTGCCCCAAAATAAGTGGAATTTCTGAGTTTTGCCCCAAATAATAAGAATTTCTGCCTTTTTGCCTTACAATTACTGAAATTTCTGCAATTTTGCCCAAAAATAAGGGGAATTTCTGCCTTTTGCCCCAAAATATGAGAAATTTCTGCCTTTTTGTCTGAAAATAAGAAGAATGCATACCTTTTTGCCATAAAAAAGGTAAATTTCCTCATTTTGCTCCTAAATAAGGGGAAATTTTGCGTTTTTACCTCTAAATAAGTGGAATTTCTGTCTTTTTCCCCCAAAACAAAGTAAATTTCTGAATTTTTTGCCCCAAAATAAGTAAAATTTCTGACTTATTACCCTGAAATAAGTTAAATTTCTGCAAATTTGCCCCCAAAATGGGAAATTTCTGCCTTTTGCTTCAAAATAAGGGGAATTTCAGAATTTTACCTCAAAATAAGGGAAATTTCTGATTTTTGCACCAAAATATGGAGAATTTCTGCCTTATTGCCCAAAAATAAGGAAAATTTCTGCATTTTTTCCCTGAAATAAGTGAAATTTCTGCAATTTTGCCCGAAAATAAGTGAAATTTCTGCAATTATTTCCCAAAATATGGGAAATTTCTGGAATTTTGCCCCAAAATAAGTGGAATTTCTGAGTTTTGCCCCAAAATAAGGAGAATTTCTGCCTTTTTGCCCCACAATTAGAGGAATTTCTGCAATCATGCTCCAAAATACGGGGAATTTCTGCCTTTTTGCCCGAAAATAAGGGGAATGCATACCTTTTTGCCATAAAAAAGCGAAATTTCTTCATTTTTGCCCCAAATTAAGGGAAATTTCTGCCTTTTTGCCCTGAAATATGTGAAATTTCTGCAATTTTAGCCCAAAATAAAATGAATTTCTGCCTTTTTGCCCCAAAATAATGGGAATTTCTGCATTTTTGCCCCAAAATAAGAAAAATTTTTGCATTTTTTCTCTGAAATAAGTGAAATTTCTGCATTTTTGCCTTAAAATAAAGGAAATTTCTACAATTTTTCCTCATAATAAGGGAAATTTCTGGAATTTTGCCCTAAAATAAGTGGAATTTCTGCTTTTTTGCCTCTAACTAAGTGGAATTTCTGTATTTTCCCCCAAAACAATGGGAATTTCTGTCATTTTTGCCCCAAAATAAGGAAAATTTCTGACTTATTACCCTAAAATAAGTGAAATTTCTGCAATTTTGCCCCAATATAAGGGAAATTTCTGCCTTTTTGGCCCCAAATAAGGGGAATTTCAGCCTTTTTACCTCAAAATAAGGGAATTTCTGAATTTTGGCCCAAAATATTAGAAATTTCTGCCTTTTTGCACCAAAATAAAAAAATTTCTGCCTTTTTTCCATGAAATAAGTGAAATTTCTGAAATTTTTCACCAAAATAAGTAAAATTTCTGCAATTTTGCCTCAAAATAAGGAAAATTTCTGGAATTTTGCCCCAAAATAAGTGGAATTTCTGAGTTTTGCCCCAAAATAAGGAGATTTTCTGCCGTTTTGCCACACAATTAGTGAAATTTCTGCAATTTTGCCTTAAAATAAGAGAAATTTCTACAATTTTTTCCCATAATAAGGGAAATTTCTGCAATTTTGCTTCAAAATAAGGGGAATTTCTTTTTTTTGCCCCACAATTAGTGAAATTTCTGCAATTTTGCCCCAAAATAAGGGAAATTTCTGGAATTTTGCCCCAAAACAAGTGGAATTTCTGAGTTTTGCCCGAAAATAAGGATAATTTCTGCCTTTTGCCCCACAATTAGGGGAATTTCTGCAATTTTGCTCTAAAATACGGGGAATTTCTGCCTTTTTGCCCGAAAATAAGGGGAATGCATACCTTTTTGCCATAAAAAAAAGAAATTTCTTTACTTTTGCCCCAAATTAAGGGAAATTTCTGCCTTTTTGCCCTGAAATATGTGAAATTTCTGCAATTTTAGCCCAAAATAAGGTGAATTTCGGCCTTTTTGCCACAAAATAATGGGAATTTCTGCCTTTTTGCCCCAAAATGGGAAAAATTTTTGCCTTTTTTCTCTGAAATAAGTGAAATTTCTTCAATTTTGCCCTAACATAAAGGAAATTTCTGCAATTTTTCCCTATAATAAGGGAAATTTCTGGAATTTTGCCCCAAAATAAGGGGAATTTCTGAATTTTTGTCCCCAAATAAGGAAAGTTTCTGCAATTTTGCCCTAAAATAAAAGGAATTTTTGCTTTTTTGCGTCTAAATAAGTGGAATTTCTGTCTCTTTCCCCTAAACAAAGGGAATTTCTGTCATTTTTGCCCCAAAATAAGGAAAATTTCTGACTTATTACCATAAAATAAGTGAAATTTCTGCAAATTTGCCCCAAAAATAGGGAAATTTCTGCCTTTTGCCCCAAAATAGGGGGAAATTCAGCATTTTACTTCAAAATAAGAGAACTTTCTGATTTTTGCACCAAAATATGGAGAATTTCTGCCTTTTTGCTCCAAAATAAGGAAAATTTCTGCCTTTTTTCCCTGAAATAAGTGAAATTTCTGCAATTTTCCCCAAAATAAGTAAAATTTCTGCAATTTTGCCCCAAAATATGGGGAATTTCAACATTTTACCTCAAAATAAGGGAAATTTCTGATTTTTGCCCGAAAATATTGAGAATTTCTGCCTTTTTGCTCCACAATTAGTGAAATTTCTGCAATTTTGCCCTAAAATAAGAGAAATTTCTGCCTTTTGCCCCAAAAAATGGGAAATTTCTGCCTTTTGTCCGAAAATAAGAAGAATGCATAACTTTTTGCCATAAAAAAGGGAAATTTCTTCATTTTCCTCCAAAATAAGGGGAACTTTTGCCTTTTTACCTCTAAATAAGTGGAATTTCTGTATTTTTCCCAAAAAACAAAGGAAATTTCTGTCTTTTTTGCCCCAATATAAGAAAAATTTCTGACTTATTACCCTGAAATAAGTGATATTTCTGCAAATTTGCTCCAAAAATAGGGAAATTTCTGCCTTTTGCCCCAAAATAAGGGGAATTTCAGCATTTTACCTCAAAATAAGGGAAATTTCTGATTTTTGCACCAAAATATGAAGAATTTCTACCTTTTTGCCCCAAAATAAGAAAATTTCTGCCTTTTTTCCCTGAAATAAATGAAATTTCTGCAATTTTGCCCGAGAATAAGTGAAATTTCCGCAATTTTGCCCCAAAATAAGGGAAATTTCTGGAATTTTGCCCCAAAATAAGTGGAATTTCTGAGTTTTGCCCTAAAATAAGGAGAATTTCTTCCTTTTTGCCCCTCAATTAGGGGAATTTCTGCAATTTTGCTCTAAAATACAGTAAATTTCTGCATTTTTGCCCGAAAATAAGGGGAATGCATACCTTTTTGCCATAAAAAAACAAAAATTTCTTCATTTTTGCCCCAAATTAAGGGAAATTTCTGCCTTTTTGCCCTGAAATATGTGAAATTTCTGCAATTTTAGCCCAAAATAAGGTGAATTTCTGCCTTTTTGACCCAAAATAAAGAGAATTTCTGCCTTTTTGCCCCAAAATAAGAAAAATTTAAGCCTTTTTTCTCTGAAATAAGTGAAATTTCTGCAATTTTGCCCTAAAATAAAGGAAATTTCTGCAATTTTTCCCCATAATAAAGGAAATTTCTGGAATTTTGGCCTAAAATGAGGGGAATTTCTGGTTTTTTGCCCCCAAATAAGGGAAATATCTGCAATTTTGCCCTAAAATAAGGGGAATTTCTGCTTTTTTGCCTCTAAATAAGTGGAATTTCAGTCTTTTTTCCCAAAAACAAAGGGAATTTCTGTCATTTTTGCCCCAAAATAAAGAAAATTTCTGACTTATTACCCTGAAATAAGTGAAATTTCTACAATTTCCCCAATATAAGGGAAATTTCTGCATTTTTGCCCCCAAATATGGGGAATTTCAGTCTTTTTACCTCAAAATAAGGGGAATTTCTGAATTTTGGCCCAAAATATTAGGAAATTCTGCCTTTTTTCCAAAATAAGGAAAATTTCTGCTTTTTTTCCTTGAAATAAGTGAAATTTCTGCAATTTTGCCCCAAAATAAGTAAAATTTCTGCAATTTTGCCCCAAAATAAGGAAAATTTCTGGAATTTTGCCCTAACATAAGTGGAATTTCTGAGTTTTGCCCCAAAATAAGGAGAATTTCTGCCTTTTTGCCCCACAATTAGTGA
Organism: Micromys minutus; assembly: GCF_963924665.1. Lineage (NCBI taxonomy): Eukaryota > Metazoa > Chordata > Mammalia > Rodentia > Muridae > Micromys > Micromys minutus. Next base: position 119,059 of record NW_027667692.1, on the reverse strand, counting down.
AATTTCTGCAATTTTGCCCTAAAATAAGAGAAATTTCTGCAATTTTTCCCCATAATAAGGGAAATTTCTCCAATTTTGCTTCAAAATAAGAGGAATTTCTGTTTTTTGCCCCACAATTAGGGAAATTTCTGCAATTTTGCCTTAAAATAAGGGGAATTTCTGCATTTTGCCCCAAAATATGGGGAATTTATGCCTATTTGTCCAAAAATAATAAGAATGCATACCTTTTTGCCATAAAAATGGGAAATTTCTTCATTTTTGCTCCAAAATTAGTGGAAATTTTGCCTTTTTGCCTCTAAATAAGTGGAATTTCTGTCTTTTTTCCCTAAAACAAAGGGAATTTCTGTCTTTTTTGCCCCAAAATAAGGAAAATTTCTGAATTATTACCCTGAAATAAGTGAAATTTCGGCAAATTATCACCAAAATAAGGGAAATTTCTGCCTTTTTTCCCCCTAAATAATGGGAATTTCAGCCTTTTTACCTCAAAATAAGGGAAATTTCTGCATTTATGCAACAAAATATTAGGAATTTCTGCATTTTTGCCACAAAATATTAGAAATTTCTGCCTTTTTGCCCCAAAATAAGGAAAATTTCTGCCTTTTTTTCCTGAAATAAGTGAAATTTCTGCAATTTTGCCCCAAAATAAGTGAAATTTCTGCAATTTTGCCTTAAAATAAGGGAAATTTCTGGAATTTTGCCCCAAAATTAGTGGAATTTCTGAGTTTTGCCCCAAAATAAGGATAATTTCTGCCTTTTTGCCCCACAATTAGGGAAATTTCTGCAATTTTGCTCCAAAATACGGGGAATTTCTGCCTATTTGCCCGAAAATAAGGGGAATGCATACCTTTTTGCCATAAAAAAAGGAAATTTCTTCATTTTTGCCCCAAATTAAATGAAATTTCTGCCTTTTTGCCTTGAAATATGTGAAATTTCTGCAATTTTAGCCCAAAATAAGGTGAATTTATGCCTTTTTGCCCCTAAATAATGGGAATTTCTGCCTTTTTGCCCCAAAATAAGAAAAATTTTTTCCTTTTTTCTCTGAAATAAGTGAAATTTCTGCAATTTTGCACTAAAATAAAAGAAATTTCTGCAATGTTTCCCTATAATAAGGTAAATTTTGGGAATTTTGCGTGAAAATAAGGGGAATTTCTGGGTATTTTTGCCCCCAAATAAGGGAAATTTCTGCAATTTTGCCCTAAAATAATGGGAATTTCTGCGTTTTTTGCCTCTAAATAAGTGGAATTTCTGTCTTTTTCCCCCAAAACAAAGGGAATTTCTGTCATTTTTGCCCCAAAATAAGGAAAATTTCTGACTTATTACCCTGAAATAAGTAAAATTTCTGCAATTTTGCCCCAATATAAGAGAAATTTCTGCCTTTTTGCCACCAAATAAGTGGAATTTCAGCCTTTTTACATCAAAATAAAGGAGAATTTCTGAATTTTGGCCCAAAATTAGGAAAATTTCTGATTTTTTCCCTGAAATAAGTGATATTTCTGCTATTTTGAACAAAAATATGTAAAATTTCTGCAATTTTGCCCCAATATAAGGGAAATTTATAAAATTTTGCCCCAAAATAAGTGGATTTCTGAGTTTTGCCCCAAAATAAGGAGAATTTCTGCCTTTTTGCGCCACAATTAGTGCAATTTCTGCAATTTTGCCCTAAAATAAGGGAAATTTTTGCAATTTTTCCTCATAATAAGGGAAATTTCTGCAATTTTGCCCCAAAATAAGGGGAATTTCTTTTTTTTTGCCCCACAATTATGGAAATTTCTGCAATTTTGCCCAAAAATAAGGGGAATTTCTGCCTTTTGCCCCAAAATATGGGGAATTTCTGCCATTTGTCTGAAAGTGAGAAGAATGCATACCTTTTTGCCATAAAAAAAGGGAAATTTCTTCATTTTTGCTCCAAAAAAAAAAGGGAACTTTTGCCTCTTTGCCTCTAAATAAGTGGAATTTCTGTCTTTTTCTCCCAAAACAAAGGGAATTTCTGTCTTTTTTGCCCCAAAATAAGAAAAATTTCTGACTTATAACCCTGAAATAAGTAAAATTTCTGCAAATTTGCCCCAAAATAAGAAAAATTTCTGCCTTTTTGCCCCCAAAATAAGGAAAATTTCTGCCTTTTTACCTCAAAATAAGGGAAATTTCTGCAATTTTGCCCCAAAATAAGTGAAATTTCTGCAATTTTTCCCCAATATAATAGAAATTTCTGCAATTTTGCCCCAAAATAAGTGGAATTTCTGAGTTTTGCCCCAAAATACGGAGAATTTATGCTTTTTTTCCCCACAATTAAGAGAATTTCTGCAATTTTGCTCTAAAATACGGGGAATTTCTGCCTTTTTGCCCGAAAATAAGTGGAATGCATACCTTTTTGCCATAAAAAAGAGAAATTTCTTCATTTTTGCCCAAAATTAAGGGAAATTTCTGCCTTTTTGCCCTGAAATATGTGAAATTTCTGCAATTTTAGCCCAAAATAAGGTGAATTTCTGCCTTTTTGCCCCAAAATAATGGGAATTTCTGCCTTTTTGCCCCAAAATAAGAAAAATTTTTTCCTTTTTTCTCTGAAATAAGTGAAATTTCTGCAATTTTGCCCTAAAATAAAGGAAATTTCTGCAATTTTTCCCTATAATAAGGGAAATTTCTGGAATTTTGCCCCAAAATAAGGGGAATTTCTGTTTTTTTGCCACCAATTAATGGAAATTTCTGCAAATTTGCCCTAAAATAAGAGGAGTTTCTGCTTTTTTGCCTCTAAATAAGTGTAATTTCTGTCTTTTTCCCCAAAAACAAAGGGAATTTCTGTCATTTTTGCTCCAAAATAAGGACAATTTCTGCCTTTTTTCCCTGAAATAAGTGAAATTTCTGCAATTTTGTCCCAAAAAAGGGAAATTTCGGCCTCTTGCCCCAAAATAAGGGGAATTTCAGCATTTTTCCTCAAAATAAGGGAAATTTCTGATTTTTGCACCAAAATATGGAGAATTTCTGCCTTTTTGCCCCAAAATCAGAAAAATTTCTGCCTTTTTGCCCTGAAATAATTGAAATTTCTGCAATTTTGCCCCAAAATAAGTAAAATTTCTGCAATTTTGCCCCCAAAAAAGAGAAATTTCTGGAATTTTGCCCCAAAATAAGTGGAATTTCTGAGTTTTGCCCCAAAATAATAAGAATTTCTGCCTTTTTGCCTTACAATTACTGAAATTTCTGCTATTTTGCCCCGAAATAAGGGGAATTTCTGCCTTTTGCCCCAAAATATGAGAAATTTCTGCCTTTTTGTCTGAAAATAAAAAGAATGCATACCTTTTTGCCATAAAAAAGGTAAATTTTCGCATTTTGCTCCTAAATAAGGGGAAATTTTTCGTTTTTACCTCTAAATAAGTGGAATTTCTGTCTTTTTCCCCCAAAACAAAGTAAATTTCTGAATTTTTTGCCCCAAAATAAGTAAAATTTCTGACTTATTACCCTGAAATAAGTTAAATTTCTGCAAATTTGCCCCCAAAATGGGAAATTTCTTCCTTTTGCTTCAAAATAAGGGGAATTTCAGAATTTTACCTCAAAATAAGGGAAATTTCTGATTTTTGCACCAAAATATGGAGAATTTCTGCCTTATTGCCCAAAAATAAGGAAAATTTCTGCCTTTTTTCCCTGAAATAAGTGAAATTTCTGCAATTTTGCCCGAAAATAAGTGAAATTTCTGCAATTTTTTCCCAAAATATGGGAAATTTCTGGAATTTTGCCCCAAAATAAGTGGAATTTCTGAGTTTTGCCCCAAAATAAGGAGAATTTCTGCCTTTTTGCCCCACAATTAGGGGAATTTCTGCAATTTTGCTCCAAAATACGGGGAATTTCTGCCTTTTTGCCTGAAAATAAGGGGAATGCATACCTTTTTGCCATAAAAAAGCGAAATTTCTTCATTTTTGCCCCAAATTAAGGGAAATTTCTGCCTTTTTGCCCTGAAATATGTGAAATTTCTGCAATTTTAGCCCAAAATAAAATGAATTTCTGCCTTTTTGCCACAAAATAATGGGAATTTCTGCATTTTTGCCCCAAAATAAGAAAAATTTTTGCATTTTTTCTCTGGAATAAGTGAAATTTCTGCAATTTTGCCCTAAAATAAAGGAAATTTCTGTAATTATTCCTCATAATAAGGGAAATTTCTGGAATTTTGCCCTAAAATAAGTGGAATTTCTGCTTTTTTGCCTCTAACTAAGTGGAATTTCTGTCTTTTTCCCCCTAAACAAAGGGAATTTCTGTCATTTTTGCCCCAAAATAAGGAAAATTTCTGACTTATTACCCTAAAATAAGTGAAATTTCTGCAATTTTGCCCCAATATAAGGGAAATTTCTGCCTTTTTGGCCCCAAATAAGGGGAATTTCAGCCTTTTTACCTCAAAATTAGGGAATTTCTGAATTTTGGCCCAAAATATTAGGAATTTCTGCCTTTTTGCCCCAAAATAAAAAAATTTCTGCCTTTTTTCCATGAAATAAGTGAAATTTCTGCAATTTTTCACCAAAATAAGTAAAATTTCTGCAATTTTGCCTCAAAATAAGGAAAATTTCTGGAATTTTGCCCCAAAATAAGTGGAATTTCTGAGTTTTGCCCCAAAATAAGGAGATTTTCTGCCGTTTTGCCACACAATTAGTGAAATTTCTGCAATTTTGCCTTAAAATAAGAGAAATTTCTACAATTTTTCCCCATAATAAGGGAAATTTCTGCAATTTTGCTTCAAAATAAGGGGAATTTCTTTTTTTTGCCCCACAATTAGTGAAATTTCTGCAATTTTGCCCCAAAATAAGGGAAATTTCTGCAATTTTGCCCCAAAACAAGTGGAATTTCTGAGTTTTGCCCGAAAATAAGGATAATTTCTGCCTTTTGCCCCACAATTAGGGGAATTTCTGCAATTTTGCTCCGAAATACGGGGAATTTCTGCCTTTTTGCCCGAAAATAAGGGGAATGCATACCTTTTTGCCATAAAAAAAAGAAATTTCTTTACTTTTGCCCCAAATTAAGGGAAATTTCTGCCTTTTTGCCCTGAAATATGTGAAATTTCTGCAATTTTAGCCCAAAATAAGGTGAATTTCGGCCTTTTTGCCCCAAAATAATGGGAATTTCTGCCTTTTTGCCCCAAAATAAGTGGAATTTCTGAGTTTTGCTCCAAAATAAGGAGAATTTCTGCCTTTTGCCCCACAATTAGGGGAATTTCTGCAATTTTGCTCCAAAATACGGGGAATTTCTGCCTTTGTGCCCGAAAATAAGGGGAATGCATAACTTTTTGCCATAAAAAACAGAAATTTCTTCATAATTGCCCCAAATTAAGGGAAATTTCTGTCTTTTTGCCCTGAAATATATGAAATTTCTGCATTTTTAGCCCAAAATAAGGTGAATTTCTGCCTTATTGTTCCAAAATAATGGGAATTTCTGCCTTTTTGCCCCAAAATGGGAAAAATTTTTGCCTTTTTTGTATGAAATAAGTGAAATTTCTTCAATTTTGCCCTAACATAAAGGAAATTTCTGCAATTTTTCCCTATAATAAGGGAAATTTCTGGAATTTTGCCCCAAAATAAGGGGAATTTCTGAATTTTTGTCCCCAAATAAGGAAAGTTTCTGCAATTTTGCCCTAAAATAAAAGGAATTTTTGCTTTTTTGCGTCTAAATAAGTGGAATTTCTGTTTCTTTCCCCTAAACAAAGGGAATTTCTGTCATTTTTGCCCCAAAATAAGGAAAATTTCTGACTTATTACCCTAAAATAAGTGAAATTTCTGCAAATTTGCCCCAAAAATAGGGAAATTTCTGCCTTTTGCCCCAAAATAAGGGGAAATTCAGCATTTTACTTCAAAATAAGAGAACTTTCTGATTTTTGCACCAAAATATGGAGAATTTCTGCCTTTTTGCTCCAAAATAAGGAAAATTTCTGCCTTTTTTCCCTGAAATAAGTGAAATTTCTGCAATTTTCCCCAAAATAAGTAAAATTTCTGCAATTTTGCCCCAAAATATGGGGAATTTCAACATTTTACCTCAAAATAAGGGAAATTTCTGATTTTTGCCCGAAAATATTGAAAATTTCTGCCTTTTTGCTCCACAATTAGTGAAATTTCTGCAATTTTGCCCTAAAATAAGAGAAATTTCTGCCTTTTGCCCCAAAAAATGGGAAATTTCTGCCTTTTGTCCGAAAATAAGAAGAATGCATAACTTTTTGCCATAAAAAAGGGAAATTTCTTCATTTTCCTCCAAAATAAGGGGAACTTTTGCCTTTTTACCTCTAAATAAGTGGAATTTCTGTATTTTTCCCAAAAAACAAAGGAAATTTCTGTCTTTTTTGCCCCAATATAAGAAAAATTTCTGACTTATTACCCTGAAATAAGTGATATTTCTGCAAATTTGCTCCAAAAATAGGGAAATTTCTGCCTTTTGCCCCAAAATAAGGGGAATTTCAGCATTTTACCTCAAAATAAGGGAAATTTCTGATTTTTGCACCAAAATATGAAGAATTTCTACCTTTTTGCCCCAAAATAAGAAAATTTCTGCCTTTTTTCCCTGAAATAAATGAAATTTCTGCAATTTTGCCCGAGAATAAGTGAAATTTCCGCAATTTTGCCCCAAAATAAGGGAAATTTCTGGAATTTTGCCCCAAAATAAGTGGAATTTCTGAGTTTTGCCCTAAAATAAGGAGAATTTCTTCCTTTTTGCCCCTCAATTAGGGGAATTTCTGCAATTTTGCTCTAAAATACAGTAAATTTCTGCATTTTTGCCCGAAAATAAGGGGAATGCATACCTTTTTGCCATAAAAAAACAAAAATTTCTTCATTTTTGCCCCAAATTAAGGGAAATTTCTGCCTTTTTGCCCTGAAATATGTGAAATTTCTGCAATTTTAGCCCAAAATAAGGTGAATTTCTGCCTTTTTGACCCAAAATAAAGAGAATTTCTGCCTTTTTGCCCCAAAATAAGAAAAATTTAAGCCTTTTTTCTCTGAAATAAGTGAAATTTCTGCAATTTTGCCCTAAAATAAAGGAAATTTCTGCAATTTTTCCCCATAATAAAGGAAATTTCTGGAATTTTGGCCTAAAATGAGGGGAATTTCTGGTTTTTTGCCCCCAAATAAGGGAAATATCTGCAATTTTGCCCTAAAATAAGGGGAATTTCTGCTTTTTTGCCTCTAAATAAGTGGAATTTCAGTCTTTTTCCCCAAAAACAAAGGGAATTTCTGTCATTTTTGCCCCAAAATAAAGAAAATTTCTGACTTATTACCCTGAAATAAGTGAAATTTCTACAATTTCCCCAATATAAGGGAAATTTCTGCATTTTTGCCCCCAAATATGGGGAATTTCAGTCTTTTTACCTCAAAATAAGGGGAATTTCTGAATTTTGGCCCAAAATATTAGGAAATTCTGCCTTTTTTCCAAAATAAGGAAAATTTCTGCTTTTTTTCCTTGAAATAAGTGAAATTTCTGCAATTTTGCCCCAAAATAAGTAAAATTTCTGCAATTTTGCCCCAAAATAAGGAAAATTTCTGGAATTTTGCCCTAACATAAGTGGAATTTCTGAGTTTTGCCCCAAAATAAGGAGAATTTCTGCCTTTTTGCCCCACAATTAGTGAAATTTCTGCAATTTTGCCCTAAAATAAGAGAAATTTCTGCAATTTTTCCCCATAATAAGGGAAATTTCTCCAATTTTGCTTCAAAATAAGAGGAATTTCTATTTTTTGCCCCACAATTAGGGAAATTTCTGCAATTTTGCCTTAAAATAAGGGGAATTTCTGCATTTTGCCCCAAAATATGGGGAATTTATGCCTATTTGTCCAAAAATAATAAGAATGCATACCTTTTTGCCATAAAAATGGGAAATTTCTTCATTTTTGCTCCAAAATTAGTGGAAATTTTGCCTTTTTGCCTCTAAATAAGTGGAATTTCTGTCTTTTTTCCCTAAAACAAAGGGAATTTCTGTCTTTTTTGCCCCAAAATAAGGAAAATTTCTGAATTATTACCCTGAAATAAGTGAAATTTCGGCAAATTATCACCAAAATAAGGGAAATTTCTGCCTTTTTTCCCCCTAAATAATGGGAATTTCAGCCTTTTTACCTCAAAATAAGGGAAATTTCTGCATTTATGCAACAAAATATTAGGAATTTCTGCATTTTTGCCACAAAATATTAGAAATTTCTGCCTTTTTGCCCCAAAATAAGGAAAATTTCTGCCTTTTTTTCCTGAAATAAGTGAAATTTCTGCAATTTTGCCCCAAAATAAGTGAAATTTCTGCAATTTTGCCTTAAAATAAGGGAAATTTCTGGAATTTTGCCCCAAAATTAGTGGAATTTCTGAGTTTTGCCCCAAAATAAGGATAATTTCTGCCTTTTTGCCCCACAATTAGGGAAATTTCTGCAATTTTGCTCCAAAATACGGGGAATTTCTGCCTATTTGCCCGAAAATAAGGGGAATGCATACCTTTTTGCCATAAAAAAAGGAAATTTCTTCATTTTTGCCCCAAATTAAACGAAATTTCTGCCTTTTTGCCTTGAAATATGTGAAATTTCTGCAATTTTAGCCCAAAATAAGGTGAATTTATGCCTTTTTGCCCCTAAATAATGGGAATTTCTGCCTTTTTGCCCCAAAATAAGAAAAATTTTTTCCTTTTTTCTCTGAAATAAGTGAAATTTCTGCAATTTTGCACTAAAATAAAAGAAATTTCTGCAATGTTTCCCTATAATAAGGTAAATTTTGGGAATTTTGCGTGAAAATAAGGGGAATTTCTGGGTTTTTTTGCCCCCAAATAAGGGAAATTTCTGCAATTTTGCCCTAAAATAATGGGAATTTCTGCGTTTTTTGCCTCTAAATAAGTGGAATTTCTGTCTTTTTCCCCCAAAACAAAGGGAATTTCTGTCATTTTTGCCCCAAAATAAGGAAAATTTCTGACTTATTACCCTGAAATAAGTAAAATTTCTGCAATTTTGTCCCAATATAAGAGAAATTTCTGCCTTTTTGCCACCAAATAAGTGGAATTTCAGCCTTTTTACCTCAAAATAAAGGAGAATTTCTGAATTTTGGCCCAAAATTAGGAAAATTTCTGATTTTTTCCCTGAAATAAGTGATATTTCTGCTATTTTGAACAAAAATATGTAAAATTTCTGCAATTTTGCCCCAAAATAAGAAAAATTTCTGCCTTTTTGCCCCCAAAATAAGGAAAATTTCTGCCTTTTTACCTCAAAATAAGGGAAATTTCTGCAATTTTGCCCCAAAATAAGTGAAATTTCTGCAATTTTTCCCCAATATAATAGAAATTTCTGCAATTTTGCCCCAAAATAAGTGGAATTTCTGAGTTTTGCCCCAAAATACGGAGAATTTATGCTTTTTTTCCCCACAATTAAGAGAATTTCTGCAATTTTGCTCTAAAATACGGGGAATTTCTGCCTTTTTGCCCGAAAATAAGTGGAATGCATACCTTTTTGCCATAAAAAAGAGAAATTTCTTCATTTTTGCCCAAAATTAAGGGAAATTTCTGCCTTTTTGCCCTGAAATATGTGAAATTTCTGCAATTTTAGCCCAAAATAAGGTGAATTTCTGCCTTTTTGCCCCAAAATAATGGGAATTTCTGCTTTTTTGCCCCAAAATAAGAAAATTTTTTTCCTTTTTTCTCTGAAATAAGTGAAATTTCTGCAATTTTGCCCTAAAATAAAGGAAATTTCTGCAATTTTTCCCTATAATAAGGGAAATTTCTGGAATTTTGCCCCAAAATAAGGGGAATTTCTGTTTTTTTGCCACCAATTAATGGAAATTTCTGCAAATTTGCCCTAAAATAAGAGGAGTTTCTGCTTTTTTGCCTCTAAATAAGTGTAATTTCTGTCTTTTTCCCCAAAAACAAAGGGAATTTCTGTCATTTTTGCCCCAAAATAAGGACAATTTCTGCCTTTTTTCCCTGAAATAAGTGAAATTTCTGCAATTTTGCCCCAAAAAAGGGAAATTTCTGCCTTTTGCCCCAAAATAAGGGGAATTTCAGCATTTTTCCTCAAAATAAGGGAAATTTCTGATTTTTACACCAAAATATAGAGAATTTCTGCCTTTTTGCCCCAAAATCAGAAAAATTTCTGCCTTTTTGCCCTGAAATAATTGAAATTTCTGCAATTTTGCCCCAAAATAAGTAAAATTTCTGCAATTTTGCCCCCAAAAAAGGGAAATTTCTGGAATTTTGCCCCAAAATAAGTGGAATTTCTGAGTTTTGCCCCAAATAATAAGAATTTCTGCCTTTTTGCCTTACAATTACTGAAATTTCTGCTATTTTACCCCGAAATAAGGGGAATTTCTGCCTTTTGCCCCAAAATATGAGAAATTTCTGCCTTTTTGTCTGAAAATAAAAAGAATGCATACCTTTTTGCCATAAAAAAGGTAAATTTTCGCATTTTGCTCCTAAATAAGGGGAAATTTTTTGTTTTTACCTCTAAATAAGTGGAATTTCTGTCTTTTTCCCCCAAAACAAAGTAAATTTCTGAATTTTTTGCCCCAAAATAAGTAAAATTTCTGACTTATTACCCTGAAATAAGTTAAATTTCTGCAAATTTGCCCCCAAAATGGGAAATTTCTTCCTTTTGCTTCAAAATAAGGGGAATTTCAGAATTTTACCTCAAAATAAGGGAAATTTCTGATTTTTGCACCAAAATATGGAGAATTTCTGCCTTATTGCCCAAAAATAAGGAAAATTTCTGCCTTTTTTCCCTGAAATAAGTGAAATTTCTGCAATTTTGCCCGAAAATAAGTGAAATTTCTGCAATTTTTTCCCAAAATATGGGAAATTTCTGGAATTTTGCCCCAAAATAAGTGGAATTTCTGAGTTTTGCCCCAAAATAAGGAGAATTTCTGCCTTTTTGCCCCACAATTAGGGGAATTTCTGCAATTTTGCTCCAAAATACGGGGAATTTCTGCCTTTTTGCCTTAAAATAAGGGGAATGCATACCTTTTTGCCATAAAAAAGCGAAATTTCTTCATTTTTGCCCCAAATTAAGGGAAATTTCTGCCTTTTTGCCCTGAAATATGTGAAATTTCTGCAATTTTAGCCCAAAATAAAATGAATTTCTGCCTTTTTGCCACAAAATAATGGGAATTTCTGCATTTTTGCCCCAAAATAAGAAAAATTTTTGCATTTTTTCTCTGAAATAAGTGAAATTTCTGCAATTTTGCCCTAAAATAAAGGAAATTTCTGTAATTATTCCTCATAATAAGGGAAATTTCTGGAATTTTGCCCTAAAATAAGTGGAATTTCTGCTTTTTTGCCTCTAACTAAGTGGAATTTCTGTCTTTTTCCCCCTAAACAAAGGGAATTTCTGTCATTTTTGCCCCAAAATAAGGAAAATTTCTGACTTATTACCCTAAAATAAGTGAAATTTCTGCAATTTTGCCCCAATATAAGGGAAATTTCTGCCTTTTTGGCCCCAAATAAGGGGAATTTCAGCCTTTTTACCTCAAAATAAGGGAATTTCTGAATTTTGGCCCAAAATATTAGGAATTTCTGCCTTTTTGCCCCAAAATAAAAAAATTTCTGCCTTTTTTCCATGAAATAAGTGAAATTTCTGCAATTTTTCACCAAAATAAGTAAAATTTCTGCAATTTTGCCTCAAAATAAGGAAAATTTCTGGAATTTTGCCCCAAAATAAGTGGAATTTCTGAGTTTTGCCCCAAAATAAGGAGATTTTCTGCCGTTTTGCCACACAATTAGTGAAATTTCTGCAATTTTGCCTTAAAATAAGAGAAATTTCTACAATTTTTCCCCATAATAAGGGAAATTTCTGCAATTTTGCTTCAAAATAAGGGGAATTTCTTTTTTTTGCCCCACAATTAGTGAAATTTCTGCAATTTTGCCCCAAAATAAGTGAAATTTCTGCAATTTTGCCCCAAAACAAGTGGAATTTCTGAGTTTTGCCCGAAAATAAGGATAATTTCTGCCTTTTGCCCCACAATTAGGGGAATTTCTGCAATTTTGCTCCGAAATACGGGGAATTTCTGCCTTTTTGCCCGAAAATAAGGGGAATGCATACCTTTTTGCCATAAAAAAAAGAAATTTCTTTACTTTTGCCCCAAATTAAGGGAAATTTCTGCCTTTTTGCCCTGAAATATGTGAAATTTCTGCAATTTTAGCCCAAAATAAGGTGAATTTCGGCCTTTTTGCCCCAAAATAATGGGAATTTCTGCCTTTTTGCCCCAAAATAAGTGGAATTTCTGAGTTTTGCTCCAAAATAAGGAGAATTTCTGCCTTTTGCCCCACAATTAGGGGAATTTCTGCAATTTTGCTCCAAAATACGGGGAATTTCTGCCTTTGTGCCCGAAAATAAGGGGAATGCATAACTTTTTGCCATAAAAAACAGAAATTTCTTCATAATTGCCCCAAATTAAGGGAAATTTCTGTCTTTTTGCCCTGAAATATATGAAATTTCTGCATTTTTAGCCCAAAATAAGGTGAATTTCTGCCTTATTGTTCCAAAATAATGGGAATTTCTGCCTTTTTGCCCCAAAATGGGAAAAATTTTTGCCTTTTTTGTCTGAAATAAGTGAAATTTCTTCAATTTTGCCCTAACATAAAGGAAATTTCTGCAATTTTTCCCTATAATAAGGGAAATTTCTGGAATTTTGCCCCAAAATAAGGGGAATTTCTGAATTTTTGTCCCCAAATAAGGAAAGTTTCTGCAATTTTGCCCTAAAATAAAAGGAATTTTTGCTTTTTTGCGTCTAAATAAGTGGAATTTCTGTCTCTTTCCCCTAAACAAAGGGAATTTCTGTCATTTTTGCCCCAAAATAAGGAAAATTTCTGACTTATTTCCCTAAAATAAGTGAAATTTCTGCAAATTTGCCCCAAAAATAGGGAAATTTCTGCCTTTTGCCCCAAAATAAGGGGAAATTCAGCATTTTACTTCAAAATAAGAGAACTTTCTGATTTTTGCACCAAAATATGGAGAATTTCTGCCTTTTTGCTCCAAAATAAGGAAAATTTCTGCCTTTTTTCCCTGAAATAAGTGAAATTTCTGCAATTTTCCCCAAAATAAGTAAAATTTCTGCAATTTTGCCCCAAAATATGGGGAATTTCAACATTTTACCTCAAAATAAGGGAAATTTCTGATTTTTGCCCGAAAATATTGAGAATTTCTGCCTTTTTGCTCCACAATTAGTGAAATTTCTGCAATTTTGCCCTAAAATAAGAGAAATTTCTGCCTTTTGCCCCAAAAAATGGGAAATTTCTGCCTTTTGTCCGAAAATAAGAAGAATGCATAACTTTTTGCCATAAAAAAGGGAATTTCTTCATTTTCCTCCAAAATAAGGGGAACTTTTGCCTTTTTACCTCTAAATAAGTGGAATTTCTGTATTTTTCCCAAAAAACAAAGGAAATTTCTGTCTTTTTTGCTCCAATATAAGAAAAATTTCTGACTTATTACCCTGAAATAAGTGAAATTTCTGCAAATTTGCTCCAAAAATAGGGAAATTTCTGCCTTTTGCCCCAAAATAAGGGGAATTTCAGCATTTTACTTCAAAATAAGGGAAATTTCTGATTTTTGCACCAAAATATGGAGAATTTCTGCCTTTTTGCCCCAAAATAAGAAAATTTCTGCCTTTTTTCCCTGAAATAAGTGAAATTTCTGCAATTTTGCCCGAGAATAAGTGAAATTTCCGCAATTTTGCCCCAAAATAAGGGAAATTTCTGGAATTTTGCCCCAAAATAAGTGGAATTTCTGAGTTTTGCGCTAAAATAAGGAGAATTTCTTCCTTTTTGCCCCTCAATTAGGGGAATTTCTGCAATTTTGCTCTAAAATACAGGGAATTTCTGCATTTTTGCCCGAAAATAAGGGGAATGCATACATTTTTGCCATAAAAAAACAAAAATTTCTTCATTTTTGCCCCAAATTAAGGGAAATTTCTGCCTTTTTGCCCTGAAATAAGTGAAATTTCTGCAATTTTGCCCTAAAATAAAAGAAATTTTTGCAATTTTTCCCCATAATAAAGGAAATTTCTGGAATTTTGGCCTAAAATGAGGGGAATTTCTGGTTTTTTGCCCCCAAATAAGGGAAATATCTGCAATTTTGCCCTAAAATAAGGGGAATTTCTGCTTTTTTGCCTCTAAATAAGTGGAATTTCAGTTTTTTTCCCCAAAAACAAAGGGAATTTCTGTCATTTTGCCCCAAAATAAAGAAAATTTCTGACTTATAACCCTGAAATAAGTGAAATTTCTGCAGTTTCCCCAATATAAGGGAAATTTCTGCATTTTTGCCCCCAAATATGGGGAATTTCAGTCTTTTTACCTCAAAATAAGGGGAATTTCTGAATTTTGGCCCAAAATATTAGGAAATTCTGCCTTTTTTCCAAAATAAGGAAAATTTCTGCTTTTTTTCCTTGAAATAAGTGAAATTTCTGCAATTTTGCCCCAAAATAAGTAAAATTTCTGCAATTTTGCCCCAAAATAAGGAAAATTTCTGGAATTTTGCCCTAACATAAGTGGAATTTCTGAGTTTTGCCCCAAAATAAGGAGAATTTCTGCCTTTTTGCCCCACAATTAGTGAAATTTCTGCAATTTTGCCCTAAAATAAGAGAAATTTCTGCAATTTTTCCCCATAATAAGGGAAATTTCTCCAATTTTGCTTCAAAATAAGAGGAATTTCTGTTTTTTGCCCCACAATTAGGGAAATTTCTGCAATTTTGCCTTAAAATAAGGGGAATTTCTGCATTTTGCCCCAAAATATGGGGAATTTATGCCTATTTGTCCAAAAATAATAAGAATGCATACCTTTTTGCCATAAAAATGGGAAATTTCTTCATTTTTGCTCCAAAATTAGTGGAAATTTTGCCTTTTTGCCTCTAAATAAGTGGAATTTCTGTCTTTTTTCCCTAAAACAAAGGGAATTTCTGTCTTTTTTGCCCCAAAATAAGGAAAATTTCTTAATTATTACCCTGAAATAAGTGAAATTTCGGCAAATTATCACCAAAATAAGGGAAATTTCTGCCTTTTTTCCCCCTAAAGAATGGGAATTTCAGCCTTTTTACCTCAAAATAAGGGAAATTTCTGCATTTTTGCAACAAAATATTAGGAATTTCTGCATTTTTGCCACAAAATATTAGAAATTTCTGCCTTTTTGCCCCAAAATAAGGAAAATTTCTGCCTTTTTTTTCCTGAAATAAGTGAAATTTCTGCAATTTTGCCCCAAAATAAGTGAAATTTCTGCAATTTTGCCTTAAAATAAGGGAAATTTCTGGAATTTTGCCGCAAAATTAGTGGAATTTCTGAGTTTTGCCTCAAAATAAGGAGAATTTCTGCGTTTTTGCCCCACAATTAGGGAAATTTCTGCAATTTTGCTCCAAAATACGGGGAATTTCTGCCTTTTTGCCCGAAAATAAGGGGAATGCATACCTTTTTGCCATAAAAAAGGGAAATTTCTTCATTTTTGCCCCAAATTAAAGGAAATTTCTGCTTTTTTGCCTTGAAATATGTGAAATTTCTGCAATTTTAGCCCAAAATAATGTGAATTTCTGCCTTTTTGCCCCAAAATAAGAAAAATTTTTTCCTTTTTTCTCTGAAATAAGTGAAATTTCTGCAATTTTGCACTAAAATAAAAGAAATTTCTGCAATGTTTCCCTATAATAAGGTAAATTTTGGGAATTTTGCGTGAAAATAAGGGGAATTTCTGGGTTTTTTTGCCCCCAAATAAGGGAAATTTCTGCAATTTTGCCCTAAAATAATGGGAATTTCTGCGTTTTTTGCCTCTAAATAAGTGGAATTTCTGTCTTTTTCCCCCAAAACAAAGGGAATTTCTGTAATTTTTGCCCCAAGATAAGGAAAATTTCTGACTTATTACCCTGAAATAAGTAAAATTTCTGCAATTTTGCCCCAATATAAGAGAAATTTCTGCCTTTTTGCCACCAAATAAGTGGAATTTCAGCCTTTTTACCTCAAAATAAAGGAGAATTTCTGAATTTTGGCCCAAAATTAGGAAAATTTCTGATTTTTTCCCTGAAATAAGTGAAATTTCTGCTATTTTGAACAAAAATATGTAAAATTTCTGCAATTTTGCCCCAATATAAGGGAAATTTTTAAAATTTTGCCCCAAAATAAGTGGAATTTCTGAGTTTTGCCCCAAAATAAGGAGAATTTCTGCCTTTTTGCGCCACAATTAGTGCAATTTCTGCAATTTTGCCCTAAAATAAGGGAAATTTCTGCAATTTTTCCTCATAATAAGGGAAATTTCTGCAATTTTGCCCCAAAATAAGGGGAATTTCTGTTTTTTGCCCCACAATTATGGAAATTTCTGCAATTTTGCTCAAAAATAAGGGGAATTTCTGCCTTTTGCCCCAAAATATGGAGAATTTCTGCCTTTTGTCTGAAAATGAGAAGAATGCATAACTTTTTGCCATAAAAAAGGGAAATTTCTTCATTTTTGCTCCAAAAAAAAGGACACTTTTTCCTCTTTGCCTCTAAATAAGTGGAATTTCTGTATTTTTCTCCCAAAACAAAGGGAATTTCTGTCTTTTTTGCCCAAAAATAAGGAAAATTTCTGACTAATAACCCTGAAATAAGTAAAATTTCTGCAAATTTGCCCCAAAATAAGAAAAATTTCTGCCTTTTTGCCCCCAAATAAGGGGAATTTCAGCCTTCTTACCTCAAAATAAGGGAAATTTCTGCAATTTTGCCCCAAAATAAGTGAAATTTCTGCAATTTTGCCCCAAAATAAGTGAAATTTCTGCAATTTTGCCCCAAAATAAGTGGAATTTCTGAGTTTTGCCCCAAAATAAGGAGAATTTCTGCCTTTTTGCCCCACAATTAGGAGAATTTCTGCAATTTTGCTCTAAAATACTAGGAATTTCTGCCTTTTTACCCGAAAGTAAGGGGAATGCATACCTTTTTGCCATCAAAAAGAGAAATTTCTTCATTTTTGCCCAAAATTATGGGAAATTTCTGCCTTTTTGCCCTGAAATACGTGAAATTTCTGCAATTTTAGCCCAAAATAAGATGAATTTCTGTATTTTTGCCCCAAAATAATGGGAATTTCTGCCTTTTTGAACCAAAATAAGAAAAATTTTTGCCTTTTTTCTCTGAAATAAGTGAAATTTCTGCAATTTTGCCCTAAAATAAAGGAAATTTCTGCAATTTTTCCCGATAATAAGGGAAATTTCTGGAATTTTGCCCCAAAATAAGGGGAATTTCTGGTTTTTTGCCCACAAATAAGGGAAATTTCTGCAATTTTGCCCTAAAATAAGGGGAATTTCTGCATTTTTGCCTCTAAATAAGTGGAATTTCTGTGTTTTACCCCCAAAACAAAGGGAATTTCTGTCATTTTTGCCCCTAAATATGGAAAATTTCTGACTTATTACCCTGAAATAAGTGAAATTTCTGCAATTTTGCCCCAATATAAGGGAAATTTCTGCCTTTTTGCCCCCAAAAAAGGGGAATTTCAACCTTTTTATTTCAAAATAAAAGGAATTTCTGAATTTTGGCACAAAATATTAGGAATTTCTGCCTTTTTGCCCCAAAATAAGGAAAATTTCTGCTTTTTCCCTGAAATAAGGGAAATTTCTGCAAATTTGCCCCAAAAAAGTGAAATTTCTGCCTTTTGCCCCAAAATAAGGGGAATTTCTGCATTTTACATCAAAATAAAGGAAATTTCTGATTTTTGCACCAAAATATGGAGAATTTCTTCATTTTTGCCCCAAAATAACAAAAATTTCTGCCTTTTTTCCCTAAAATAAGTGAAATTTCTGCAATTTTGCCCCAAAATAGGTGAAATTTCTGCAATTTAGCCCCAAAATAAGGAAATTTTCTGGAATTTTGCCCCAAAATAAGTGGAACTTCTGAGTTTTGCCCCAAAATAAGGAGAATTTCTGCCTTTTTGCCCCACAATTAGTGAAATTTCTGCAATTTTGCCCTAAAATAAGGAAATTTATGCAATTTTTCCCCATAATAAAGGAAATTTCTGCAATTTTGCTTCAAAATAATGGGAATTTCTGTTTTTTGCCCCACAATTAGGGAAATTTCTGCAATTTTGCCCAAAATTAAGGGGAATTTCTGCCTTTTGCTCCAAAATATGGGGAATTTCTGCCTTTTTGTCTGAAAATAAGAAAAATGCATACCTTTTTGCCATAAAGAAGGGAAATTTGTTCATTTTTGCTCCAAAATAAGGGGAACTTTTGCCTTTTTGCCTCTAAATAAGTGGAATTTCTGTTTTTTTCCTCCAAAACAAAGAGAATTTCTGTCTTTTTTGCCCCAAAATAAGGAAAATTTCGGACTTATTACCATGAAATAAGTGAAATTTCTGCAAATTTACCCCAAAAATAGGGAAATTTCTGCCTTTTGCCCCAAAATAAGGGATATTTCAGCATTTTACCTCAAAATAAGGGGAATTTCTGCATTTTTGCTACAAAATATTAGAAATTTCTGCTTTTTGCCCCAAAATAAGGAACATTTCTGCTTTTTTCCCTGAAATAAGTGAAATTTCTGCAATTTTGCCCCAAAATATGTGAAATTTCTGCAATTTTGCCCCCAAATAAGGGAAATTTATGCAATTTTGCCCCAAAATAAGTTGAATTTCTGAGTTTTGCCCCAAAATAAGGAGAATTTCTGCCTTTTTGCCCCACATTAGGGGAATTTCTGCAATTTTGCTCCAAAATACGGGGAATTTCTGCCTTTTTGCCCCAAAATAAGAAAAATTTTTGCCTTTTTTCTCTGAAATAAGTGAAATTTCTGCAATTTTGCCCTAAAATAAAGGAAATTTCTGCAATTTTTCCTGATAATAAGGGAAATTTCTGGAATTTTGCCCCAAAATAAGAGAAATTCCTGTTTTTTTACACCCAAATAAGGGAAATTTCTGCAATTTTGCCCTAAAATAAGGGGAATTTCTGCATTTTGCCTCTAAATAAGTGGAATTTCTGTCTTTTTCCCTCAAAACAAAGGGAATTTCTGTCATTTTTGCCACAAAATAAAGAATATTTCTGACTTATTACCCTGAAATAAGGGAAATTTCTGCAATTTTGCCCCAATATAAGGGAAATTTCTGCCTTTTTGCCCCCAAATAAGGGGAATTTCAGCCTTTTTACCTCAAAATAAGGGGAATTTCTGAATTTTGGCACAAAATATTAGGAATTTCTGCCTTTTTGCCCCAAAATAAGGAAAATTTCTGCTTTTTCCCTGAAATAAGTGAAATTTCTGCAAATTTGCCCCCAAAAAGGGAAATTTCTGCCTTTTGCCCCAAAATATGGGGAATTTCTGCATTTTACCTTAAAATAAGAGAAATTTCTGATTTTTGCACCAAAATATGGAGAATTTCTGCCTTTTTGCCCCAAAATAAGAAAAATTTCTGCCTTTTTTCCCTGAAATAAGTGAAATTTCTGCAATTTTGTCCCAAAATAAGTGAAATTTCTGCAATTTTGCCCCAAAATAAGGAAAATTTCTGGAATTTTGCCCCAAAATAAGTGGAATTTCTGAGTTTTGCCCCAAAATAAGGAGAATTTCTGCCTTTTTGCCCCACAATTAGTGAAATTTCTGCAATTTTGCTCTAAAATAAGGGAAATTTCTGCAATTTTTCCTCATAATAAGGGAAATTTCTCCAATTTAGCTTATAAATAAGGGGAATTTCTGTTTTTTGCCCCACAATTAGGGAAATTTCTGCAATTTAGCCCAAAAATAATGGGAATTTCTGTTTTTTGCCCCAAAATATGGGGAATTTCTGCCTTTTTGTTTGATAATAAGAAAAATGCATATCTTTTTGCCATAAAAAAGGGAAATTTCTCCATTTTTACTCCAAAATAAGGGGAACTTTTGCCTTTTTGCCTCTAAATAAGTGGAATTTCTGTTTTTTTCCCCCAAAACAAAGAGAATTTCTGTCTTTTTTGCCCCAAAATAAGGGAAATTTCTGACTTATTACCATGAAATAAGTGAAATTTCTGCAAATTTGCCCCAAAAATAAGAAAATTTCTGCCTTTTGCCTCAAAATAAAGGGAATTTCAGCATTTTACCTCAAAATAAGGGGAATTTCTGCATTTTTGCCACAAAATGTTAGGAATTTCTTCCTTTTTGCCTCAAAATAAGGAAAATTTCTGCTTTTTTCCCAGAAATAAGTGAAATTTCTGCAATTTTTCCCCAAAATAAGTGAAATTTCTGCAATTTTGCCCCAAAATAAGTGGAATTTCTGAGTTTTGCCCCAATATAAGGAGAATTTCTGTCTTTTTGCCCCACATTAGGGGAATTTCTGCAATTTTGCTCCAAAATACGGGGAATTTCTGCCTTTTTGCCCCAAAATAAGAAAAATTTTTGCTTTTTTTCTCTGAAATAAGTGAAATTTCTGCAATTTTACCCTAAAATAAAAGAAATTTCTGAAATTTTTCCCCATAATTAAAGAAATTTCTGGAATTTTGCCACCAAAAAAGGGGATTTTCTGTTTTTTTCCCCCAAATAAGAGAAATTTCTGAAATTTTGCCCTAAAATAAAGGGAAATTCTGCTTTTTTGCCTCTAAATGAGTGGAATTTCTGTCTTTTCCCCCCAAAACAAAGAGAATTTCTCTTCTTTTTGCCCCAAAATAAGGAAAATTTCTGACTTATTACCCTGAAATAAGTAAATTTCTGCAATTTTGCCCCAATATAAGGAAAATTTCTGCCTTTTAGCCCCCAAATAAGGGGAATTTCAGCCTTTTTACCTCAAAATAAGGGGAATTTTTGAATTTTGGCACAACATATTAGGAATTTCAGCCTTTTTGCCCCAAAATAAGGAAAATTTCTGCCTTTTTTTTCTGAAATAAGTGAAATTTCTGCAATTTTGCCTCAAAATAAGTAAAATTTCTGCAATTTTGCCCCAAAATAAGGGAAATTTCTGGAATTTTGCCCCAAAATAAGTGGAATTTCTGAATTTTGCCCCAAAATAAGGGGAATTTCTGCCTTTTTGCACCACAATTAGTGAAATTTCTGCAATTTTGCCCCAAAATAAGGGAAATTTCTGCAATTTTTTCCCATAATAAGGGAAATTTCTGCAATTTTGCCCCAAAATAAGGGGAATTTTGGTTTTTTTTCCCCACAATTAGGGAAATTTCTGCAATTTTGCCCCAAAATAAGGGGAATTTCTGCCTTTTGCCCCAAAATATGGGGAATTTCTGCCTTTTTGTCTGAAAATAAGAAGAATGCATACCTTTTTGCCATAAAAAAGGGAAATTTCTTCAATTTTGCTCTAAAATAAGGGGTACTTTTGCATTTTGCCTCCAAATAAGTGGAATTTCTGTCTTTTTCCACCAAAACAAAAGAAATTTCTGTATTTTCACCCCAAAATAAGAAAAATTTCTGACTTATTACCCTGAAATAAGTGTAATTTCTGCAAATTTGCCCCAAAATAAGGGAAATTTCTCCCTTTTGCCCCAAAATATGGGATATTTTAGCATTTTACATCCAAATAGAGGAAATTTCTGATTTTTGCACCAAAATATTAGGAATTTCTGCATTTTTGCCCCAAAATAAAGGGAATTTCTTCATTTTTGCACCAATATTAGGAGAATTTCTGCAATTTTGCTCTATAATACGGGTCATTTCTGCCTTTTTGCCCGAAATTAAGTGGAATTTCTGCCTTTTTGTCCCGAAATAAGTGAAATTTCTTCAATTTTAGCCAAAAATTAGGGATTTCATCTTTTTGCCCCAAAATAAAGAGAATTTCTGCCATTTTGCCCTGAAATATTTGAAATTTCTGAAATTTTATTCCAAAATAAGGAGAATTTCTGCCTTTTTCCCCCAAAATAAGGGCAATTTCAACCTTATTACCTCAAAATAAAAGAAATTTCTCCCTTTTTGTCACAAAATATACGGAATTTCTGCCTTTTTGCCCCAAAATAAGGGAAATTTCTGCAATTTTTCCCCAAAATAAGTAGAATTTCTTTCTTTTTGCCCCAAAATAAAGGAAATTTCAGCCTTTTTACCTGAAAATAAGTGAAATTTCTGCAATTTTGCCCCAAATAAGAGAAATTTCTGCAATTTTGCCCAAAAATAAGGTAATTTCCTGCAAGTTTACCTCAAAATAAAGAAAATTTCTGGAATTTTGCCCCAAAAAAAGGGGAATTTCTGATTTTTGCCCCAAAATAAAGGGAATTTCTGCCTTTTGCCCCAAAATTAGGGAATTTCTGCAATTTTGCTCCAAAATACGGGGAATTTCTGACTTTTTGCCCGAAAATAAAAGGAATGCATACCTTTTTGCCATAAAAAAGTGAAATTTCTTCATTTTTGCTCCAAATTAAAAGGAATTTCTGCATTTTTGCCTCTAAATAATTGGAATCTCTGTCTTTTTCCTCCAAAACAAAGGGAATTTCTGTCTTTTTTGCCCCAAAATAAGGGGAATTTCTGACTTATTACCCTGAAATAAGTAAAATTTCTGCAATTTTGCCCCAAAATAAGGGAAATTTGTCTTTTTTCCCCCAAATAAGGGGAATTTCAGCCTTTTTACCTCATAATAAAAGGAATTTCTGCATTTTTGCCTCTCAATAAGTGGAATTTCTGTCTTTTTCCCGCAAAACAAAGGGAATATCTGTCTTTTTTGCCCCAAAATTAGGAAAATTTCTTACTTATTACCCTGAAATAAGTGAAATTTCTGCAATTTTGCCCCAATATAAGGGAAATTTCTGCCTTTTTGCCCCCAAATAAGGTGAATTTCAGACTTTTTACCTCAAAATAAGGGGAATTTCTGAATTTTGGCACAAAATATTAAAAATTTTTGCCTTTTTGCCCCAAAATAAGGAAAATTTCTGCCTTTTTTCTCTGAAATAAATGAAATTTCTGCAATTTTGCACCAAAAAAAGTGAAATTTCTGCAATTTTTGCCCCAAAATAAGGGAAATTCCTGGAATTTTGCCCCAAAATAAGTGGAATTTCTGAGTTTTGCCCCAAAATAAGGAGAATTTCTAACTTTTTGCCCCACAATTAGTGAAATTTCGGCAAATTTGCCCTAAAATAAAAGAAATTTTTTGCAATTTTTCCCCATAATAAGGGAAATTTCTGTAATTTTGCCCCAAAATAAAAGGAATTTCTGATTTTTGCCCCACAATTAGGGAAATTTCTGGAATTTTGCCCCAAAATAAGGGGAATTTCTGCCTTTTGCCCCAAAATATAGGGAATTTCTTCTTTTTTGTCCGAAAATAAGAAGAATGCATACCTTTTTGCCATAAAAAAGGGAAATTTCTTCATTTTTGCTCCAAAATAAGGGGAACTTTTGCGTTTTTGCCCCAAAATAAGTGGAATTTCTGTCTTTTTCCCCCAAAACAAAGGAAATTTCTGTCTTTTTTGCCCCAAAATAAGAAAAATTTCTACTTATTACCCAGAAATAATTGAAATTTTTGCAAATTTGCCCCAAAATAAGGGAAATTTTTGCCTTTTGCCCCAAAATATGGGGAATTTCAGCATTTTACATCAAAATAAGGGAAATTTCTGATTTTTGCACCAAAATATTAGGAATTTCTGCATTTTTGCCCCAAAATAAAGGGAATTTCTTCATTTTTGCACCAATATTAGAAGAATTTCTGCAATTTTGAGTCAAAATACAGGTCATTTCTGCCTTTTTCCCGAAATTAAGTGTAATTTCTGCCTTTTTGTCCCGAAATAAGTGAAATTTCTTCAATTTAGCCAAAAATTAGGGATTTCATGTTTTTTGCCCCAAAATAAGGGGAATTTCTGCGATTTTGTCCAGAAATATTTGAAATTTCTGAAATTTTACCTTAAAATAAGGGGAATTTCTGCCTTTTTGCCCCAAAATAAGGGGAATTTCAACCTTATTACGTCAAAATATGGGAAATTTCTGCCTTTTTGCCACAAAATATACGGAATTTCTGCCTTTTTGCCCCAAAATAAAGAAAATTTCTGCAATTTTTCCCAAAAATAAGGGGAATTTCTCCCTTTTTACCCCAAAATAAAGGAAATTTCAGCCTTTTTACCTGAAAATAAGTGAAATTTCTGAATTTTGCCCCAAATAAGGGAAATTTCTGCAATTTTGCCCCAAAATAAGGTAAATTCCTGCAATTTTGCCCCAAAATAAAGAAAATTTCTGGAATTTTGCCCCAAAATAAGGGGAATTTCTGATTTTTGCCCCAAAATAAAGAAAATTTCTGCCTTTTGCCCCAAATTAGGGGAATTTCTGCAATTTTGCTCTAAAATACGGGAAATTTCTGCCTTTTTGCCCGAAAATAAAGGGGAATGCATACCTTTTTGCCATAAAAAAGTGAAATTTCTTCATATTTGCTCCAAAATAAGGGGAATTTCTGCCTTTTTGCCTCTAAATAAGTGGAATTTCTGTCTTTTTCCCCCAAAACAAAGGGAATTTCTGTCTTTTTTGCCCCAAATAAGGTGAATTTCTGACTTATTACCCTGAAAGAAATGAAATTTCTGCAATTTTGCCCCAAAATAAGGGAAATTTCTGCATTTTTGCTTCCAAATAAGGGGAATTTCAGCTTTTTTACCTCAAAATAAGAAGAATTTCTACATTTTTGCCACAAAATATTAGGAATTTCTGCCTTTTTGCCCCAATATAAGGAAAATTTCTGCCTTTTTTCCCTGAAATAAGAGATATTTCTGCAATTTTGCTCGAAAATAAGTGGAATTTCTGAGTTTTGCATCAAAATAAGCCGAATTTCTGTCTTTATCCCCAACATATAGGGATTTTCTGCCTTTTTGCCCCACTATAGGGAAATTTCTGCAATTTTGCTCGAAAATACGGGGAATTTCTGCCTTTTTGCCCGAAAATAAGGGGAATGCATACCTTTTTGCCATATAAAAGAGAAATTTCTTCATTTTTGCTCCAAAATAAGGAAAATTTCTGCCTTTTTGCCTATAAATAAGTGAAATTTCTGTCTTTTCCCCCAAAAACAAAGGGAATTTCTGTCTTTTTTGCCCCAAAGTAAAAGGAATTTCTGACTTATTACCCTGAAATAAGTAAAATTTCTGCAATTTTGCCCCAAAATAAGGGAAATTTCTGCCTTTTTCCCCACAAAAAGGGGAATTTCAGCCTTTTTACCTCATAATAAGGGGAATTTCTGAATTTTTGCCTCTAAATAAGTGGAATTTCTGTCTTTTTCCCGCAAAACAAAGGGAATTTCTGTCTTTTTTGCCCCAAAATTAGGAAAATTTCTTACTGATTACCCTGAAATAAGTGAAATTTCTGCAATTTTGCCCCAATATAAGGGAAATTTCTGCCTTTTTGCCCCCAAATAAGGGGAATTTCAGCCTTTTTACCTCAAAATAAGGGGAATTTCTGAATTTTGGCACAAAATATTAGGAATATCTGCCCTTTTCCCCCAAAATAAAGAAAATTTCTGTCTTTTTTCTCTGAAATAAGTAAATTTCTGCAATTTTGCACCAAAATAAGTGAAATTTCTGCAATTTTGCCCCAAAATGAGGGAAATTTCTGGAATTTTGCCCCAAAATAAATGGAATTTCTGAGTTTTGCCCCAAAATAAGGAGTATTTTTGCCTTTTTGCCCCACAATTAGTGAAATTTCTGCAATTTTGCCCTAAAATAAAAGAAAATTTTTGCAATTTTTCCCCATAATAAGGGAAATTTCTGCAATTTTGCCCCAAAATAAGGGGAATTTCTGATTTTTGCCCCACAATTAGGGAAATTTCTGCAATTTTGCCCCAAAATAAGGGGAATTTCTGTATTTTGCCCCAAAATATGGGAAATTTCTGCTTATTTGTCCGAAAATAAGAAGAATGCATACCTTTTTGCCATAAAAAAGAGAAATTTCTTCATTTTTGCTCCAAAATAAGGGGAATTTTTGCGTTTTTGCCCCCAAATAAGTGGAATTTCTGTCTTTTTCCCCCAAAACAACGGAAATTTCTGTCTTTTTTGCCCCAAAATAAGGAAAATTTTTGACTTATTACCCTGAAATAAGTGAAATTTCTGCAAATTTGCCCCAAAATAAGGGAAATTTCTGCCTATTGCCCCAAAATATGGGGAATTTCAGCATTTTACATCAAAATAAGGGAAATTTCTGATTTTTGCACCAAAATATTAGGAATTTCTGCCTTTTTGCCCCAAAATAAAGGGAATATCTTCATTTTTGCACCAATATTAGGAGAATTTCTGCAATTTTGCTCTAAAATACGGGTCATTTCTCCCTTTTTCCCGAAATTAAGTGGAATTTCTGCCTTTTTGTTCCGAAAAAAGTGAAATTTCTTCAATTTTAGCCAAAAATTAGGGATTTCATTTTTTGCCCCAAAATAAGGGGAATTTCTGCCATTTTGCCATGAAATATTTGAAATTTCTGAAATTTTATTCCAAAATAAGGGGAATTTCTGCCTATTTGTCCTAAAATAAGGGAAATTTCGACCTTATTACCTCAAAATAAGGGAAATTTCTACCTTTTTGTCACAAAATATATGGAATTTCTGCCTTTTTGCCCCAAAATAAGGGAAATTTCTGCAATTTTGCCCCAAATAAGAGAAATTTCTGCAATTTTGCCACAAAATAAGGTAATTTCCTGCAATTTTGCCCCAAAATAAAAAAAATTTCTGGAATTTTGCCCCAAAATGAGGGGAATTTCTGATTTTTGCCCCAAAATAAAGGGAATTTCTGCCTTTTGCCCCAAAAATTAGGGGAATTTCTGAAATTTTGCTCTAAAATACGGGGAATTTCTGCCTTTTTGCCCGAAAATAAAGGGGAATGCATACCTTTTTGCCATAAAAAAGTGAAATTTCTTCATTTTTGCTCCAAAATAAGGGAAATTTCTGCCTTTTTGCCTCTAAATAAGTGGAATTTCTGTCTTTTTCCCCCAAAACAAAGGAAATTTCTGTCTATTTTGCCCCAAAATAAGGGGAATTTCTGACTTATTACCCTGAAGTAAGTGAAATTTCTGCAATTTTGCCCCAAAATAAGGGAAATTTCTGCATTTTTGCTTCCAAATAAGGGGAATTTCAGCTTTTTTACCTCAAAATAAGAATAATTTCTACATTTTTGCCACAAAATATTAGGAATTTCTGCCTTTTTGCCCCAATATAAGGAAAATTTCTGCCTTTTTTCCCTGAAATAAGAGATATTTCTGCAATTTTGCTCGAAAATAAGTGGAATTTCTGAGTTTTGCATCAAAATAAGCCGAATTTCTGTTTTTTTCCCCCAACATATACGGATTTTCTGCCTTTTTGCCCCACAATTAGGAGAATTTCTGCAATTTTGCTCCAAAATACGGGGAATTTCTGCCTTTTTGCCCGAAAATAAGGGGAATGCATACCTTTTTGCCATATAAAAGAGAAATTTCTTCATTTTTGCTCCAAAATAAGGAAAATTTCTGCCTTTTTGCCTATAAATAAGTGGAATTTCTCTCTTTTCCCCCAAAAACAAAGGGAATTTCTGTCTTTTTTGCCCCAAAGTAAAAGGAATTTCTGACTTATTACCCTGAAATAAGTAAAATTTCTGCAATTTTGCCCCAAAATAAGGGAAATTTCTGCCTTTTTCCCCACAAAAAAAGGAATTTCAGCCTTTTTACCTCATAATAAGGGGAATTTCTGCATTTTTGCCTCTAAATAAGTGGAATTTCTGTCTTTTTCCCCCTAAATAAAAAGAATTTCTATCTTTTTTGCCCCAAAATAAGGAAAATTTCTGACTTATTACCCTGAAATAAGTGAAATTTCTGCAATTTTGCCTCAATATAAGGGAAATTTCTGCCTTTTTGCCCCCAAATAATGGGAATATCAGCCTTTTTACCTCAAAATAACGGGAATTTCTGAATTTTGGCACAAAATATTAGGAATTTCTGCCTTTTGCCCCAAAATAAGGAAAATTTCTGCTTTTTCTCTGAAATAATAAAATTTCTGCAATTTTGCACCAAAATAAGTGAAATTTCTGCAATTTTGCCCCAAAATAAGGGAAATTTCTGGTATTTTGCCCCAAAATAATTGAAATTTCTGAGTTTTGCCCCAAAATAAGGAGAATTTCTGCCTTTTTGCCCCACAATTAGTGAAATTTCTGCAATTTTGCCCTAAAATAAAAGAATTTTTTGCAATTTTTCCTCATAATAAGGGAAATTTCTGCAATTTTGCACCAAAATAAGGGGAATTTCTGATTTTTGCCCCACAATTAGGGAAATTTCTGCAATTTTGCCCCAAAATAAGGGGAATTTCTGCCTTTGCCCCAAAATATGGAGAATTTCTGCCTTTTTGTCCGAAAATAAGAAGAATGCATACATTTTGCCATAAAAAAGGGAAATTTCTTCATTTTTGCTCCAAAATAAGGGGAACTTTTGCATTTTTGCCTCCAAATAAGTGAAATTTCTTTCTTTTTCCCCCCAAACAAAGGAAATTTCTGTGTTTTTTGCCCCAAAATAAGAAAAATTTCTGACTTATTACCCTGAAATAAGTGAAATTTCTGCAAATTTGCCTAAAAATAAGGGAAATTTCTGCCTTTTGCCCCATAATATGGGGAATTTCAGCATTTTACATCAAAATAAGGGAAATTTCTGATTTTTGCACCAAAATATTAGGAATTTTTGCCTTTTTGTCCCAAAATAAAGGGAATTTCTGCTTTTTTCCCCAAAATTAGGAGAATTTCTGCAATTTTGCTCCAAAATACGGGTCATTTCTGCCTTTTTGCCAGAAATTACGTGGAATTTCTGCCTTTTTGTCCCGAAATAAGTGAAATTTCTTCAATTTTAGCCAAAAATTAGGGATTTCATCTTTTTGCCCCAAAATAAGGGGAATTTCTGCCATTTTGCCCAGAAATATTTGAAATTTCTGAAATTTTACCCCAAAATAAGGGGAATTTCTGCCTTTTTGCCCCAAATTAAGGGGATTTTCAACCTTATTACCTCAAAATAAAGGAAATTTCTGCCTTTTTGCCACAAAATATACGAAATTTCTGCCTTTTTGCCCCAAAATAAGGAAAATTTCTGCAATTTTTCCCCAAAAATAAGGGGAATTTCGCTCTTTTTGCCCGAAAATAAAGGATATTTCAGCCTTTTTACCTGAATATAAGTGATATTTCTGAAATTTTGCCCCAAAAAAATGTAAATTTTTGCAATTTTGCCCCAAAATAAAGAAAATTTCTGGAATTTTGCCCCAAAATAAGGGGAATTTCTGATTTTTGCCCTAAAATAAAGGGAATTTCTGCCATTTGCCCCAAAATTAGGGGAATTTCTGCAATTTTGCTCCAAAATACGGGGAATTTCTGCATTTTTGTCCGAAAATAAAAGGAATGCATACCTTTTTGCCATAAAAAAGTGAAATTTCTTCATTTTTGCTCTAAAATAAGGGGAATTTCTGCCTTTTTGCCTCTAAATAAGTGGAATTTCTGTCTTTTTCCCCAAAAACAAAGGGAATTTCTGTCTTTTTTGCCCCAAAATAAGGGAAATTTCTGACTTATTACCCTGAAATAAGTGAAATTTCTGCAATTTTGCCCCAAAATAAGGGGAATTTCTGCATTTTTGCTTCCAAATAAGGGGAATTTCAGACATTTAACCTAAAAATAAGGAAAATTTCTGCATTTTTGCCACAAAATATTAGGAATTTCTGCTTTTTTGCCCCAATATAAAGAAAATTTCTGCCTTTTTTCCCTGAAATAAGAGATATTTCTGCAATTTTGCTCCAAAATAAGCGGAATTTCTGAGTTTGGCCCCAAAATAAGGAGAATTTCTGTCTTTTTGCCCCAACATATAGGGAATTTCTGCCTTTTTGCCCCACAATTAGGGGAATTTCTGCAATTTTGCTCCAAAATACGGAGAATTTCTGCCTGTTTGCCCGAAAATAAGGGGAATGCATAACTTTTTGCCATATAAAAGGGAAATTTCTTTATTTTTGCTCCAAAATAAGGAAAATTTCTGCATTTTTGCCTCTAAATAAGTGGAATTTCTGTCTTTTTCTCCCAAAACTAAGGGAATTTCTGTCATTTTTGCCCCAAAATAAGAGGAATTTATGACTTATTACCCTGAAATAAGTAAAATTTCTGCAATTTTGCCCCAAAATAAGGGAAATTTCTGCCTTTTTCCTCCCAAATAAGGGGAATTTCAGCCTTTTTACCTCATAATAAGGGGAATTTCTGCAATTTTGCCTCTAAATAAGTGGAATTTCTGTCTTGTTCCCCCAAAATAAAGGGAATTTCTATCTTTTTTGCCCCAAAATTAGGAAAATTTCTGACTTATTACCCTGAAATAAGTGAAATTTCTGCAATTTTGCCTCAATATAAGGGAAATTTCTGCCTTTTTGCCCCCAAATAATGGGAATATCAGCCTTTTTACCTCAAAATAACGGGAATTTCTGAATTTTGGCACAAAATATTAGGAATTTCTGCCTTTTTTCCCCAAAATAAGGAAAATCTCTGCTTTTTCTCTGAAATAAGTAAAATTTCTGCAATTTTGCACGAAAATAAGTGAAATTTCTGCAATTTTGCCCCAAAATAAGGGTAATTTCTGGAATTTTGCCCCAAAATAAGTGAAATTTCTGAGTTTTGCCACAAAATAAGGAGAATTTCTGCCTTTTTGCCCCACAATTAGTGAAATTTTTGCAATTTTGCCCTAAAATAAAAGAAATTTTTGCAATTTTTCCCCATAATAAGGGAAATTTCTGCAATTTTGCCCCAAAATAAGCGGAATTTCTGATTTTTGCCCCACAATTAGGGAAATTTCTGCAATTTTGCCCCAAAATAAGGGAAATTTCTGCCTTTTGCCCCACAATATGGAGAATTTCTACCTTTTTGTCCGAAAATAAGAAGAATGCATACATTTTGCCATAAAAAAGGGAAATTTCGTCATTTTTGCTCCAAAATAAGGGGAACTTTTGCGTTTTTGCCTCCAAATAAGTGGAATTTCTGTCTTTTTCCCCCAAAACAAAGGAAATTTCTGTCTTTTTTGCCCCAAAATAAGAAAAATTTCTGAATTATTACTCTGAAATAAGTGAAATTTCTGCAAATTTGCCCCAAAATAAGGGAAATTTCTGCCTTTTGCCCCAAAATATGGGGAATTTTAGCATTTTACATCAAAATAAGGGAAATTTCTGATTTTTGAACCAAAATATTAGGAATTTTTGCCTTTTTGCCCCAAAATAAAGGGAATTTCTTCATTTTTGCACCAATATTAGGGGAATTTCTGCAATTTTGCTCCAAAATACGGGTCATTTCTGCCTTTTTGCCCGAAATTAAGTGGAATTTCTCCCTTTTTGTCCCGAAATAAGTGAAATTTCTTTAATTTTAGCCAAAAATTAGGGATTTCATCTTTTTGCCCCAATATAAGGGGAATTTCTGCCATTTTGCCCAGAAATATTTGAAATTTCTGAAATTTTACCCCAAAATAAGGGGTATTTCTGCCTTTTTGCCCCAAATAAGGGGAATTTCAACCTTATTATCTCAAAATAAGAGAAATTTCTGCCTTTTTGCCACAAAATATACTGAATTTCTGCCTTTTTGCCCCAAAATAAGGAAAATTTCTTCAATTTTTCCCCAAAATAAGGGGAATTTCTCCATTTTTGCCCAAAAATAAAGGAAATTTCAGCCTTTTTACCTGAAAATAAGTGAAATTTCTGCAATTTTGCCCCAAATAACGGAAATTTTTGCAATTTTGCCCCAAAATAAGGTAAATTCCTGCAATTTTGCCCCAAAATAAAAAAAAATTCTGGAATTTTGCCCCAAAATAAGGGGAATTTCTGATTTTTGCCCCAAAATAAAGGGAATTTCTGCCTTTTGCCCCAAAATTAGGAGAATTTCTGCAATTTTGCTCCAAAATACGGGGAATTTCTGCCTTTTTGCCCGAAAATAAGGGGAATGCATACCTTTTTGCCATAAAAAAGTGAAATTTCTTCATTTTTGCTCCAAAATAAGGGGAATTTCTGCCTTTTTGCCTCTAAATAAGTGGAATTTCTGTCTTTTTCCCCCAAAACAAAGGGAATTTCTGTCTTGTTTGCCCCAAAATAAGGGGAATTTCTTACTTATTACCCTGAAATAAGTGAAATTTCTGCAATTTTGCCCCAACATATAGGAAATTTCTGCCTTTTTGCCCCCAAATAAGGGGATTTCAGCATTTTTACCTCAAAATAAGAATTTCTGCATTTTTGACACAAAATATTAGGAATTTCTGCATTTTTGCCCCAAAATAAGGAAAATTTCTGCCTTTTTCCCTGAAATACGGGAAATTTCTGCAATTTTGCCCCAAAATAAGTGAAATTTCTGCAATTTTGCCCCAAAATAAGGGAAATTTCTGCATCTTTGCTTCCAAATAAGGGGAATTTCAGCCTTTTAACCTAAAAATAAAGGGAATTTCTACATTTTTGCCAAAAAATATTAGGAATTTCTGCCTTTTTGCCCCAATATAAGGAAAATTTCTGCCTTTTTTCCCTGAAATAAGAGATATTTCTTCAATTTTGCTCCAAAAAAGTGGAATTTCTGAGTTTTGCCCCAAAATAAGGAGAATTTCTGTCTTTTTGCCCCACAATTAGGGGAATTTCTGCAATTTTGCTGCAAAATACGGGGAATTTCTGCCTTTTTGCCAGAAAATAAGGGGAATGCATACCTTTTTGCCATATAAAAGGGAAATTTCTTCATTTTTTCCCCAAAATAAGGAAAATTTCTGCCTTTTTGCTTCTAAATAAGTGGAATTTCTGTCTTTTTCCCCCAAAACAAAGGGAATTTCTGTCTTTTTTGCCCCATAATAAAAGGAATTTCTGACTTATTACCCTGAAATAAGTAAAATTTCTGCAATTTTGCCCCAAAATAATGGGAAATTTCTGCCTTTTTCTTCCCAAATAAGGGGAATTTCAGCCTTTTTCCCTCATAATAAGGGGAATTTCTGCATTTTTGCCTCTAAATAAGTGGAATTTCTGTCTTTTTCCCCCAAAACAAAGGGAATTTCTGTCTTTTTTGCCCCAAAATAAGAATAATTTCTGACTTATTACCCTGAAATAAGTGAAATTTCTGCAATTTTGCCCCAATATAAGGGAAATTTCTGCCTCTTTGCCCCCAAATAAGGGGAATTTCAGCCTTTTTACCTCAAAATAAGGGGAATTTCTGAATTTTGGCACAAAATATTAGGAATTTCTGCACTTTTGCCCCAAAATAGGAAAAATTTCTGCCTTTTTTCTCTGAAATAAGTGAAATTTCTGCAATTTTCCACCAAAATAAGTGAAATTTCTGCAATTTTGCCCCAAAATAAGGGAAATTTCTGAATTTTTGCCCTAAAATAAGTGAAATTTCTGAGTTTTGCCCCAAAATAAAGAGAATTTCTGCCTTTTTGCCC
Organism: Micromys minutus; assembly: GCF_963924665.1. NCBI lineage: Eukaryota > Metazoa > Chordata > Mammalia > Rodentia > Muridae > Micromys > Micromys minutus. Next base: position 85,899 of record NW_027667692.1, on the reverse strand, counting down.
CACAATTAGTGAAATTTCTGCAATTTTGCCCTAAAATAAAAGAAATTTTTGCAATTTTTCCCCATAATAAGGGAAATTTCTACAATTTTGCCCCAAAATAAGTAAAAGTTCTGATTTTTTTTCCCACAATTAGGGAAATTTCTGCAATTTTGCCCCAAAATAAGGGGAATTTCTGTCTTTTGCCCCAAAATATGGGGAATTTCTGCCTTTTTGTCCGAAAATAAAAAGAATGCATACCTTTTTGCCATAAAAAAGGGAAATTTTGTCATTTTTGCTCAAAAATAAGGGGAACTTTTGCATTTTTGCCTCCAAATAAGTGGAATTTCTGTCTTTTTCCCCCAAAACAAAGGAAATTTCTGTCTTTTTTGCCCCAAAATATGAAAAATTTCTGACTTATTACCCTGAAATAAGTGAAATTTCTGCAAATTTGCCCCAAAATAAGAGAAATTTCTGCCTTTTGCCCCAAAATATGGGGAATTTCAGCATTTTACATCAAAATAAAGGAAATTTCTGATTTTTGCACCAAAATATTAGGAATTTCTGCCTTTTTGCTTCTAAATAAGTGGAATTTCTGTCTTTTTCCCTCAAAACAAAGGGAATTTCTGTCTTTTTTGCCCCAAAATAAAGAAAATTTCTGAGTTATTACCCTGAAATAAGAGAAATTTCTGCAATTTTGCCCCAATATAAGGGAAATTTCTGCTTTTTTGCCCCCAAATAAGGGTAATTTCAGCCTTTTTACCTCAAAATAATAGGAATTTCTGAAGTTTGGCACAAAATATTAGGAATTTCTGGTTTTTGCCCCAAAATAAAGAAAATTTCTGCCTATTTTCTGTGATATAAATGAAATTTCTGCAATTTTGCCCCAAAATAAGTGAAATTTCTGCAATTTTTTTCAAAATATGGAAAATTTCTGGAATTTTGCCCCCAAATAAGTGGAATTTCTGAGTTTTTCCGCAAAATAAAAAGAATTTCTGCCTTTTTGCCCACAATTAGTGAAATTTCTGCAATTTTGCCCTAAAATAAAAGAAATTTTTGCAATTTTTTCCCATAATAAAGGAAATTTCTGCAATTTTGCCCCAAAATAAGGGGAATTTCTTTTTTTGCCCCACAATTAGGGAAATTTCTGTAATTTTTCCCCAAAATAAGGAAAATTTCTGTTTTTTTGCCCCCAAATAAGGGAAATTTCTGCAATTTTGCCCTAAAAAAAGGGGAATTTCTGCCTTTTGCCCCAAAATAAGGAGAATTTCTGCCTTTTTGGCCCTAAAATAAAGAAAATTACTGTATTTTTTACCCCAACATTAGGTGAATTTCTGCAATTTTGCTCCAAAATACAGGGATTTTCTGCTTTTTTCGCCGAAAATAAAGGAAATTTCTGCCATTTTGCTGCGAAATAAGTGAAATTTCTGCAGTTTTCCCTTAAAATAAGGGGAATTAATGCCTTTTTGCCCCAAAATTAGGGGAATTTTTGCAATTTTGCTACAAAATATGGGGAATTTCTGCCTTTTTGCCCGAAAATAAAGGGAATATTTACCTTTTTGTCGTAAAAACATGAAATTTCTTCATTTTTGCCCCAAAATAAGGGATTTTCTGCCTTTTTAACTCAAAATAAGTGCAATTTCTCCCTTTTCCCCAAAAATAAACGAAATTTTTGTCTTTTTGCACAAAAATAAGGAAAATTTCTGACTTTTTGCCCGAAAATAAGGGGAATTTCAGCCTTTTTACCTCATAATAAGGGGAATTTCTGCCTTTTTGCCCCAAAATATGGGGAATTTCTGCCTTTTTGCCCCAAAATAAAAATTTCTGCAATTTTGTACCAAAATAAAAGAAATTTCTACCTTTTTGCCCCAAAATAAGAAAATTTCTGCCTTTTTTCTGAAATAAGTGAAATTTCTGCAATTTTGCCCCAAAATTAGGGAAATTTCTGCAATTTTGCCCCAATGTGAAGGAAATTTCTGCAATTTTGCCACAAAATAAGAAGAATTTCTGACTTTATGCTCCCGAAAAAAGGAGATTTTCTGTCTTTTTGCCCCAAAATAAAGAGAATTTCTGCCTTTTTCCCGAAAATTATGAGAATTTCTGCAATTTTGCTTCAAAATACAGTTAATTTCTGCCTTTTAGCCCCAACATATAGGTAATTTCTGCATTTTCCCCCAATATTTGGAAATTTCTGCATTTTACCTCTAAATAAGGGGAATTTCTGCATTTTACTTCAAAATAAGAAAAATTTCTGCCTTTTGCCCCAAAATATGGGGAATTTCTGCCTTTTTGTTCCAAAATAAAAAAAATTTCTTCAATTTTGTGCCATAATAAAAGAAATTTCTCCTTTTTGCCCCAAAATAAGGGGAATTTCTGACTTTTTGCCTTGAAGTAAATGAAATTTCTGCAATTTTGCCCAAAAATAAGAGAAATTTGTGCCTTTTGGCCCCAAAATAAAGGGAATTTCTGCCTTTTGCCCCAAAATATGGGGAATTTCCGCCTTTTTGCCGAAAATAAGAAGAATGCATACCTTTTTGCCATAAAAAAGGGAAATTTCTTCATTTTTGCTCCAAAATAAGGGGAATTTCTGCTTTTTTGCCTCTAAATAAGTGGAATTTCTGTCTTTTTCCCCCAAAACAAAGGGAATTTCTGTCTTTTTTGCCCCAAAATAAGGAAAATTTCTGAGTTATTACCCTGAAATAAGTGAAATTTCTGCAATTTTGCCCCAATATAATGGAAATTTTTGCCTTTTGCACCCAAATAAGGGGAATTTCAGCGTTTTTACCTCAAAATAAGGGGAATTTCTGAATTTTAGCACAAAATATTAGGAATTTCTGCCTTTTTGCCCCAAAATAAGGAAAATTTCTGCCTTTTTTCTCTGAAATAAGTGAAATTTCTGCAATTTTGCCCCAAAATAAGTGACATTTCTGCAATTTTGCCACAAAAAAAAAGAAATTTCTGAAATTTTGCCCCAAAATAAGTGGAATTTCTGAGTTTTGCCCCAAAATAAGGAGAATTTCTGCCTTTTTGCCCCACAATTAGTGAAATTTCTGCAATTTTGCCCTAAAATAAAAGAAATTTTTGCAATTTTTCCCCATAATAAGGGGAATTTCTACAATTTTGCCCCAAAATAAGAGGAATTTCTGATTTTTGCCCCACAATTAATGAAATTTCTGCAATTTTGCCCCAAAATAAGGGGAATTTCTGCCTTTTGCCCCAAAATATGGGGAATTTCTGCCTTTTTGTCTGAAAATAAGAAGAATGCATACCTTTTTGCCATAGAAAAAGGAAATTTCTTCATTTCTTCATTGAAATTTCTTAAATTTTATTCCAAAATAAGGGGAATTTCTGCCTTTTTGCCCCAAAATATGGGGAATTTCAACCTTATTACCTCAAAGTAAATTTCTGCCTTTTTTCCCTGAAATAAGTGAAATTTCTGCAATTTTGCCCCAAAATAAGTGAAATTTCTCCAATTTTGCCCCAAAATAAAAGAAATTTCTGCAATTTTGCCCCAAAATAAGGGAAATTTCTGGAATTTTGCCCCAAAATAAGTGGAATTTCTGAGTTTTGCCATAAAATAAGGAGAATTTCTGTATTTTTGACCCAACATATAGATAATTTCTGCCTTTTTGCCCCACAATTAGGGGAATTTCTGTAATTTTGCTCCAAAATACGAGGAATTTCTGCCTTTTTGCACTAAAATAAGGGGAATGCATAACTTTTTGCTATAAAAAAGGGAATTTTTTTCATTTTTGCTCCAAAATAAGGGGAATTTTTGCCTTTTTGCCTCTAAATAAGTGGAATTATTGTCTTTTTCCCCCAAAGCAAAAAGAATTTCTGCCTTTTTTGCCCCAAAATAAGGAAAATTTCTGACTTATTACCCTGAAATAACTGAAATTTCTGCAATTTTGTCCCAATATAATAAAAATTTCTGCATTTGCCCCTAAATAAGGGAAATTTCAGTCTTTTTACATCAAAATAAAAAGAATTTCTGAATTTTGGCACAAAATATTAGGAATTTCTGCATTTTTGCCCCAAAATAAGGAAAATTTCTGCCTTTTTTCTCTGAAATAAGTGAAATTTCTGCAATTTTGCACCAAAATAAGTGAAATTTCTGCAATTTTGCCCCAAAATAAAAGAAATTTCTGGAATTTTGAACCAAAATAAGTGGAATTTCTGAGTTTTGCCCAAAAATAAGGAGAATTTCTGCCTTTTTGCCCCACAATTAGTGAAATTTCTGCAATTTTTACCTAAAATTAAAGAAATTTTTGCAATTTTTCCCCATAATAAGAGAAATTTTTGCAATTTTGCTCCAAAATAAAAGGAATTTCTAATTTTTGCCCCACAATTAGGGAAATTTCTGCAATTTTGCACCAAAATAAGGGGAATTTCTCCCTTTTGCCCCAAAATATGGGAAATTCTGCCTTTTTGTCCAAAAATAAGAAGAATGCATACCTTTTTGCCATAGAAAAGGGAAATTTCTTCATTTTTGCTCCAAAATAAGGGGAACTTTTGCGTTTTTGCCTCCAAATAAGTGGAATTTCTGTATTTTTCCCCCAAAACAAAGGAAATTTCTGTCTTTTTTGCCCCAAAATAAAAAAATTCTGACTTATTACCCTGAAATAAGTGAAATTTCTGCAAATTTGCCCCAAAATAAGGAAAATTTCTGCCTTTTGCCCTAAAATATGGGGAATTTCAGCATTTTACATCAAAATAAGGGAAATTTCAGATTTTTGCACAAAAATAATAGGAATTTCTGCCTTTTTCCCCAAAATAAAGGCAATTTCTTCATTTTTGCACCAATATTAGAGGAATTTCTGCAATTTTGCTCCAAAATACGGGTCATTTCTGCCTTTTTGCCCGAAATTAAGTGGAATTTCTGCCTTTTTGTCCCGAAATAAGTGAAATTTCTTCAATTTTAGCCAAAAATTAAGGATTTCATTTTTTGCCCAAAATAAGGGGAATTTCTGCCATTTTGCCCAGAAATATTTGAAATTTCTGAAATTTTACCCCAAAATAAGGGGAATTTCTGCATTTTTGCCCCAAAATAAAAGGAATTTCAACCTTATTATTTCAAAATAAGGGAAATTTCTGCCTTTTTGCCACAAAATATATGGAATTTCTGCCTTTTTGCCCCAAAATAAAGAAAATTTCTGCAATTTTTCCCCAAAATAAGGGGAATTTCTCTCTTTTTGCTCCAAAATAAAGGAAATTTCAGGCTTTTTACCTGAAAATAAGTGAAATTTCTGCAATTTTGCCCCAAATAAGGGAAATTTCTGCAATTTTGCACCAAATTAAGGTAAATTCCTGCAATTTTGCTCCAAAATAAAAAAAAAATTCGGGAATTTTGCCCCAAAATAAGGGGAATTTCTGATTTTTGCCCCAAAATAAAGGGAATTTCTGCCTTTTGCCCCAAAATTAGGGGAATTTCTGCAATTTTGCTCCAAAATACGGGGAATTTCTGCCATTTTGCCCAGAAATATTTGAAATTTCTGAAATTTTACCCTAAAATAAGGGGAATTTCTGCATTTTTGCCCCAAAATAAGGGGAATTTCAACCTTATTACCTCAAAATAAGGAAAATTTCTGCCTTTTTGCCCCAAAATAAAGAAAATTTCTGCAATTTTTCCACAAAATAAGGGGAATTTCTTCCTTTTTGCCCCAAAACAAAGGAAATTTCAACCTTTTTACCTGAAAATAAGTGAAATTTCTGCAATTTTGCCCCAAATAAGGGAAATTTCTGCAATTTTACCTTAAAATAAGGTAAATCCTGCAATTTTGCCCCAAAATAATGAAAATTTCTGGAATTTTGCCCCAAAATAAGGAGAATTTCTGATTTTTGCCCCCAAAATATCGGGAATTTATGCCTTTTGCCCCAAAATTGTGGGAATTTCTGCAATTTTGCTCCAAAATACGGGGAATTTCTGCCTTTTTGCCCGAAAATAAGGAGAATGCATACCTTTTTGCCATAAAAAAGTGAAATTTCTTTATTTTTGCTCCAAAATAAAAAAAATTTCTGCCTTTTTGCCTCTAAATATGTGGAATTTCTGTCTTTTTCCCCCAAAACAAAGAGAATTTCTGTCTTTTTTGCCTCAAAATAAGGGGAATTTCTGACTTATTACCCTGAAATAAGTGAAATTTCTGCAATTTTGCCCCAAAATAAGTAGAATTTCTGAGTTTTGCCCCAAAATAAGGAGAATTTCTGTATTTTTGCCCCAACTTATAGGGAATTTCTGCCTTTTTGCCTGACAATTAGGGGAATTTCTGCAATTTTGCTCCAAAATACGGGGAATTTTTTCCTTTTTGCCCGAAAATATGGGGAATGCATAACTTTTTGCCATATAAAAGGGATATTTCTTTATTTTTGCTCCATAATAAAGGAATTTCTTCCTTTTTGCCTCCAAATAAGTGGAATTTGTGTCTTTTTCCCCCAAAACAAAAAAAAATTTCTCATTTTTGCCCTTAAATAAGGGAAATTTCTGACTTATTACCCGGAAATAAATAAATTTTCTGCAATTTTGCCCCAATATAAGGGAAATCTCTGCCTTTTTTCCCCCAAATAAGGGGAATTTCAGCCTTTTTACCTCATAATAAGGGGAATTTCTGCATTTTTGCCTCTAAATAAGTGGAATTTCTGTCTTTTTCCCCCAAAACAAAGGGAATTTCTGTCTTTTTTGCCCCAAAATAAGGAAAATTTCAGACTTATTACCCTGAAATAACTGAAATTTCTGCAATTTTGCCCCAATATAAGGGAAATTTCTGCCTTTTTGCCCCCAAATAAGGAAAATTTCAGCCTTTTTACCTAAAAATAAGGGGAATTTCTGAATTTTGGCACAAAATATTAGGAATTTCTGCATTTTTGCCCCAAAATAAGGAAAATTTCTGCCTTTTTTCACTGAAATAAATGAAATTTCTGCAATTTTGCACCAAAATAATTGAAATTTCTGCAATTTTGCCCCAAAATAAGGGAAATTTCTGGAATTTTGCCCCAAAATAAGTGGAATTTCTGAGTTTTGCCCCAAAATAAAGAGAATTTCTGTCTTTTTGCCCCAACATATAGAAAATTTCTGCCTTTTTGCCCCACAAGTAGTGAAATTTCTGCAATTTTCCCCTAAAATAATAGAAATTTCTGCAATTTTTCCCCATAATAAGGGAAATTTCTGCAATTTTGCCCCAAAATAAGGAGAATTTCTGTTTTTTGCCCCAAAATTAGGGAAATTTCTGCAATTTTGCCCCAAAATAATGGAAATTTCTGCCTTTTGCCCCAAAATATTGGGAATTTCTGCCTTTTTGTCTGAAAATAAGAAGAATGCATACCTTTTTGCCATAAAAAAGGAAATTTCTTCTTTTTTGCTTTAAAATGAGGGGAACTTTTGCCTTTTTGCCTCTAAATAAGTGGAATTTCTGTCTTTTTCCCCCAAAACAAATGAAATTTCTGTCTTTTTTGCCCCAAAATAAGAAAAATTTCTGACTTATTACCCTGAAATAAGTGAAATTTCTGCAAATTTGCACCAAAATAAGGGAAATTTCTGCCTTTTGCCCCAAAATATGGGGAATTTCAGCATTTTACATCAAAATAAGGGAAATTTCTGATTTTTGCCCCAAAATATGGAGAATTTCTGCCTTTTTGCCTCAAAATAAAGGGAATTTCTGCATTTTTCACCAATAATGGGGGAATTTCTGCAATTTTACTCCAAAATACGAGTCATTTCTGCCTTTTTGCATGAAATTAAGTGGAATTTCTGCCTTTATGTCCCGAAATAAGTGAAATTTCTTCAATTTTATCCAAAAATTAAGGATTTCATATTTTTGTCCCAAAATGAGGGGAATTTCTGCCATTTTGCCCTGAAATATTTGAAATTTCTGAAATTTTACCCCAAAATAAAGGGAATTTCTGCCTTTTTTCCTCTAAATAAGTGGAATTTCTGTCTTTTTCCCCCAAAACAAAGGGAATTTCTGTCTATTTTGCCCCAATATAAGAAAAATTTCTGCCTTTTTTCCCTGAAATAAAAGATATTTCTGCAATTTTGCCCCAAAATAAGTGGAATTTCTGAGTTTTGCCCAAAATAAAAAGAATTTCTGCCTTTTTGCTCCACAATTAGTGAAATTTCTGCAATTTTGCCCTAAAATAAAAGAAATTTCTGAAATTTTTCCCCATAATAATGGAAATTTCTGCAATTTTGCCACAAAATAAGGGGAATATCTGTTTTTTGTCCCACAATTAGGGAAATTTCTGCAATTTTGCCCAACAATTAGGGAAATTTCTGCAATTTTGCCCCAAAATAAGGGGAATTTCTGCCTTTTACCCCAAAATATAGGGAATTTCTGCCTTTTTGTCCGAAAATAAGAAGAATGCATACTTTTTTGCCATAAAAAAAGGAAATTTCTTCATTTTTTCTCCTAAATAAGGGGAACTTTTGCCTTTTTGCCTCTAAATAAGTGGAATTTCTGTCTTTTTCCCCCAAAACAAATGAATTTTCTGTATTTTTTGCCCCAAAATAAGAAAAATTTCGAACTTATTACCCTGAAATAAGTGAAATTTCTGCAAATTTGCCCCAAAATAAGAGAAATTTCTGCCTTTTGCCCCAAAATATGGGGAATTTCAGCATTTTACATCAAAATAAGGGAAATTTCTGATTTTTGCACCAAAATATGGAGAATTTCTGCCTTTTTGCCCCAAAATAAAGGGAATTTCTGCATTTTTGCACCAATATTAGGGGAATTTCTGCAATTTTGCTCCAAAATACGGGTCATTTCTGCCTTTTTGCCCGAAATTAAGTGGAATTTCATCCTTTTTGTCCCGAAATAAGTGAAATTTCTTCAATTTTTGCCAAAAATTAGGGATTTCATCTTTTTGCCCCAAAATGAGGGGAATTTCTGAATTTTGCCCTGAAATATTTGAAATTTCTGAAATTTTACCCCAAAATAAGGGGAATTTCTGCGTTTTTGCCTCTAAATAAGTGGAATTTCAGTCTTTTTCCCCCAGAACAAAGGGAATTTCTGTTTATTTTGCCCCAATATAATGAAAATTTCTGCCTTTTTTCCCTGAAATAAATAATATTTCTGCAATTTTGCCCCAAAATAAGTGGAATTTCTGAGTTTTGCCACAAAATAAGGAGAATTTTGTTTTTTTGCCCCAACATATAGGGAATATCTGCCTTTTTGCCCCACAATTAGGGGAATTTCTGGAATTTTGCTCCAAAATACGGGGAATTTCTGCCTTTTTGCCCGAAAATAAGGGGAATGCATACCTTTTTGCCATATAAAAGGGAAATTTCTTCATTTTTGCTCCAAAATAAGAAGTATTTCTGCCTTTTTGCCTCTAAATAAGTGGAATTTCTGTTTTTTTCCCTCAAAACAAAGGGAATTTCTGTATTTTTTGCCCCAAAGTAAGGGAAATTTCTGACTTATTACCCTGAAATAAGTAAAATTTTTGCAATTTTGCCCCAAAATAAAGGAAATTTCTGCCTTTTTGCCCCCAAATAAGGAAAATTTCAGCATTTTTTACCTACAAATAAGTGGAATTTCTGAATTTTTGCACAAAATATTAGTAATTTCTGCCTTTTTGCCCCAAAATAAGGAAAATTTCTGCCTTTATTCTCTGAAATAAGTGAAATTTCTGCAATTATGCCACAAAATAAGTGAAATTTCTGCAATTTTGCCCTAAAATAAGGGAAATTTCTGGAATTTTGCCCCAAAATAAGTGGAATTTCTTAGTTTTGCCCCCAAATAAGGAGAATTTCTGCTTTTTTGCCCCACAATTAGTGAAATTTCTGCAATTTTGCCCTAAAATAAAAGAAATTTATGCAATTTTTCCCCATAATAAGGGAAATATCTGCAATTTTGCCCCAAAATAATGGGAATTTCTGTTTTTTGCCCCACAATTAGGGAAATTTCTGCAATTTTGCCCCAAAATAAGAGAAATTTCTGCCTTTTTGCCCCCAAATAAGAAAAATGTAAGCCTTTTTACTTCAAAATAAGGAGAATTTCTGCATTTTTGCTACAAAATATTAGGAATTTCTGCCTTTATGCCCCAAAATAAAGAAAATTTCTGCCTTTTTTCTCTGAAATAAGTGAAATTTCTGCAATTTTGCCCCAAATAAGTTGAATTTCTGAGTTTTGCCCTAAAATAAGGAGAATTTCTATCTTTTTGCCCCAACATATAAGGAATTTCTGCCTTTCTGCCGCACAATTAGGGGAATTTCTGCAATTTTGCTAAAAATATGGGGAATTTCTGCCTTTTTGCCCGAAATTAAGGGGAATGCATATTTTTTTGCCATATAAAAGGGAAATTTCCTCATTTTTGCTCCAAAATAAGGGGAATTTCTGCCTTTTTTCCTCTAAATAAGTGGAATTTCTGTATTTTTCCCCCAAAACAAAGGGAATTTCTGTCTTTTTTGCCCCAAAATAAGGGGAATTTCTAACTCATTACCCTCAAATAAGTGAAATTTCTGCAATTTTGTCCCAATATAAGGGAAATTTCTGCCTTTTTGCTCTCAAATAAGAAGAATTGCAGCCTTTATACCTCAAAATAAGGGGAATTTCTGCATTTTTGCCACAAAATATATGGAATTTCTGCCTTTTTGCCCCATAATAAGAAAAATTTCTTCAATTTTGCCCCAAATAAGGGAAATTTCTGCAATTTTACCTTAAAATAAGGTAAATCCTGCAATTTTGCCCCAAAATAAAGAAAATTTCTGGAATTTTGCCCCAAAATAAGGGGAATTTCTGATTTTTGCCCCAAAATATCGGGAATTTATGCCTTTTGCCCCAAAATTATGGGAATTTCTGCAATTTTGCTCCAAAATACTGGGAATTTCTGCTTTTTTGCCCGAAAATAAGGAGAATGCATACCTTTTTGCCATAAAAAAGTGAAATTTCTTTATTTTTGCTCCAAAATAAAAAAAAATTCTGCCTTTTTGCCTCTAAATAAGTGGAATTTCTGTCTTTTTCCCCCAAAACAAAGAGAATATCTATCTTTTTTGCCTCAAAATAAGGGGAATTTCTGACTTATTACCCTGAAATAAGTGAAATTTCTGCAATTTTGCCCCAAAATAAGTGGAATTTCTGAGTTTTGCCCCAAAATAAAGAGAATTTCTGTCTTTTTGCCCCAACTTATAGGGAATTTCTGCATTTTTGCCCCACAATTAGGGGAATTTCTGCAATTTTGCTCCAAAATACGGGGAATTTTTGCCTTTTTGCCCAAAAATATGGGGAATGCATAACTTTTTGCCATATAAAAGGGAAATTTCTTTATTTTTGCTCCAAAATAAAAGGAATTTCTGCCTTTTTGCCTCCAAATAAGTGGAATTTGTGTCTTTTTCCCCCAAAACAAAAAAAATTTCTCATTTTTGCCCCTAAATAAGGGAAATTTCTGACTTATTACCCGGAAATAAATAAATTTTCTGCAATTTTGCCCCAAAATAAGGGAAATCTCTGCCTTTTTGCCCCCAAATAAGGGGAATTTCAGCCTTTTTACCTCATAATAAGGGGAATTTCTGCATTTTTGCCTCTAAATAAGTGGAATTTCTGTCTTTTTCCCCCAAAACAAAGTGAATTTCTGCCTTTTTTGCCCCAAAATAAGGAAAATTTCAGACTTATTACCCTGAAATAACTGAAATTTCTGCAATTTTGCCCCAATATAAGGGAAATTTCTGCCTTTTTGCCCCCAAATAAGGAAAATTTCAGCATTTTTACCTAAAAATAAGGGGAATTTCTGAATTTTGGCACAAAATATTAGGAATTTCTGCATTTTTGCCCCAAAATAAGGAAAATTTCTGCCTTTTTTCTCTGAAATAAATGAAATTTCTGCAATTTTGCACCAAAATAAGTGAAATTTTTGGAATTTTCCCCAAAATAAGGGAAATTTCTGGAATTTTGCCCCAAAATAAGTGGAATTTCTGAGTTTTGCCCCAAAATAAAGAGAATTTCTGTCTTTTTGCCCCAACATATAGAAAATTTCTGCCTTTTTGCACCACAAGTAGTGAAATTTCTGCAATTTTCCCCTAAAATAATAGAAATTTCTGCAATTTTTCCCCATAATAAGGGAAATTTCTGCAATTTTGCCCCAAAATAAGGAGAATTCTGTTTTTTGCCCCAAAATTAGGGAAATTTCTGCAATTTTGCCCCAAAATAATGGAAATTTTTGCCTTTTGCCCCAAAATATTGGGAATTTCTGCCTTTTTGTCTGAAAATAAGAAGAATTCATAACTTTTTGCCATAAAAAAAGAAATTTCTTCTTTTTTGCTTTAAAATAAGGGAAACTTTTGCCTTTTTGCCTCTAAATAAGTGGAATTTCTGTCTTTTCCCCCCAAAACAAATGAAATTTCTGTCTTTTTTGCCCCAAAATAAGAAAAATTTCTGACTTATTACCCTGAAATAAGTGAAATTTCTGCAAATTTGCACCAAAATAAGGGAAATTTCTGCCTTTTGCCCCAAAATATGGGGAATTCCAGCATTTTACATCAAAATAAGGGAAATTTCTGATTTTTGCACAAAAATATGGAGAATTTCTGCCTTTTTGCCTCAAAATAAAGGGAATTTCTGCATTTTTCACCAATATTGAGGGAATTTCTGCAATTTTACTCCAAAATACGAGTCATTTCTGCCTTTTTGCATGAAATAAATTTGAATTTCTGCCTTTATGTCCCGAAATAAGTGAAATTTCTTCAATTTTATCCAAAAATTAAGGATTTCATCTTTTTGTCCCAAAATGAGGGGAATTTCTGCCAGTTTGCCCTGAAATATTTGAAATTTCTGAAATTTTACCCCAAAATAAAGGGAATTTCTGCCTTTTTTATTCTAAATAAGTGGAATTTCTGTCTTTTTCCCCCAAAACAAAGGGAATTTCTGTCTATTTTGCCCCAATATAATGAAAATTTCTGCCTTTTTTCCCTGAAATAAAAGATATTTCTGCAATTTTGCCCCAAAATAAGTGGAATTTCTGAGTTTTGCCACAAAATAAGGAGAATTTTGGTTTTTTGCCCCAACATATAGGGAATATCTGCCTTTTTGCCCCACAATTAGGGGAATTTCTGGAATTTTGCTCCAAAATACTGGGAATTTCTGCCTTTTTGCCCGAAAATAAGGGGAATGCATACCTTTTTGCCATATAAAAGGGAAATTTCTTCATTTTTGCTCCAAAATAAGAAGTATTTCTGCCTTTTTGCCTCTAAATAAGTGGAATTTCTGTCTTTTTCCCTCAAAACAAAGGGAATTTCTGTATTTTTTGCCCCAAAATAAGGGAAATTTCTGACTTATTACCCTGAAATAAGTAAAATTTTTGCAATTTTTCCCCAAAATAAAGGAAATTTCTGCCTTTTTGCCCCAAAATAAGGAAAATTTCAGCCTTTTTACCTACAAATAAGGGGAATTTCTGAATTTTGGCACAAAATATTAGTAATTTCTGCCTTTTTGCCCCAAAATAAGGAAAATTTTTGCCTTTATTCTCTGAAATAAGTGAAATTTCTGCAATTATGCCACAAAATAAGTGATATTTCTGCAATTTGGCCTTAAAATAAGGGAAATTTCTGGAATTTTGCCCCAAAATAAGTGGAATTTCTTAGTTTTGCCCCCAAATAAGGAGAATTTCTGCTTTTTTGCCCCACAATTAGTGAAATTTCTGCAATTTTGCCCTAAAATAAAAGAAATTTATGCAATTTTTCCCCATAATAAGGGAAATATCTGCAATTTTGCCCCAAAATAATGGGAATTTCTGTTTTTTGCCCCACAATTAGGGAAATTTCTGCAATTTTGCCCCAAAATAAGAGAAATTTCTGCCTTTTTGCCCCCAAATAAGAAAAATTTAAGCCTTTTTACTTCAAAATAAGGGGAATTTCTGCATTTTTGCTACAAAATTTTAGGAATTTCTGCCTTTATGCCCCAAAATAAAGAAAATTTCTGCCTTTTTTCTTTGAAATAAGTGAAATCTGCAATTTTGCCCCAAATAGGTTGAATTTCTGAGTTTTGCCCTAAAATAAGGAGAATTTCTATCTTTTTGCCTCAACATATAGGGAATTTCTGCCTTTCTGCCGCACAATTAGGGGAATTTCTGCAATTTTGCTAAAAATATGGGAAATTTCTGCCTTTTTGCCCTAAATTAAGGGGAATGCATATTTTTTTTCCATATAAAAGGGAAATTTCCTCATTTTTGCTCCAAAATAAGGGGAATTTCTGCCTTTTTTCCTCTAAATAAGTGGAATTTCTGTTTTTTTCCCCCAAAACAAAGGGAATTTCTGTCTTTTTTGCCCCAAAATAAGGGGAATTTCTGACTCATTACCCTCAAATAAGTGAAATTTCTGCAATTTTGTCCCAATATAAGGGAAATTTCTGCCTTTTTGCTTTCAAATAAGAAGAATTGCAGCCTTTATAACTCAAAATAAGGGGAATTTCTGCATTTTTGCCACAAAATATATGGAATTTCTGCTTTTTTGCCCCATAATAAAAAAAATTTCTGCAATTTTGCCCCAAATAAGGGAAATTTCTGCAATTTTACATTAAAATAAGATAAATCCTGCAATTTTGCCCCAAAATAAAGAAAATTTCTGGAATTTTGCCCCAAAATAAGGGGAATTTCTGATTTTTGCCCCAAAATATCGGGAATTTATGCCTTTTGCCCCAAAATTATGGGAATTTCTGCAATTTTGCTCCAAAATACTGGGAATTTCTGCTTTTTTGCCCGAAAATAAGGAGAATGCATACCTTTTTGCCATAAAAAAGTGAAATTTCTTTATTTTTGCTCCAAAATAAAAAAAAATTTCTGCCTTTTTGCCTCTAAATAAGTGGAATTTCTGTCTTTTTCCCCCAAAACAAAGAGAATATCTGTCTTTTTTGCCTCAAAATAAGGGGAATTTCTGACTTATTACCCTGAAATAAGTGAAATTTCTGCAATTTTGCCCCAAAATAAGTGGAATTTCTGAGTTTTGCCCCAAAATAAGGAGAATTTCTGTCTTTTTGCCCCAACTTATAGGGAATTTCTGCCTTTTTGCCCCACAATTAGGGGAATTTCTGCAATTTTGCTCCAAAATACGGGGAATTTTTGCCTTTTTGCCCGAAAATATGGGGAATGCATAACTTTTTGCCATATAAAAGGGAAATTTCTTTATTTTTGCTCCAAAATAAAAGGAATTTCTGCCTTTTTGCCTCCAAATAAGTGGAATTTGTGTCTTTTTCCCCCAAAACAAAAAAAATTTCTCATTTTTGCCCCTAAATAAGGGAAATTTCTGACTTATTACCCGGAAATAAATAAATTTTCTGCAATTTTGCCCCAAAATAAGGGAAATCTCTGCATTTTTGCCCCCAAATAAGGGGAATTTCAGCCTTTTTACCTCATAATAAAGGGAATTTCTGCATTTTTGCCTCTAAATAAGTGGAATTTCTGTCTTTTTTCCCCAAAACAAAGGGAATTTCTGCCTTTTTTGCCCCAAAATAAGGAAAATTTCAGACTTATTACCCTGAAATAACTGAAATTTCTGCAATTTTGCCCCAATATAAGGGAAATTTCTGCCTTTTTGCCCCAAATAAGGAAAATTTCAGCCTTTTTACCTAAAAATAAGGGGAATTTCTGAATTTTGGCACAAAATATTAGGAATTTCTGCATTTTTGCCCCAAAATAAGGAAAATTTCTGCCTTTTTTCTCTGAAGAAAAATGAAATTTCTGCAATTTTGCACCAAAATAAGTGAAATTTTTGCAATTTTCCCCAAAATAAGGGAAATTTCTGTAATTTTGCCCCAAAATAATTGGAATTTCTGACTTTTGCCCCAAAATAAGGAGAATTTCTGTCTTTTTGCCCCAACATATAGAAAATTTCTGCCTTTTTGCCCCACAAGTAGTGAAATTTCTGCAATTTTCCCCTAAAATAATAGAAATTTCTGCAATTTTTCCCCATAATAAGGGAAATTTCTGCAATTTTGCCCCAAAATAATGGATATTTCTGCCTTTTGCCCCAAAATATTGGGAATTTCTGCCTTTTTGTCTGAAAATAAGAAGAATGCATACCTTTTTGCCATAAAAAAGGAAATTTCTTCTTTTTTGCTTTAAAATAAGGGAAACTTTTGCCTTTTTGCCTCTAAATAAGTGGAATTTCTGTCTTTTCCCCCCAAAACAAATGAAATTTCTGTCTTTTTTGCCCCAAAATAAGAAAAATTTCTGACTTATTACCCTGAAATAAGTGAAATTTCTGCAAATTTGCACCAAAATAAGGGAAATTTCTGCCTTTTGCTCCAAAATATGGGGAATTTCAGCATTTTACATCAAAATAAGGGAAATTTCTGATTTTTGCACCAAAATATGGAGAATTTCTGCCTTTTTGCCCCAAAATAAAGGGAATTTCTGCATTTTTCACCAATATTGGGGGAATTTCTGCAATTTTACTCCAAAATACGAGTCATTTCTGCCTTTTTGCATGAAATAAATTGGAATTTCTGCCTTTATGTCCCGAAATAAGTGAAATTTCTTCAATTTTATCCAAAAATTAAGGATTTCATCTTTTTGTCCCAAATTGAGGGGAATTTCTGCCAGTTTGCCCTGAAATATTTGAAATTTCTGAAATTTTACCCCAAAATAAAGGGAATTTCTGCCTTTTTTCCTCTAAATAAGTGGAATTTCTGTCTTTTTCCCCCAAACAAAGGGAATTTCTGTCTATTTTGTCCCAATATAAGAAAAATTTCTGCCTTTTTTCCCTGAAATAAAAGATATTTCTGCAATTTTGCCCCAAAATAAGTGGAATTTCTGAGTTTTGCCCAAAATAAAAAGAATTTCTGCCTTTTTGCTCCACAATTAGTGAAATTTCTGCAATTTTGCCCTAAAATAAAAGAAATTTCTGCAATTTTTCCCCATAATAATGGAAATTTCTGCAATTTTGCCCCAAAATAAGGGGAATTTCTGTTTTTTGTCCCACAATTAGGGAAATTTCTGCAATTTTGCCCAACAATTAGGGAAATTTCTGCAATTTTGCCCCAAAATAAGGGGAATTTCTGCCTTTTACCCCAAAATATAGGGAATTTCTGCCTTTTTGTCCGAAAATAAGAAGAATGCATACTTTTTTGCCATAAAAAAGGAAATTTCTTCATTTTTGCTCCTAAATAAGGGGAACTTTTGCCTTTTTGCCTCTAAATAAGTGGAATTTCTGTCTTTTTCCCCCAAAACAAATGAATTTTCTGTATTTTTTGCCCCAAAATAAGAAAAATTTCGAACTTATTACCCTGAAATAAGTGAAATTTCTGCAAATTTGCCCCAAAATAAGAGAAATTTCTGCCTTTTGCCCCAAAATATGGGGAATTTCAGCATTTTACATCAAAATAAGGGAAATTTCTGATTTTTGCACCAAAATATGGAGAATTTCTGCCTTTTTGCCCCAAAATAAAGGGAATTTCTGCATTTTTGCACCAATATTAGGGGAATTTCTGCAATTTTGCTCCAAAGTACGGGTCATTTCTGCCTTTTTGCCCGAAATTAAGTGGAATTTCTGCCTTTTTGTCCCGAAATAAGTGAAATTTCTTCAATTTTTGCCAAAAATTAGGGTTTTCATCTTTTTGCCCCAAAATGAGGGGAATTTCTGAATTTTGCCCTGAAATATTTGAAATTAGTGAAATTTTACCCCAAAATAAGGGGAATTTCTGCCTTTTTGCCTCTAAATAAGTGGAATTTCAGTCTTTTTCCCCCAAAACAAAGGGAATTTCTGTTTATTTTCCCCCAATATAATGAAAATTTCTGCCTTTTTTCCCTGAAATAAAAGATATTTCTGCAATTTTGCCCCAAAATAAGTGGAATTTCTGAGTTTTGCCACAAAATAAGGAGAATTTTGTTTTTTTGCCCCAACATATAGGGAATATCTGCCTTTTTGCCCCACAATTAGGGGAATTTCTGGAATTTTGCTCCAAAATACTGGGAATTTCTGCCTTTTTGCCCGAAAATAAGGGGAATGCATACCTTTTTGCCATATAAAAGGGAAATTTCTTCATTTTTGCTCCAAAATAAGAAGTATTTCTGCCTTTTTGCCTCTAAATAAGTGGAATTTCCGTCTTTTTCCCTCAAAACAAAGGGAATTTCTGTATTTTTTGCCCCAAAATAAGGGAAATTTCTGACTTATTACCCTGAAATAAGTAAAATTTTTCAATTTTGCCCCAAAATAAAGGAAATTTCTGCCTTTTTGCCCCCAAATAAGGAAAATTTCAGCCTTTTTACCTACAAATAAGGGGAATTTCTGAATTTTGGCACAAAATATTAGTAATTTCTGCCTTTTTGCCCCAAAATAAGGAAAATTTTTGCCTTTATTCTCTGAAATAAGTGAAATTTCTGCAATTATGCCACAAAATAAGTGATATTTCTGCAATTTGGCCCTAAAATATGGGAAATTTCTGGAATTTTGCCCCAAAATAAGTGGAATTTCTTAGTTTTGCCCCCAAATAAGGAGAATTTCTGCTTTTTTGCCCCACAATTAGTGAAATTTCTGCAATTTTGCCCTAAAATAAAAGAAATTTATGCAATTTTTCCCCATAATAAGGGAAATATCTGCAATTTTGCCCCAAAATAATGGGAATTTCTGTTTTTTGCCCCACAATTAGGAAAATTTCTGCAATTTTGCCCCAAAATAAGAGAAATTTCTGCCTTTTTGCCCCCAAATAAGAAAAATTTAAGCCTTTTTACTTCAAAATAAGGGGAATTTCTGCATTTTTGCTACAAAATTTTAGGAATTTCTGCCTTTATGCCCCAAAATAAAGAAAATTTCTGCCTTTTTTCTCTGAAATAAGTGAAATTTCTGCAATTTTGCCCCAAATAAGTAGAATTTCTGAGTTTTGCCCTAAAATAAGGAGAATTTCTATCTTTTTGCCCCAACATATAGGGAATTTCTGCCTTTCTGCCGCACAATTAGGGGAATTTCTGCAATTTTGCTAAAAATATGGGGAATTTCTGCCTTTTTGCCCGAAATTAAGGGGAATGCATATTTTTTTGCCATATAAAAAGGAAATTTCCTCATTTTTGCTCCAAAATAAGGGGAATTTCTGCCTTTTTTCCTCTAAATAAGTGGAATTTCTGTCTTTTTCCCCCAAAACAAAGAGAATTTCTGTCTTTTTTGCCCCAAAATAAGGGGAATTTCTGACTCATTACCCTCAAATAAGTGAAATTTCTGCAATTTTGTCCCAATATAAGGGAAATTTCTGCCTTTTTGCTCTCAAATAAAAAGAATTGCAGCATTTATACCTCAAAATAAGGGGAATTTCTGCATTTTTGCCACAAAATATATGGAATTTCTGCCTTTTTGCCCCATAATAAGAAAAATTTCTGCAATTTTGCCCCAAAATAAGGGGAATTTCTTTATTTTGCCCCAAAATAAAAAAAAAATTCAGCCTTTTTACCTGAAAATAAGTGAAATTACTGCAATTTTGCCCCAAATAAGGGAAATTTCTGCAATTTTGTCCCAAAATAAGGTAAATTTTTGAAATTTTGCCACAAAATAAAGGAAATTTTTGGAATTTTGCCCCAAAATAAGAGGAATTTCTGATTTTTGCGCCAAAATAAAGGGAATTTCTGCCTTTTGCACCAAAATTAGTGGAATTTTTGCAATTTTGCTTCAAAATACGAGGAATTTCTGCCTTTTTACCCGAAAATAAGTGGAATGTATGCCTTTTTGCCATAAAAAAGGAAATTTCTTCATTTTTGCTCAAAAATAAGGGGAATTTCTGCCTTTTTGCCTCTAAATAAGTGGAATTTCTGTCTTTTCCCCCCAAAACAAAGGGAATTTCTGACATTTTTGCCCCATAATAAGGGGAATTTCTGACTTATTACCCTGAAATAAGTAAAATTTCTGGAATTTTGCCCCAATATAAGGGAAATTTCTGCCTTTTTGCCCCCAAATAAGGGGAATTTCAGCCTTTTTACTTCAAAATAAGGGGAATTTCTGCATTTTTGCCACAAAATATTAGGAATTTCTGCCTTTATGCCCCAAAATAAGGAAAATTTCTGCTTTTTTCTCTGAAATAAGTTAAATTTCTGCAATTTTGCCCCAAAATAAGTGGAATTTCTGAGTTTTTCCCAAAAATAAAGAGAATTTCTGTCTTTTTGCCCCAACATGTAAAGAATATCTGCCTTTTTGCCCCACAATTAGGGGAATTTCTGCAATTTTGCTCCAAAATACGGGGAATTTCTGCCTTTATGCCCGAAAATAAGGGAAATGCATACCTTTTTGCCATAAAAATGTGAAATATCTTCATTTTTGCTCCAAAATAAGGGGAATTTCTGCCTTTTTGCCTCTAAATAAGTGGAATTTCTGTCTTTTTCCCCCAAAACAAAGGGAATTTATGACTTTTTTGCCCCAAAATAAGGGGAATTTCTGAATTATTACCCTGAAATAAGTGAAATTTCTGGAATTTTTCCCCAAAATAATTGAAATTTCTGCCTTTTTGACCCCAAATAAGGGGAATTTCAGCCTTTTTACTTCAAAATACGGGGAATTTCTGCATTTTTTCCACAAAATATTAGGAATTTCTGCCTTTATGCCCCAAAATAAGGAAAATTTCTGCCTTTTTTCTCTGAAATAAGTTAAATTTCTGGAATTTTTCCCCAAAATAAGTGGAATTTCTGCCTTTTGCCCCTAAATAAGGGGAATTTCAGCCTTTTAACTCAAAATAAGGAAAATTTCTGCCTTTTTTATCTTAAATAAGTGAAATTTCTTTAATTTTTTGTCAAAATAAGTGAAATTTCTGCAATTTTGCATCAAAATAAGGGAAATTTCTGGAATTTTGCCCCAAAATAAGTGGAATTTCTGAGGTTTGCCCCAAAATAAGGAGAATTTCTTTCGTTTTGCCCCAACATATAGGGAATTTCTGCCTTTTTGCCCCACAATTAGGGGAATTTCTGCAATTTTGCTCCAAAAAACGGAAAATTTCTGCCTTTTTGCCCGAAAATAAGGGGAATGCATATTTTTTTGCCATATAAAAAAGAAATTTCTTCATTTTTGCTCCAAAATAAGGGGAATTTCTGCCTTTTTGCCTCTAAATAAGTGGAATTTCTGTTTTTTTTCCCCAAAACAAAGGAGAGTTCAGTATATTTTGCCCCAAAATAAGGGGAATTTCTGACTTATTACCCTGAAATAAGTGAAATTTCTGCAATTTTGCCCCAATATAAGGGAAATTTCTGCCTTTTTGCTCCCAAATAAGTGGAATTTCAGCATTTTTAACTGAAAATAAGGGGAAATTCTGCATTTTTGCCACAAAATATACAGAATTTCTGCCTATTTGTCCCATAATAAAGGAAATGTCTGCAATTTTGTCCCAAAATAATGGGAATTTCTCCTTTTTTTGCCCCAAAATAAAGAAAATTTCAGCATTTTTACCTGAAAATACGTGAAATTACTGCAATTTTGCCCGAAATAAGGGAAATTTCTGCAATTTTGCCGCAAAATAAGTGGAATTTCTTAGTTTTGCCACAAAATAAGGAGAATTTCTGCCTTTTTTCCCCACAATTAGTGAAATTTTTGCAATTTTGCCCTAAAATAACAGAAATTTCTGCAATTTTGCCCCAAAATAAGGGGAATTTCTGTTTTTTGCCCCACAATTAGGGAAAGTTCTGCAATTTTGCCCCAAAATAAGAAGAATTTCTGCCTTTTGCCCCAAAATATGGGGAATTTCTGCCTTTTTGTCCGAAAATAAGAAGAATGCATACCTTTTTGCCATAAAAAAGGGAAATTTCTTCATTTTTGCTCCAAAAGAAGGGGAACTTTTGCCTTTTTGCCTCCAAATAAGTGGAATTTCTGTCTGTTTTCCCCAAAACAAAAAAAAATTTCTCTGTTTTTGCCCCAAAATAAGAAAAATTTCTGACTTATTACCCTGAAATAAGTGAAATTTCTGCAATTTTGCCCCAATATAAGGGAAATTTCTTCCTTTTTGCCCCCAAATAAGGTGAATTTCAGCCTTTTTACCTCAAAATAACGGAAATTTCTTCATTTTTGCCATAAAATATTAGGAATTTCTGCCTTTTTGCCCCAAAATAAGGAAAATTTCTTTTTTTTTTCCTGAAGTAAGTGAAATTTCTGCAATTTTGCCCCAAAGTAATTGAAATTTCTGCAATTTTGCCCCAAAATTAGGAAAATTTCTGGAATTTTACCCAAAAATAAGTGGAATTTCTGAGTTTTGCCCTAAAATAAGGAGAATTTCTGCCTTTTTGCCCCACAATAAGGAGAATTTCTGCAATTTTGCTCCAAAATACGGGGAATTTTTGCCTTTTTGCCCGAAAATAAGGAGAATGCATACCTTTTTGCCATAAAAAAATTTTCTTCATTTTTTCCTCAAAATAAGGGAAATTTTTGCCATTTTGCCCTGAAATATGTGAAATTTCTGCAATTTTACCCCAAAATAAGGTGAATTTCTGCCTTTTTGCCCCAAAATAATGGGAATTTTTGCCTTTTTGCCCCAAAATAAGGAAAATTTCTTTCTTTTTTTTCCTGAAATTCGTGAGATTTCTGCAATTTTGCCCCAAAGTAAGTGAAATTTCTGCAATATTGCCCCAAAATAAGGGAAATTTCTGGAATTTTGCCCCAAAATAAGTGGAATTTCTGAGTTTTGCCCTAAAATAAGGAGAATTTCTGCCTTTTTGCCCCACAATTAGGAGAATTTCTGCAATTTTGCTCCAAAATACGGGGAATTTCTGCCTTTTTGCATGAAAATAAGGAGAATGCATACCTTTTTGCCATTAAAAAAAATTTCTTCATTTTTTCCTCAAAATAAGGGAAATTTTTGCCATTTTGCCTGGGAATATGTGAAATTTCTGCAATTTTTCCTTAAAATAAGGTGAATTTCTGCCTTTTTGCCCCAAAATAATGGGAATTTCTGCATTTTTGCACCAAAATAAGAAAAATTTTTGCTTTTTTTCTCTGAAATAAGTGAAATTTCTGCAATTTTGTTCTAAAATAAGGGAAATTTCTGCAATTTTTCCCTATAATAAGGGGAATTTCTGCCTTTTTGCCCCAAAATAAGGAAAATTTCTCTTTTTTCGCACCAAAATAAAGGAAGTTTCAGTTTTTTTACCTGAAAATATGTGAAATTTCTGCAATTTTGCCCCAAATAAGGGAGTTTTCTGCAATTTTGTCCCAAAATAAAGGAAATTTCTGGAATTTTGCCCCAAGATAAAAGGAATTTCTGATTTTTGCCTCAAAATATAGATAATTTCTGCCTTTTGCCCCAAAATTAGGGGAATTTCTGCAATTTTGCTCCAAAATACGGGGAATTTCTGCCTTTTTGCCCGAAAATAAGGGAAATGCATATCTTTTTGCCATAAAAAAGGGAAATTTCTTCATTTTTGGTTCAAAATAAGGTGAATTTCTGCCTTTTAGCCCCAAAATAATGGGAATTTCTGCCTTTTTGCCCCCAAATAAGAAAAATTTTACCTTTTTTTCTCTGAAATAAGTAAAATTTCTGCAATTTTGCCCTAAAATAAGGGAAATTTCTGCAATTTTTCCCCATAATAAGGGAAATTTCTGCAATTTTGCCCCAAAATTAGGGGAATTTATGTTTTTTGCCCCCAAATAAGGGACATTTCTGCAATTTTGCCCTAAAATAAGGGGAATTTCTGCCTTTTGCCCTTAAATAAGGAGAATTTCTTCCTTTCTGCCCCAAAATAAAGAAAATTACTGCATTTTTTACCCCAAAATTAGGTGAATTTCTGCAATTTTGCTCCAAAATACGGGGATTTTCTGCTTTTTTCGCCGATAATAAGGAGAATTTCTGCCATTTTGCCGCGAAATAAGTGAAATTTCTGCAGTTTTACCACAAAATTAGGGGATTTTCTGCCTTTTTGCCCCAAAATTAGGGGAATTTCTGCAATTTTGCTCCAAAATACGGGGAATTTCTGCTTTTTTGCCTGAAAATAAAGGGAATGTATACCTTTTTGCCATTAAAAAGGGAAATTTCTTCATTTTTGACCGAAAGTAAGGGGATTTTCCGCCTTTTTTACTCAAAATAAGTGCAATTTCTTCCTTTTCCCCAAAAATAAACGAAATTTCTGTCTTTTTGCCCCAAAATAAGGGGAATTTCTGACTTTTTGCCCCAAAATATTTGAAATTTCTGCAATATTACCTTAAAATAAGGGGAATTTCTGCCTTTTTGCCCCAAAATATAAGGAAATTCTGGTTTTTTGCCCCAAAGTAAGGAAAATTTCTGCAATTTTGCCCCAAAATAATAGGAATGTCTCACTTTTTGCCTCAAAATAAAGGATATTTCAGCCTTTTTACCTTAAAATAAGTGAAATTTCTGAAATTTTGCCCCAAAAAAGGGAAATTTCTGCAATTTTGCCCCAAAATAAGGTAAATTCCTGCAATTTTGCCCCAAAATAAAGGAAATTTCTGATTTTTGCTTCAAAATAAAGGGAATTTCTGCCGTTTGCCCCAAAATTAGGGAAATTTCTGCAATTTTGCTCCAAAATACGGGGAATTTCTGATTTTGCCCGTAAATAAGAGAAATGCATACGTTTTTGCCATAAAAAAGGGAAATTTCTTCATTTTTGCTCCAAAATAAGGGGAATTTCAACCTTTTTGCTTCTAAATAAGTGGAATTTCTTTCTTTTTCCCCCAAAACAAAGGGAATTTTTGTCTTTTTTGTTCTAAAATAAGGGGAATTTCTGACTTATTACCCTGAAATAAGTGAAATTTCTGCAATTTTGCCCCAAAATAAGGGAAATTTCTGCATTTTTGTAACCAAATAAAGGCAATTTCAGCCTTTTTACCTCAAAATAAGGGGAATATCTGCATTTTTGCCAAAAAATATTAGGAATTTCTGCCTTTTGCCCTAAATAAGGAAAATTTCTGACTTATTACCCTGAAATAATTGAAATTTCTGCAATTGTGCCCCAAATAAAGGAAATTGCTGCAATTTTGCCCCAAAATAAGGGAAATTTCTGGAATTTTGCCCCAAAATAAGTGGAATTTCTGAGTTTTGCCCCAATATAAGGAGAATTTCTGTCTTTTTGCCCCAACAAATAGGGAATTTCTGCCTTTTTGCCCCACAACTACGGGAATTTCTGCAATTTTGCTCCAAAATACGGGGAATTTCTGCCTTTATGCCGGAATATAAGGGGAATAAATACCTATTTGCCATAAAAAAGGGAAATTACTTCATTTTTGTTACAAAATAAGGGGAATTTCTGCCTTTTTGGCTCTAAATAAGTGAAATTTCTGTCTTTTTTGCCCGAAAATAAGGGGAATTTCTGACTTATTACACTGAAATAAGTGAAAATTCTGCCATTTTGCCCCGCAATAAGGGAAATTTCTGCCTTTTTGCCCCCAGATGAGGGGAATTTCAGGCTTTTTACCTCATAATACTGGGAATCTCTGCCTTTTTGCCCTAAAATATGGAAAATTTCTGTATTTTTGCCCCAAAATAAAGAAAATTTCTGCAATTTTGTACCAAAGTAAAAGTAATTTCTGCCTTTTTGTCCCAAAATAAGAGAAATTTCCGCGTTTTTTCCCTGAAATAAGTGAAAGTTCTGTAATTTTGCCCCAAAATAAGGGGAATTTCTGACTTTTAGCCCTGAAATAAGGAGAATTTCTGTCTTTTTGCCCCAAAATATTGTGAATTTCTGCATTTTCCTTCCAAATTTGAGGAATATGTGCAATTTTGCTCAAAATATGGTTAAATTTCTGCCTTATTGCACCAAAATAAAGGGAATTTCTGCATTTTTGCACCAATATAAGGGGAATTTCTGAAATTTTTCTCCAAAATACGGGGAATTTCAACCTTACTGCCCGAAATAAATTGGAATTTCTGCCTTTTTGCCCTGAAATATTTGAAATTTCCGCAATTTTATTCAAAAATAAGGGGAATTTCTGTTTTTGGCCCCAAAATTAGGAGAATTTCTGCTTTTTGCCTCAAAATAAGGCAAATTTCTCACTTTTTTCCCTGAAATAAGTGAAATTTCTGCAATTTTGCCCCAAAATAAGGGGAATTTCTGCCTTTTTGCCAAAATAAGGGGAATTTTAGCATTTTACCTCCAAATAAGGGGAATTTCTGCCTTTTTGCCACAAAATATGGGGAATTTCTGCCTATTGCCCCCAAATAAGAAAAATTTTTGCTTTTCTGCCCCAATTAACAGGAATTTCCTCCTCTTTGCCAAAAAGTGAAGGGAATTTCTGCCTTTTTGCCCCAAAATAACGGGAATTTCAGCTTGTTACCTCAAAATAAGGGGAATTTTTGCCTTTTGCCCACAATATGGGGAATTTCTGACTTTTTGTTCCACAATAAGGAAAATTTCTTCAATTTTGTACCAAAATAAAAGTAATTTCTGACTTTTTGCGCTGGAATAAATGAAATTTCTGTAATTTTGCCCAAAAAAGGGAAATTTGTGTCTTTTTGCCCCAAAATGAGGAGAATTTCTGCCTTTTTGCCCCAAAATATAGGGAATTTCAGCATTTTACCTCAAAATAAAGGGAATTTCAGCCTTTTTGCAACAAGATATGGGGAATTTCTGCCTTTTTGCCACAAAATAAGAAAAATTTCTGCAATTCTGTACCAAAATAAAAGAAATTTTTACAATTTTGCCTGAAAATAAGGGAAATTTCTGATTTTTGCCCCGAAATAAGGAGAATTTCCGTATTTTTGCCCCAAAATAAAGGGAATTTCTGCCTTTTTGCCCCAAAATTAGGAAAGTTTCTGCAATTTTGCTTCAAAATACAGGAAATTTCTGCCTCTTTTCCCGAAAATAAGGGGAACTTCTTTCGATTTGCCCCAAATAAAGGGAATTTCTGCATTCTTGCCCCATTATTTGGGGAATTTCTGCAATTTTGCTCCAAAATACGGGAAATTTCTGCCTTTTTGCCTGAATCTAAGGGGATTTTCTGCGTTTTTGCCCCCAAACAAGGGAAATTTCTTCAATTTTATCCCAAATAAGGGGAATATCTGCAATTATGCCCTGAAATATCTGAAATGTCTGCAATTTAACCCCAAAATAAGGTGAATTTCTGCCTTTTTGCTTCAAAATAATGAGAATTTCTGACTTTTTGCCCCACAATAAGAAAAATTTTTGCTTTTTTTCTCTGAAATAAGTGAAATTTCTGCAATTTTGCCTTAAAATAAAAGAAATTTCTCCAATTTTTCCCCATAATAAAGGAATTTTCTGCAATTTTGCCCCAAAATAAAGGGAATTTCTGTTTTTTTGTGCCCAAATAAGGGAAATTTCTGCAATTTTGCCCCAAAATAAAAGGTATTTCTCCCTTTTTGCCTCAAAATAAAGGAAATTTTAGCCTTTTTACATGAAAATAAGTGAAATTTCTTCAATTTTGCCCCAAATAAGGGAAATTTCTGCAATTCTGCCCCAAAATAACGTAAATTCCTGCAATTTTGCCCCAAAATAAGGGAAATTTCTGATTTTTGTTTCAAAATAAAGGGAATTTCTGCCTTTTGCCCCAAAATTAGGGAAATTTCTGCAATTTTGCTCCAAAATACGGGGAATTTCTGATTTTGCCCGTAAATAAGAGAAATGCATACGTTTTTGCCATAAAAAAGGGAAATTTCTTCATTTTTGCTCCAAAATAAGGGGAATTTCTGCTTTTTTGCTTATAAATAAGTGGAAATTCTTTCTTTTTCCCCCAAAACAAAGAGAATTTCTGTCTTTTTTGCCCCAAAATAAGGGGAATTTCTGACTTATTACCCTGAAATAAGTGAAATTTCTGCAATTTTGCCCCAAAATAAGGGAAAATTCTGCATTTTTGCAACCAAATAAAGGCAATTTCAGACTTTTTACATCAAAATAAGGGAAATATCTGCATTTTTGCCAAAAAATATTAGGAATTTCTGCCTTTTGCCCCAAATAAGGAAAATTTCTGACTTATTACCCTGAAATAATTGAAATTTCTGCAATTGTGGCCCAAAATAAGGGAAATTTCTGCAATTTTGCCCCAAAATAAGGGAAATTTCTGGAATTTTGCCCAAAATAAGTGGAATTTCTGAGTTTTGCCCCAATATAAGGAGAATTTCTGTCTTTTTGCCCCAACAAATAGGGAATTTCTGCCTTTTTGCCCCACAACTAAGGGAATTTCTGCAATTTTGCTCCAAAATACGGGGAATTTCTGCCTTTATGCCCGAATATAAGGGGAATGCATACCTATTTTCCATTAAAAAGGGAAATTTCTTCATTTTTGTTACAAAATAAGGGGAATTTCTGCCTTTTTGGCTCTAAATAAGTGGAATTTCTGTCTTTTTCCCCCAAAACATAGGAAATTTCTGTCTTTTTTGCCTCAAAATAAGGGGAATTTCTGACTTATTACCCTGAAATAAGTGAAAATTCTGCCATTTTGCCCCGCAATAAGAGAAATTTCTGTCTTTTTGCCCCAAATAAGAGGAATTTCAGCCTTTTTACCTCATAATAATGGGAATCTCTGCCTTTTTGCCCTAAAATATGGAAAATTTCTGTATTTTTGCCCCAAAATAAAGAAAATTTCTGCAATTTTGTACCAAAATAAAAGTAATTTCTGCCTTTTTGTCTCAAAATAAGGAAATTTCAGCCTTTTTACAAGAAAATAAGTGAAATTTCTGCAATTTTGCCCCAATAAAGGAAATTTCTGCAATTTTCCCCTAAAATAAGGGGAATTTCTGCCTTTTGCCCCTAAATAAGAAGAATTTCTGCCTTTTTGCCCCAAAATAAAAAAATTACTGTATTTTTTACCCCAAAATTAGGTGAATTTCTGCAATTTTGCTGCAAAGTACGGGAATTTTCTGCCTTTTTCACCGATAATAAAGAAAACTTCTGCCATTTTGCAGCGAAATAAGTGAAATTTCTGCAGTTTTACCCCAAAATAAGGGGATTTTCTGCCTTTTTGCCCCAAAATTAGGGGAATTTCTGAAATTTTGTTCCAAAATACGGGAATTTCTGCCATTTTGCCCGAAAATAAAGAAAATGAATACATTTTTGCCATTAAAAAGAAAAATTTCTTCATTTTTGCCCGAAAATATGGGGATATTCTGCCTTTTTTACTCAAAATAATTGCAATTTCTGCTTTTTCCCCAAAAATAAACGAAATTTCTGTCTTTTTGCCCCAAAATAAGGGGAATTTCTGACTTTTTGCCCTGTAATATTTGAAATTTCTGCAATTTTACCGAGAATAAGGGGAATTTCTGACTTTTTGAACCAAATTATAAGGAATTTCTGCCTTTTTGCACCAAAATAAGGAAAATTTCTGCAATTTTGCTCCAAAAAAAGGGGAATTTCTCCCTTTTTGCCTCAAAGTAAAGGAAATTTCAGCATTTTTACCTTAAAATAAGTGAAATTTTTGCAATTTTGCCCCAAATAAGGGAAATTTCTGCAATTTTGCCCCAAAATAAGGTAAATTCCTGCAATTTTGGCCCAAAATAAAGGAAATTTCTGATATTTGCTTCAAAATAAAGGAAATTTCAGCCTTTTGCCCCAAAATAGGGGAAATTTCTGCAATTTTGCCCCAAAATAAAGGAAATTTTTGATTTTGGCCCCAATATAAAGGGAATTTCTGCCTTTTGCACCAAAATTAGGGGAATTTCTGCAATTTTGCTCCAAAATACGGGGAATTTCTGCCTTTATGCCCGAATATATGGGGAATGCCTACCTATTTGCCATTAAAAAGGGAAATTTCTTCAATATTGTTACAAAATAAGGGGAATTTCTGCCTTTTTGGCTCTAAATAAGTGGAATTTCTGTCTTTTCCCCCCAAAACATAGGAAATTTCTGTCTTTTTTGCCTCAAAATAAGGGGAATTTCTGACTTATTACCCTGAAATAAGTGAAAATTCTGCCATTTTGCCCCGCAATAAGAGAAATTTCTGTCTTTTTGCCCCCAAATAAGAGGAATTTCAGCCTTTTTACCTCATAATAATGGGAATCTCTGCCTTTTTGCCCTAAAATATGGAAAATTTCTGTATTTTTGCCCCAAAATAAAGAAAATTTCTGCAATTTTGTACCAAAATAAAAGTAATTTCTGCCTTTTTGTCCCAAAATAAGAGAAATTTCCGCGTTTTTTCCCTGAAATAAGTGAAAGTTCTGTAATTTTGCCCCAAAATAAGGGGAATTTCTGACTTTTTGCCCTGAAATAAGGAGAATTTCTGTCTTTTTGCCCCAAAATAATGTGAATTTCTGCATTTTCCTTCAAAATTTGGGGAATATGTGCAATTTTGCTCAAAATACGGGGAATTTCTGCCTTATTGCCCCAAAATAAAGGGAATTTCTGCATTTTTGCACCAATATAAGGGGAATTTCTGAAATTTTGCTACAAAATACGGGGAATTTCAACCTTATTGCCCGAAATAAAGTGGAATTTCTGCCTTTTTGCCCTGAAATATTTGAAATTTCCGCAATTTTACCCAAAAATAAGGGGAATTTCTGTTTTTGGCCCCAAAATTAGGAGAATTTCTGCTTTTTGCCCCAAAATAAGGCAAATTTCTAACTTTTTGCCCCGAAATAAGTGAAATTTCTGCAATTTTGCCCCAAAGTAAGAGGAATTTCTGCCGTTTTGCCAAAATAAGGGGAATTTCAGCATTTTACCTTCAAATAAGGGGAATTTCTGCCTTTTTGCCACAAAATATGGGAAATTTCTGCCTATTGCCCCCAAATAAGAAAAATTTTTGCTTTTCTGCCCCAATTAACAGGAATTTCCTCCTCTTTGCCAAAAAGTGAAGGGAATTTCTGCCTTTTTGCCCCAAAATAACGGGAATTTCAGCTTGTTACCTCAAAATAAGGGGAATTTTTGCCTTTTGCCCACAATATGGGGAATTTCTGACTTTTTGTTCCACAATAAGGAAAATTTCTTCAATTTTGTACCAAAATAAAAGTAATTTCTGACTTATTGCCCTGAAATAAATGAAATTTCTGCAATTTTGCCCAATAAAAGGGAAATTTGTGTCTTTTTGCCCGAAAATGAGGGGAATTTCTGCCTTTTTGACCCAAAATATAGGGAATTTCAGCATTTTACCTCAAAATAAAGGGAATTTCAGCCTTTTTGCAACAGAATATGGGGAATTTCTGCCTTTTTGCCACAAAATAAAAAAAAATTTCTGCAATTCTGTACCAAAATAAAAGAAATTTTTACAATTTTGCCCGAAAATAAGGGAAATTTCTGATTTTTGCCCCGAAATAAGGAGAATTTCTGTATTTTTGCCCCAAAATAAAGGGAATTTCTGCCTTTTTGCCCCAAAATTAGGGGAGTTTCTGCAATTTTGCTTCAAAATATAGGAAATTTCTGCCTCTTTTCCCGAAAATAAGGAGAACTTCTTACGATTTGCCCCAAATAAAGGGAATTTCTACATTCTTGCCCCAATATTAGGGGAATTTCTGCAATTTTGCTCCAAAATACGGGGAATTTCTGCCTTTTTGCCCGAAACTAAGGGGATTTTCTGCGTTTTTGCCCCCAAACAAGGGAAATTTCTGCAATTTTATCCCAAATAAGGGGAATTTCTGCCATTTTGCCCAGAACTATCTGAAATGTCTGCAATTTTACCCCAAAATAAGGTGAATTTCTGCTTTTGCCCCAAAATAATGGGAATTTCTGCCTTTTTGCCCCACAATAGGATAAATTTTTGCTTTTTTTCTCTGAAATAAGTGAAATTTCTGCAATTTTGCCTTAAAATAAAAGAAATTTCTGTAATTTTTCCACATAATAAAGGGATTTTCTGCAATTTTGCCCCAAAATAAAGGGAATTTCTGTTTTTTGTCCCCAAATAAGGGAAATTTCTGCAATTTTGCCCCAAAATAAAAGGTATTTCTCCCTTTTTGCCTCAAAATAAAGGAAATTTCAGCCTTTTTACCTGAAAATAAGTGAAATTTCTGCAATTTTGCCCCAAATAAAAGAAATTTCTGCAATTTTGCCCTAAAATAAGGGGAATTTCTGCCTTTTGCCCGTAAATAAGGAGAATTTCTGCCTTTTTGCCCCCAAATTTAGAAAATTACTGTACTTTTTACCCCAAAATTAGGTGAATTTCTGCAATTTGCTCCAAAATACAGGAATTTTTTGCCTTTTTCGCCGATAATAAAGAAAACTTCTGCCATTTTGGCGCGAAATAAGTGAAATTTCTGCAGTTTTACCCCAAAATAAGGGGATTTTCTGAATTTTTGCCCCAAAATTAGGGGAATTTCTGAAATTTTGTTCCAAAATACATGGAATTTCTGCCTTTTTGCCCGAAAATAAAAAAAAAATGTATACCTTTTTGCCATTAAAAATGGAAATTTCTTCAATTTGCCCGAAAATAAGGGGATATTCCGCCTTTTTGACTCAAAATAAGTGCAATTTCTGCCTTTTCCACAAAAATAAACGAAATTTCTGTCTTTTTGCCCCAAAATAAAGGGAATTTCTGACTTTTTGCCCTGAAATATTTGAAATTTCTGCAATTTTACCAAAAATAAGGGGAATTTCTGTCTTTTGACCCAAATTATAAGGAATTTCTGCCTTTTTGCTCCAAAATAAGAAAAATTTCTGCAATTTTGCTGCAAAATAAAGGGAATTTCTCCCTTTTTGCCTCAAAATAAAGGAAATTTCAGCCTTTTTACCTGAAAATAAGTGAAATTTCTGCAATTTTGCCCCAAATAAGGGAAATTTCTGCAATTTTGCCCCCAAATAAGGTAAATTCCTGCAATTTTGCCCCAAAATAAAGGAAGTTTCTGATTTTTGCCCCAAAATAAAGGGAATTTCTGCCTTTTGCCCCAAAATTAGGGGAATTTCTGAATTTTTGCTCCAAAATACAGGGAATTTCTGCCTTTATGCCCGAAAATAAGAGAAATGCATACCTTTTTGCCATAAAAAAGGGAAATTTCTTCATTATTGCTCCAAAATAAGGGGAATTTCTGCCTTTTTGCCTCTAAATAAGTGGAATTTTTGTCTTTTTCCCCCAAAACAAAGGGAATTTCTGTCTTTTTTGCCCCAAAATAAGGGGAATTTCTGACTTATTACCCTGAAATAAGTGAAATTTCTGCAATTTTGCACCAAAATAAGGGAAATTTCTGTATTTTTGCAACGAAATAAGGGGAATTTCAGCCTTTTTACCTCAAAATTAGGGGAATTTCTGCATTTTTGCCACAAAATATTAGGAATTTCTGCCTTTTTACCCCAAATAAGGAAAATTTCTTCCTTTTTTCCTTGAAATAAGTGAAATTTCTTCAATTTTGTCCCAAAATAAGTGAAATTTCTGCAATTTTGTCCCCTAAATAAGGGAAATTTCTGCAATTTTGCACAAAAATAGGTGGAATTTTTGAGTTTGGCCCAAAATAAGGAGAATTTCTGTCTTTTTGCCCCAACATATAGAGAATTTCTGCCATTTTCCCCAACAATTAGTGGAATTTCTGCAATTTTGCTCCAAAATATGGGGAATTTCTGCTTTTTAGGCGAAAATAAGTGGAATGTATACCTTATGCCACAAAAAAATGAAATTTCTTCATTTTTGCTCCAAAATAAGGGGAATTTCTGCTTTTTTGCCTCTAAATTGTGAAATTTCTGTCTTTTTCCCCCAAAACAAAGGGATTTTCTGTTTTTTGCCCCAAAATAAGGAAAATGTCTGACTTAATACCCTGTAATAAGTGAAATTTCTGCAATTGTGCCCCAAAATAAGAGAAATTTCTGCAATTTTGCCCCAAAATAAGGGAAATTTCTGGAATTTTGCCCCAAAATAAGTGGAATTTCTGAGTTTTGCCCCAAAATAAGGAGAATTTCTGTCTTTTTGCCCCAACAAATAAGGAATTTCTGCCTTTTTGCCCCACACTTAGGGGAATTTCTGTAATTTTACTCCAAAATATGGGGAATTTCTGCCTTTATGCCTGAAAATAAGGGGAATGCATATCTATTTGCCATAAAAAAGGGAAATTTCTTCATTTTTGCTACAAAATCAGGGGAATTTCTGTTTTTTTGGCTCTAAATAAGTGGAATTTCTGTCTTTTTCCCCCAAAACAAGGGAATTTCTGTCTTTTTTGCCCCAAAATAAGGGGAATTTCTGACTTTTTACCCTGAAATAAGTGAATATTCTGCAATGTTGCCCCAAAATAAGGGAAATTTCTTCCTTTTTTGCCCCCAAATAATGGAAATTTCAGCATTTTTACCTCATAATAATGGGAATCTCTGCCTTTTTGCCCTAAAATATGGAAAATTTCTGTATTTTTGCCTCTAAATAAAGAAAATTTCTGCAATTTTGTACCAAAATAAAAGTAATTTCTGCATTTTGTCCCAAAATAAGAGAAATTTCTACGTTTTTTCCCTGAAATTAGTGAAATTTCTGTAATTTTGCCCCAATATAAGGGGAATTTCTGACTTTTTGCCCTGAAATAATGAGAATTTCTGTCTTTTTGCCCCAAAATAATGTGAATTTCTGCATTTTCCTTCAAAATTAGGAGAATATGTGCAATTTTGCTTAAAATACGTGGAATTTCTGCCTTATTGCAACAAAATAAAGGGAATTTCTGCATTTTAGCACCAATATAAAGGGAATTTCTGAAATTTTGCTCCAAAATACGGGGAATTTTAACCTTCTTGCCCGAAATAAAGTGGAATTTCTGCCTTTTTGCCCTGAAATATTTGAAATTTCCGCAATTTTACCCCAAAATAAGGGGAATTTTTGTTTTTGGCCCCAAAATTACAAGAATTTCTGCTTTTTGCCCCAAAATAATGCAAATTTCGGACTTTTTGCCCTGAAATAAGTGAAATTTCTGCAATTTTGCCCCAAAATAAGGGGAATTTCTTCTTTTTTGCCTCAAAATATAGGAAATTTCAGCGTTTTTACCTGAAAATAAGTGAAATTTCTGCAATTTTGCCCCAAATAAGGGAAATTTCTGCAATTTTGCCCCAAAATAAGGTAAATTACTGCAATTTTGCCCCAAAATAAAGGAAATTTCTGATTTTTGCCCCCCCAAAAAAGGAATTTCTGCCTTTTGCCCCAAAATTAGGGGAATTTCTGCAATTTTGCTCCAAAATATGGGGAATTTCTGCCTTTATGCCCGAATATAAGAGAAATGCATACCTATTTGCCATAAAAAAAAATATTTCTTCATTTTTGTTACAAAATAAGAGGAATTTCTGCCTTTTTGGCTCTAAATAAGTGGAATTTCTGTCTTTTTCCCCCCAAAAAAGGAAATTTCTGTCTTTTTTGCCCAAAAATAAGGGAAATTTCTGACTTATTACCATGAAATAAGTGAAAATTCTGCCATTTTGCCCCGCAATAAGGGAAATTTCTGCCTTTTTGCCCCCAAATAAGGGGAATTTCAGCATTTTTACCTCATAATAATGGGAATCTCTGTCTTTTTGCACTAAAATATGGAAAATTTCTGTATTTTTTCCCCAAAATAAAGAAAATTTCTGCAATTTTGTACGAAAATAAAAGTAATTTCTGCCTTTTTGTCCCAAAATAAGAGAAATTTCCGCGTTTTTGCCCTGAAATAATTGAAAGTTCTGTAATTTTGCCCCAAAATAAGGGGAATTTTTGACTTTTTGCCCTGAAATAAGGAGAATTTCTGTCTTTTTGCCCCAAAATAATGTGAATTTCTGCATTTTCCTTCAAAATTAGGGGAATATGTGGAATTTTGCTCAAAATACGGGGAATTTCTGCCTTATTGCCCCAAAATAAAGGGAATTTCTGCATTTTTGCACCAATATAAGGGGAATTTCTGAAATTTTGCTCCAAAATACGGGGAATTTCAACCTTATTGCCCGAAATAAAGTGGAATTTCTGCCTTTTTGCCCTGAAATATTTGAAATTTCCGCAATTTTACCCAAAAATAAGGGGAATTTCTGTTTTTGGCCCCAAAATTAGGAGAATTTCTGCTTTTTGCCCCAAAATAAGGCAAATTTCTAACTTTTTGCACTGAAATAAGTGAAATTTCTGCAATTTTGCCCCAAAGTAAGGGGAATTTCTGCCTTTTTGCCAAAATATGAAGAATTTCAGCATTTTACCTCCAAATAAGGGGAATTTCTGCCTTTTTGCCATAAAATATGGGGAATTTCTGCCTATTGCCCCCAAATAAGAAAAATTTTTGCTTTTCTGCCCCAATTAACAGGAATTTCCTCCTCTTTGCCAAAAAGTGAAGGGAATTTCTGCCTTTTTGCCCCAAAATAACGGGAATTTCAGCTTTTTATCTCAAAATAAAGGGAATTTCTGCCTTTTGCCCACAATATGGGGAATTTCTGAATTTTTGTTTCAAAATAACGAAAATTTCTTCAATTTTGTACCAAAATAAAAGTAATTTCTGAGTTTTTGCCCTGAAATAAATGAAATTTCTGCAATTTTGCCCGAAAAAAAGCGAAATTTGTGTCTTTTTGCCTCAAAATGAGGGGAATTTCTGCTTTTTTGCCCTGAAATATTTGAAATTTCTGCAATTTTACCGAAAATAAGGGGAATTTCTGCCTTTTTGCCCCAAATTATAAGGAATTTCTGCCTTTTTGTCCCAAAATAAGGAAAATTTCTGCAATTTTGCCCCAAAATAAGGGGAATTTCTTCTTTTTTGCCTCAAAATATAGGTAATTTCAGCGTTTTTACCTGAAAATAAGTGAAATTTCTGCAATTTTGCCCCAAATAAGGGAAATTTCTGCAATTTTGCCCCAAAATAAGGTAAATTACTGCAATTTTGCCCCAAAATAAAGGAAATTTCTGATTTTTGCCCCCCCAAAAAAGGAATTTCTGCCTTTTGCCCCAAAATTAGGGGAATTTCTGCAATTTTGCACCAAAATATGGGGAATTTCTGCCTTTATGCCCGAATATAAGGGAAAAGCATACCTATTTTCCATAAAAAAAAATTTCTTCATTTTTGTTACAAAATAAGGGGAATTTCTGCCTTTTTGGCTCTAAATAAGTGGAATTTCTGTCTTTTTCCCCCCAAAAAAGGAAATTTCTGTCTTTTTTGCCCAAAAATAAGGGAAATTTCTGACTTATTACCATGAAATAAGTGAAAATTCTGCCATTTTGCCCCGCAATAAGGGAAATTTCTGCCTTTTTGCCCCCAAATAAGGGGAATTTCAGCATTTTTACCTCATAATAATGGGAATCTCTGCCTTTTTGCCCTAAAATATGGAAAATTTCTGTATTTTTTCCCCAAAATAAAGAAAATTTCTGCAATTTTGTATGAAAATAAAAGTAATTTCTGCCTTTTTGTCCCAAAATAAGAGAAATTTCCACGTTTTTGCCCAGAAATAATTGAAAGTTTTGTAATTTTGCCCCAAAATAAGGGGAATTTCTGACTTTTTGCCCTGAAATAAGGAGAATTTCTGTCTTTTTGCCCCAAAATAATGTGAATTTCTGCATTTTCCTTCAAAATTAGGGGAATATGTGGAATTTTGCTCAAAATACGGGGAATTTCTGCCTTATTGCCCCAAAATAAAGGGAATTTCTGCATTTTTGCACCAATATAAAGGGGAATTTCTGAAATTTTGCTCCAAAATACGGGGAATTTCAACCTTATTGCCCGAAATAAAGTGGAATTTCTGCCTTTTTGCCCTGAAATATTTGAAATTTCCGCAATTTTACCCAAAAATAAGGGGAATTTCTGTTTTTGGCCCCAAAATTAGGAGAATTTCTGCTTTTTGCCCCAAAATAAGGCAAATTTCTAACTTTTTGCACTGAAATAAGTGAAATTTCTCCAATTTTGCCCCAAAGTAAGGGGAATTTCTGCCTTTTTGCCAAAATATGAAGAATTTCAGCATTTTACCTCCAAATAAGGGGAATTTCTGCCTTTTTGCCATAAAATATGGGGAATTTCTGCCTATTGCCCCCAAATAAGAAAAATTTTTGCTTTTCTGCCCCAATTAACAGGAATTTCCTCCTCTTTGCCAAAAAGTGAAGGAAATTTCTGCCTTTTTGCCCCAAAATAACGGGAATTTCAGCTTTTTATCTCAAAATAAAGGGAATTTCTGCCTTTTGCCCACAATATGGGGAATTTCTGAATTTTTGTTTCAAAATAACGAAAATTTCTTCAATTTTGTACCAAAATAAAAGTAATTTCTGAGTTTTTGCCCTGAAATAAATGAAATTTCTGCAATTTTGCCCGAAAAAAGGGGAAATTTGTGTCTTTTTGCCCCAAAATGAGGGGAATTTCTGCTTTTTTGCCCTGAAATATTTGAAATTTCTGCAATTTTACCGAAAATAAGGGGAATTTCTGCCTTTTTGCCCCAAATTATAAGGAATTTCTGCCTTTTTGTCCCAAAATAAGGAAAATTTCTGCAATTTTGCCCCAAAATAAGGGGAATTTCTTCTTTTTTGCCTCAAAATATAGGAAATTTCAGCGTTTTTACCTGAAAATAAGTGAAATTTCTGTAATTTTGCCCCAAATAAGGGAAATTTCTGCAATTTTGCCCCAAAATAAGGTAAATTACTGCAATTTTGCCCCAAAATAAAGGAAATTTCTGATTTTTGCCCCCCCAAAAAAGGAATTTCTGCCTTTTGCCCCAAAATTAGGGGAATTTCTGCAATTTTGCTCCAAAATATGGGGAATTTCTGCCTTTATGCCCGAATATAAGGGAAAAGCATACCTATTTGCCATAAAAAAAAAATTTTTTCTTTTTTGTTACAAAATAAGGGGAATTTCTGCCTTTTTGGCTCTAAATAAGTGGAATTTCTGTCTTTTTCCCCCCAAAAAAGGAAATTTCTGTCTTTTTTGCCCAAAAATAAGGGAAATTTCTGACTTATTACCATTAAATAAGTGAAAATTCTGCCATTTTGCCCCGCAATAAGGGAAATTTCTGCCTTTTTGCCCCCAAATAAGGGGAATTTCAGCATTTTTACCTCATAATAATGGGAATCTCTGCCTTTTTGCCCTAAAATATAGAAAATTTCTGTATTTTTTCCCCAAAATAATAAAAATTTCTGCAATTTTGTACCAAAATAAAAGTAATTTCTGCCTTTTTGTCCCAAAATAAGAGAAATTTCCGCGTTTTTGCCCTGAAATAATTGAAAGTTCTGTAATTTTGCCCCAAAATAAGGGGAATTTCTGACTTTTTGCCCTGAAATAAGGAGAATTTCTGTCTTTTTGCCCCAAAATAATGTGAATTTCTGCATTTTCCTTCAAAATTAGGGGAATATGTGGAATTTTGCTCAAAATATGGGGAATTTCTGCCTTATTGCCCCAAAATAAAGGGAATTTCTGCATTTTTGCACCAATATAAGGGGAATTTCTGAAATTTTGCTCCAAAATACGGGGAATTTCAACCTTATTGCCCGAAATAAAGTGGAATTTCTGCCTTTTTGCCCTGAAATATTTGAAATTTCCGCAATTTTACCCAAAAATAAGGGGAATTTCTGTTTTTGGCCCCAAAATTAGGAGAATTTCTGCTTTTTGCCCCAAAATAAGGCAAATTTCTAACTTTTTGCACTGAAATAAGTGAAATTTCTGCAATTTTGCCCCAAAGTAAGGGGAATTTCTGCCTTTTTGCCAAAATATGAAGAATTTCAGCATTTTACCTCCAAATAAGGGGAATTTCTGCCTTTTTGCCATAAAATATGGGGAATTTCTGCCTATTGCCCCCAAATAAGAAAAATTTTTGCTTTTCTGCCCCAATTAACAGGAATTTCCTCCTCTTTGCCAAAAAGTGAAGGGAATTTCTGCCTTTTTGCCCCAAAATAACGGGAATTTCAGCTTTTTATCTCAAAATAAAGGGAATTTCTGCCTTTTGCCCACAATATGGGGAATTTCTGAATTTTTGTTTCAAAATAAGGAAAATTTCTTCAATTTTGTACCAAAATAAAAGTAATTTCTGAGTTTTTGCCCTGAAATAAATGAAATTTCTCCAATTTTGTCCGAAAAAAAGGGAAATTTGTGTCTTTTTGCCCCAAAATGAGGGGAATTTCTGCTTTTTTGCCCTGAAATATTTGAAATTTCTGCAATTTTACCGAAAATAAGGGGAATTTCTGCCTTTTTGCCCCAAATTATAAGGAATTTCTGCCTTTTTGTCCCAAAATAAGGAAAATTTCTGCAATTTTCCTCCAAAATAAGGGGAATTTCTTCTTTTTTGCCTCAAAATATAGGAAATTTCAGCGTTTTTACCTGAAAATAAGTGAAATTTCTGCAATTTTGCCCCAAATAAGGGAAATTTCTGCAATTTTGCCCCAAAATAAGGTAAATTACTGCAATTTTGCCCCAAAATAAAGGAAATTTCTGATTTTTGCCCCCCCAAAAAAGGAATTTCTGCCTTTTGCCCCAAAATTAGGGGAATTTCTGCAATTTTGCTCCAAAATATGGGGAATTTCTGCCTTTATGCCCGAATATAAGGGAAATGCATACCTATTTGCCATAAAAAAAAATTTCTTCATTTTTGTTACAAAATAAGGGGAATTTCTGCCTTTTTGGCTCTAAATAAGTGGAATTTCTGTCTTTTTCCCCCCAAAAAAGGAAATTTCTGTCTTTTTTGCCCAAAAATAAGGGAAATTTCTGACTTATTACCATGAAATAAGTGAAAATTCTGCCATTTTGCCCCGCAATAAGGGAAATTTCTGCCTTTTTGCCCCCAAATAAGGGGAATTTCAGCATTTTTACCTCATAATAATGGGAATCTCTGCCTTTTTGCCCTAAAATATGGAAAATTTCTGTATTTTTTCCCCAAAATAAAGAAAATTTCTGCAATTTTGTACCAAAATAAAAGTAATTTCTGCATTTTTGTCCCAAAATAAGAGAAAT
Source organism: Micromys minutus (assembly GCF_963924665.1). NCBI lineage: Eukaryota > Metazoa > Chordata > Mammalia > Rodentia > Muridae > Micromys > Micromys minutus. The sequence goes on along the minus strand of NW_027667692.1, from coordinate 45,343 downwards.
TTCCGCGTTTTTGCCCTGAAATAATTGAAAGTTCTGTAATTTTGCCCCAAAATAAGGGGAATTTCTGACTTTTTGCCCTGAAATAAGGAGAATTTCTGTCTTTTTGCCCCAAAATAATGTGAATTTCTGCATTTTCCTTCAAAATTAGGGGAATATGTGGAATTTTGCTCAAAATACGGGGAATTTCTGCCTTAGCCCCAAAATAAAGGGAATTTCTGCATTTTTGCACCAATATAAGGGGAATTTCTGAAATTTTGCTCCAAAATACAGGGAATTTCAACCTTATTGACCGAAATAAAGTGGAATTTCTGCCTTTTTGCCCTGAAATATTTGAAATTTCCGCAATTTTACCCAAAAATAAGGGGAATTTCTGTTTTTGGCCCCAAAATTAGGAGAATTTCTGCTTTTTGCCCTAAAAATAAGGCAAATTTCTAACTTTTTGCAGTGAAATAAGTGAAATTTCTGCAATTTTGCCCCAAAGTAAGGGGAATTTCTGCCTTTTTGCCAAAATATGAAGAATTTCAGCATTTTACCTCCAAATAAGGGGAATTTCTGTCTTTTTGCCATAAAATATGGGGAATTTCTGCCTATTGCCCCCAAATAAGAAAAATTTTTGCTTTTCTGCCCCAATTAACAGGAATTTCCTCCTCTTTGCCAAAAAGTGAAGGGAATTTCTGCCTTTTTGCCCCAAAATAACGGGAATTTCAGCTTTTTATCTCAAAATAAAGGGAATTTCTGCCTTTTGCCAACAATATGGGGAATTTCTGAATTTTTGTTTCAAAATAACGAAAATTTCTTCAATTTTGTACCAAAATAAAAGTAATTTCTGAGTTTTTGCCCTGAAATAAATGAAATTTCTGCAATTTTGCCCGAAAAAAAGGGAAATTTGTGTCTTTTTGCCCGAAAATGAGGGGAATTTCTGCTTTTTTGCCCTGAAATATTTGAAATTTCTGCAATTTTACCGAAAATAAGGGGAATTTCTGCCTTTTTGCCCCAAATTATAAGGAATTTCTGCCTTTTTGTCCCAAAATAAGGAAAATTTCTGCAATTTTGCCCCAAAATAAGGGGAATTTCTTCTTTTTTGCCTCAAAATATAGGTAATTTCAGCGTTTTTACCTGAAAATAAGTGAAATTTCTGCAATTTTGCCCCAAATAAGGGAAATTTCTGCAATTTTGCCCCAAAATAAGGTAAATTACTGCAATTTTGCCCCAAAATAAAGGAAATTTCTGATTTTTGCCCCCCCAAAAAAAGGAATTTCTGCCTTTTGCCCCAAAATTAGGGGAATTTCTGCAATTTTGCTCCAAAATATGGGGAATTTCTGCCTTTATGCCCGAATATAAGGGAAATGCATACCTATTTGCCATAAAAAAAAATTTCTTCATTTTTGTTACAAAATAAGGGGAATTTCTGCCTTTTTGGCTCTAAATAAGTGGAATTTCTGTCTTTTTCCCCCAAAAAAAGGAAATTTCTGTCTTTTTTGCCCAAAAATAAGGGAAATTTCTGACTTATTACCATGAAATAAGTGAAAATTCTGCCATTTTGCCCCGCAATAAGGGAAATTTCTGCCTTTTTGCCCCCAAATAAGGGGAATTTCAGCATTTTTACCTCATAATAATGGGAATCTCTGCCTTTTTGCCCTAAAATATGGAAAATTTCTGTATTTTTGCCCCAAAATAAAGAAAATTTCTGCAATTTTGTACGAAAATAAAAGTAATTTCTGCCTTTTTGTCCCAAAATAAGAGAAATTTCCGCGTTTTTGCCCTGAAATAATTGAAAGTTCTGTAATTTTGCCCCAAAATAAGGGGAATTTCTGACTTTTTGCCCTGAAATAAAGAGAATTTCTGTCTTTTTGCCCCAAAATAATGTGAATTTCTGCATTTTCCTTCAAAATTCGGGGAATATGTGGAATTTTGCTCAAAATACGGGGAATTTCTGCCTTATTGCCCCAAAATAAAGGGAATTTCTGCATTTTTGCACCAATATAAGGGGAATTTCTGAAATTTTGCTCCAAAATACGGGGAATTTCACCTTATTGCCCGAAATAAAGTGGAATTTCTGCCTTTTTGCCCTGAAATATTTGAAATTTCCGCAATTTTACCCAAAAATAAGGGGAATTTCTGTTTTTGGCCCCAAAATTAGGAGAATTTCTGCTTTTTGCCCCAAAACAAGGCAAATTTCTAACTTTTTGCAGTGAAATAAGTGAAATTTCTGCAATTTTGCCCCAAAGTAAGGGGAATTTCTGCCTTTTTGCCAAAATATGAAGAATTTCAGCATTTTACATCCAAATAAGGGGAATTTCTGCCTTTTTGCCATAAAATATGGGGAATTTCTGCCTATTGCCCCCAAATAAGAAAAATTTTTGCTTTTCTGCCCCAATTAACAGGAATTTCCTCCTCTTTGCCAAAAAGTGAAGGGAATTTCTGCCTTTTTGCCCCAAAATAACGGGAATTTCAGCTTTTTATCTCAAAATAAAGGGAATTTCTGCCTTTTGCCCACAATATGGGGAATTTCTGAATTTTTGTTTCAAAATAAGGAAAATTTCTTCAATTGTGTACCAAAATAAAAGTAATTTCTGAGTTTTTGCCCTGAAATAAATGAAATTTCTCCAATTTTGTCCGAAAAAATGGGAAATTTGTGTCTTTTTGCCCCAAAATGAGGGGAATTTCTGCTTTTTTGCCCTGAAATATTTGAAATTTCTGCAATTTTACCGAAAATAAGGGGAATTTCTGCCTTTTTGCCCCAAATTATAAGGAATTTCTGCCTTTTTGTCCCAAAATAAGGAAAATTTCTGCAATTTTGCCCCAAAATAAGGGGAATTTCTTCTTTTTTGCCTCAAAATATAGGAAATTTCAGCTTTTTTACCTGAAAATAAGTGAAATTTCTGCAATTTTGCCCCAAATAAGGAAAATTTCTGCAATTTTGCCCCAAAATAAGGTAAATTACTGCAATTTTGCCCCAAAATAAAGGAAATTTCTGATTTTTGCCCCCCCAAAAAAGGAATTTCTGCCTTTTGCCCCAAAATTAGGGGAATTTCTGCAATTTTGCTCCAAAATATGGGGAATTTCTGCCTTTATGCCCGAATATAAAGGAAATGCATACCTATTTGCCATAAAAAAAAAATTTCTTCATTTTTGTTACAAAATAACGGGAATTTCTGCCTTTTTGGCTCTAAATAAGTGGAATTTCTGTCTTTTTCCCCCCAAAAAAGGAAATTTCTGTCTTTTTTGCCCAAAAATAAGGGAAATTTCTGACTTATTACCATGAAATAAGTGAAAATTCTGCCATTTTGCCCCGCAATAAGGGAAATTTCTGCCTTTTTGCCCCCAAATAAGGGGAATTTCAGCATTTTTACCTCATAATAATGGGAATCTCTGCCTTTTTGCCCTAAAATATGGAAAATTTCTGTATTTTTTTCCCCAAAATAAAGAAAATTTCTGCAATTTTGTACGAAAATAAAAGTAATTTCTGCCTTTTTGTCCCAAAATAAGAGAAATTTCCGCGTTTTTGCCCTGAAATAATTGAAAGTTCTGTAATTTTGCCCCAAAATAAGGGGAATTTCTGACTTTTTGCCCTGAAATAAGGAGAATTTCTGTCTTTTTGCCCCAAAATAATGTGAATTTCTGCATTTTCCTTCAAAATTCGGGGAATATGTGGAATTTTGCTCAAAATACGGGGAATTTCTGCCTTATTGCCCCAAAATAAAGGGAATTTCTGCATTTTTGCACCAATATAAGGGGAATTTCTGAAATTTTGCTCCAAAATACGGGGAATTTCAACCTTATTGCCCGAAATAAAGTGGAATTTCTGCCTTTTTGCCCTGAAATATTTGAAATTTCCGCAATTTTACCCAAAAATAAGGGGAATTTCTGTTTTTGGCCCCAAAATTAGGAGAATTTCTGCTTTTTGCCCCAAAAGAAGGCAAATTTCTAACTTTTTGCAGTGAAATAAGTGAAATTTCTGCAATTTTGCCCCAAAGTAAGGGGAATTTCTGCCTTTTTGCCAAAATATGAAGAATTTCAGCATTTTACCTCCAAATAAGGGGAATTTCTGCCTTTTTGCCATAAAATATGGGGAATTTCTGCCTATTGCCCCCAAATAAGAAAAATTTTTGCTTTTCTGCCCCAATTAACAGGAATTTCCTCCTTTTTGCCAAAAAGTGAAGGGAATTTCTGCCTTTTTGCCCCAAAATAACGGGAATTTCAGCTTTTTATCTCAAAATAAAGGGAATTTCTGCCTTTTGCCCACAATATGGGGAATTTCTGAATTTTTGTTTCAAAATAACGAAAATTTCTTCAATTTTGTACCAAAATAAAAGTAATTTCTGAGTTTTTGCCCTGAAATAAATGAAATTTCTGCAATTTTGCCCGAAAAAAGGGAAATTTGTGTCTTTTTGCCCCAAAATGAGGGGAATTTCTGCTTTTTTGCCCTGAAATATTTGAAATTTCTGCAATTTTACTGAAAATAAGGGGAATTTCTGCCTTTTTGCCCCAAATTATAAGGAATTTCTGCCTTTTTGTCCCAAAATAAGGAAAATTTCTGCAATTTTGCCCCAAAATAAGGGGAATTTCTTCTTTTTTGCCTCAAAATATAGGAAATTTCAGCGTTTTTACCTGAAAATAAGTGAAATTTCTGCAATTTTGCCCCAAATAAGGGAAATTTCTGCAATTTTGCCCCAAAATAAGGTAAATTACTGCAATTTTGCCCCAAAATAAAGGAAATTTCTGATTTTTGCCCCCCCAAAAAAGGAATTTCTGCCTTTTGCCCCAAAATTAGGGGAATTTCTGCAATTTTGCTCCAAAATATGGGGAATTTCTGCCTTTATGCCCGAATATAAAGGAAATGCATACCTATTTGCCATAAAAAAAATTTCTTCATTTTTGTTACAAAATAAGGGGAATTTCTGCCTTTTTGGCTCTAAATAAGTGGAATTTCTGTCTTTTTCCCCCCAAAAAAGAAAATTTCTGTCTTTTTTGCCCAAAAATAAGGGAAATTTCTGACTTATTACCATGAAATAAGTGAAAATTCTGCCATTTTGCCCCGCAATAAGGGAAATTTCTGCCTTTTTGCCCCCAAATAAGGGCAATTTCAGCATTTTTACCTCATAATAATGGGAATCTCTGCCTTTTTGCCCTAAAATATGGAAAATTTCTGTATTTTTGCCCCAAAATAAAGAAAATTTCTGCAATTTTGTACCAAAATAAAAGTAATTTCTGCCTTTTTGTCCCAAAATAAGAGAAATTTCCGCGTTTTTGCCCTGAAATAATTGAAAGTTCTGTAATTTTGCCCCAAAATAAGGGGAATTTCTGACTTTTTGCCCTGAAATAAGGAGAATTTCTGTCTTTTTGCACCAAAATAATGTGAATTTCTGCATTTTCCTTCAAAATTAGGGGAATATGTGGAATTTTGCTCAAAATACGGGGAATTTCTGCCTTATTGCCCCAAAATAAAGGGAATTTCTGCATTTTTGCACCAATATAAGGGGAATTTCTGAAATTTTGCTCCAAAATACGGGGAATTTCAACCTTATTGCCCGAAATAAAGTGGAATTTCTGCCTTTTTGCCCTGAAATATTTGAAATTTCCGCAATTTTACCCAAAAATAAGGGGAATTTCTGTTTTTGGCCCCAAAATTAGGAGAATTTCTGCTTTTTGCCCCAAAATAAGGCAAATTTCTAACTTTTTGCACTGAAATAAGTGAAATTTCTGCAATTTTGCCCCAAAGTAAGGGGAATTTCTGCCTTTTTGCCAAAATAAGGGGAATTTCAGCATTTTACCTCCAAATAAGTTGAATTTCTGCCTTTTTGCCACAAAATATGGGGAATTTCTGCCTATTGCCCCCAAATAAGAAAAATTTTTGCTTTTCTGCCCCAATTAACAGGAATTTCCTCCTCTTTGCCAAAAAGTGAAGGGAATTTCTGCCTTTTTGCCCCAAAATAACGGGAATTTCAGCTTGTTACCTCAAAATAAGGGGAATTTTTGCCTTTTGCCCACAATATGAGGAATTTCTGACTTTTTGTTCCACAATAAGGAAAATTTCTTCAATTTTGTACCAAAATAAAAGTAATTTCTGACTTTTTGCCCTGAAATAAATGAAATTTCTGCAATTTTGCCCAATAAAAGGGAAATTTGTGTCTTTTTGCCCGAAAATGAGGGGAATTTCTGCCTTTTTGACCCAAAATATAGGGAATTTCAGCATTTTACCTCAAAATAAAGGGAATTTCAGCCTTTTTGCAACAGAATATGGGGAATTTCTGCCTTTTTGCCACAAAATAAAAAAAAATTTCTGCAATTCTGTACCAAAATAAAAGAAATTTTTACAATTTTGCCCGAAAATAAGGGAAATTTCTGATTTTTGCCCCGAAATAAGGAGAATTTCTGTATTTTTGCCCCAAAATAAAGGGAATTTCTGCCTTTTTGCCCCAAAATTAGGGGAGTTTCTGCAATTTTGCTTCAAAATATAGGAAATTTCTGCCTCTTTTCCCGAAAATAAGGAGAACTTCTTACGATTTGCCCCAAATAAAGGGAATTTCTGCATTCTTGCCCCAATATTAGGGGAATTTCTGCAATTTTGCTCCAAAATACGGGGAATTTCTGCCTTTTTGCCCGAAATTAAGGGGATTTTCTGCGTTTTTGCCCCCAAACAAGGGAAATTTCTGCAATTTTATCCCAAATAAGGGGAATTTCTGCCATTTTGCCCAGAACTATCTGAAATGTCTGCAATTTTACCCCAAAATAAGGTGAATTTCTGCTTTTGCCCCAAAATAATGGGAATTTCTGCCTTTTTGCCCCACAATAAGATAAATTTTTGCTTTTTTTCTCTGAAATAAGTGAAATTTCTGCAATTTTGCCTTAAAATAAAAGAAATTTCTGTAATTTTTCCACATAATAAAGGGATTTTCTGCAATTTTGCCCCAAAATAAAGGGAATTTCTGTTTTTTGTCCCCAAATAAGGGAAATTTCTGCAATTTTGCCCCAAAATAAAAGGTATTTCTCCCTTTTTGCCTCAAAATAAAGGAAATTTCAGCCTTTTTACCTGAAAATAAGTGAAATTTCTGCAATTTTGCCCCAAATAAAGGAAATTTCTGCAATTTTGCCCTAAAATAAGGGGAATTTCTGCCTTTTGCCCGTAAATAAGGAGAATTTCTGCCTTTTTGCCCCCAAATAGAGAAAATTACTGTACTTTTTACCCCAAAATTAGGTGAATTTCTGCAATTTGCTCCAAAATACAGGAATTTTTTGCCTTTTTCGCCGATAATAAAGAAAACTTCTGCCATTTTGGCGCGAAATAAGTGAAATTTCTGCAGTTTTACCCCAAAATAAGGGGATTTTCTGAATTTTTGCCCCAAAATTAGGGGAATTTCTGAAATTTTGTTCCAAAATACATGGAATTTCTGCCTTTTTGCCCGAAAATAAAAAAAAAATGTATACCTTTTTGCCATTAAAAATGGAAATTTCTTCAATTTGCCCAAAAATAAGGGGATATTCCGCCTTTTTGACTCTAAATAAGTGCAATTTTTGCCTTTTCCACAAAAATAAACGAAATTTCTGTCTTTTTGCCCCAAAATAAGGGGAATTTCTGACTTTTTGCCCTGAAATATTTGAAATTTCTGCAATTTTACCAAAAATAAGGGGAATTTCTGTCTTTTGACCCAAATTATAAGGAATTTCTGCCTTTTTGCCCCAAAATAAGAAAAATTTCTGCAATTTTGCTGCAAAATAAAGGGAATTTCTCCCTTTTTGCCTCAAAATAAAGGAAATTTCAGCCTTTTTACCTGAAAATAAGTGAAATTTCTGCAATTTTGCCCCAAATAAGGGAAATTTCTGCAATTTTGCCCCAAAATAAGGTAAATTCCTGCAATTTTGCCCCAAAATAAAGGAAGTTTCTGATTTTTGCCCCAAAATAAAGGGAATTTCTGCCTTTTGCCCCAAAATTAGGGGAATTTCTGAAATTTTGCTCCAAAATACAGGGAATTCCTGCCTTTATGCCCGAAAATAAGATAAATGCATACCTTTTTGCCATAAAAAGGGAAATTTCTTCATTATTGCTCCAAAATAAGGGGAATTTCTGCCTTTTTGCCTCTAAATAAGTGGAATTTTTGTCTTTTTCCCCCAAAACAAAGGGAATTTCTGTCTTTTTTGCCCCAAAATAAGGGGAATTTCTGACTTATTACCCTGAAATAAGTGAAATTTCTGCAATTTTGCACCAAAATAAGGGAAATTTCTGTATTTTTGCAACGAAATAAGGGGAATTTCAGCCTTTTTACCTCAAAATTAGGGGAATTTCTGCATTTTTGCCACAAAATATTAGGAATTTCTGCCTTTTTGCCCCAAATAAGGAAAATTTCTGCCTTTTTTCCCTGAAATAAGTGAAATTTCTTCAATTTTGTCCCAAAATAAGTGAAATTTCTGCAATTTTGCCCCTAAATACGGGAAATTTCTGGAATTTTGCACAAAAATAGGTGGAATTTTTGAGTTTGGCCCAAAATAAGGAGAATTTCTGTCTTTTTGCCCCAACATATAGAGAATTTCTGCCTTTTCCCCCAACAATTAGGGGAATTTCTGCTTTTTAGTCGAAAATAAGTGGAATGTATACCTTATGCCACAAAAAAGGGAAATTTCTTCATTTTTGCTCCAAAATAAGGGGAATTTCTGCTTTTTTGCCTCTAAATAAGTGAAATTTCTGTCTTTTTCCGCCAAAACAAAGGGATTTTCTGTTTTTTGCGCCAAAATAAGGAAAATGTCTGACCTAGTACCCTGTAATAAGTGAAATTTCTGCAATTGTGCCCCAAATTAAGAGAAATTTCTGCAATTTTGCCCCAAAATAAGGGAAATTTCTGGAATTTTGCCCCAAAATAAGTGGAATTTCTGAGTTTTGCCCCAAAATAAGGAGAATTTCTGTCTTTTTGCCCCAACAAATAAGGAATTTCTGCCTTTTTGCCTCACACTTAGGGGAATTTCTGTAATTTTACTCCAAAATATGGGGAATTTCTGCCTTTATGCCTGAAAATAAGGGGAATGCATATCTATTTGCCATAAAAAAGGGAAATTTCTTCATTTTTGCTACAAAATCAGGGGAATTTCTGTTTTTTTGGCTCTAAATAAGTGGAATTTCTGTATTTTTCCCCCAAAACAAGGGAATTTCTGTCTTTTTTGCCCCAAAATAAGGGGAATTTCTGACTTTTTACCCTGAAATAAGTGAATATTCTGCAATGTTGCCCCAAAATAAGGGAAATTTCTTCCTTTTTTGCCCCCAAATAATGGAAATTTCAGCATTTTTACCTCATAATAATGGGAATCTCTGCCTTTTTGCCCTAAAATATGGAAAATTTCTGTATTTTTGCCCCAAAATAAAGAAAATTTCTGCAATTTTGTACCAAAATAAAAGTAATTTCTGCATTTTGTCCCAAAATAAGAGAAATTTCTGCGTTTTTTCCCTGAAATTAGTGAAATTTCTGTAATTTTGCCCCAATATAAGGGGAATTTCTGACTTTTTGCCCTGAAATAATGAGAATTTCTGTCTTTTTGCCCCAAAATAATGTGAATTTCTGCATTTTCCTTCAAAATTAGGAGAATATGTGCAATTTTGCTTAAAATACGTGGAATTTCTGCCTTATTGCAACAAAATAAAGGGAATTTCTGCATTTTTGCACCAATATAAGGGGAATTTCTGAAATTTTGCTCCAAAATACGGGGAATTTTAACCTTATTGCCCGAAATAAAGTGGAATTTCTGCCTTTTTGCCCTGAAATATTTGAAATTTCCGCAATTTTACCCCAAAATAAGGGGAATTTCTGTTTTTGGCCCCAAAATTACAAGAATTTTTGCTTTTTGCCCCAAAATAATGCAAATTTCGGACTTTTTGCCCTGAAATAAGTGAAATTTCTGCAATTTTGCCCCAAAATAAGGGGAATTTCTGCCTTTTTGCCAAAATAAGGGGAATTTCCGCATTTTACCTACAAATAAGGGGAATTTCTGCCTTTTTCCCACATAATATGGGGAATTTCTGCCTATTGCCCCCAAATAAGAAAAATTTTTGCTTTTCTGCCCCAATTAACAGGAATTTCCTCCTTTTTGCCACAAAGTAAAGGGAATTTCTGCCTTTTTGCCCCAAAATAACGGGAATTTCAGCTTGTTACCTCAAAATAAGGGGAATTTCTGCCTTTTGCCCACAATATGGGGAATTTCTGAATTTTTGTTCCAAAATAACGAAAATTTCTTCAATTTTATACCAAAATAAAAGTAATTTCTGACTTTTTGCCCTGAAATAAATGAAATTTCTGCAATTTTGCCCGAAAAAAAGGGAAATTTGTGTCTTTTTGCCCCAAAATGAGGGGAATTTCTGCCTTTTTGCCACAAAATATAGGGAATTTCAGCATTTTACCTCAAAATAAGGGGAATTTCAGCCTTTTTGCAACAAAATATGGGGAATTTCTGCCTTTTTGCCACAAAATAAGAAAAATTTCTGCAATTCTGTACCAAAATAAAATAAATTTTTACAATTTTGCCCGAAAATAAGGGAAATTTCTGATTTTTGCCCCGAAATAAGGAGAATTTCTGTATTTTTGCCCCAAAATAAGGGGAATTTCTGCCTTTTTGCCCCAAAATTAGAGGAGTTTTTGCAATTTTGCTTCAAAATACAGGAAATTTCTGCCTCTTTTCCCGAAAATAAGAGGAACTTCTTCCGATTTGCCCCAAATAAAGAGAATTTCTGCATTTTTCCCCAATATTAGGGGAATTTCTGCAATTTTGCTCGAAAACACAAGGAATTTCTGCCTTTTTGCCTGAAATTAAGGAGATTTTCTGCATTTTTGCCCCCAAACAAGGGAAATTTCTGCAATTTTATCCCAAATAAGGGGAATTTCTGCCTTTTTGCCCCAATATAATGGGAATTTCTGCCTTTTTGCCCCACAATAAGAAAAATTTTTGCTTTTTTTCTCTGAAATAAGTGAAATTTCTGCAATTTTGCCTTAAAATAAAAGAAATTTCTTCAATTTTTTTCCATAATATAGAAATTTTCTAAAATTTTGCCCCAAAATAAAGGGAATTTCTGTTTTTTGTCCCCAAATAAGGGAAATTTCTGCAATTTTGTTCTAAATTAAGGGGAATTTCTGCCTTTTGCCTCAAAATAAGGGGAATTTTTACCTTTTTGCCCCAAAATAAAGAAAATTACTGCATGTTTTACCCCAAAATTAGGTGAATTTCTGCAATTTTGCTCCAAAATACGGGGAATTTCTGCCTATTTGCCCGAAAATAAAGAGAATGTATACCTTTTTGCCATAAAAAAGGGAAATTTCTTCATTTTTACCCTAAAATAAGGGGATTTTCTGCATTTTTGACAAAAAATAAGTGCAATTTCTGACTTTTCCCCAAAAATAAACGGAATTTCTGTCTTTTTGCCCCAAAATAAGCGGAATTTCTGACGTTTTGCCCTGAAATAAGTTAAATTTCTAAAATTTTTCCCCAAAATAAGGGAAATGTCTGCTTTTTGCCCCCAAATAAGGGGAATTTCTGCCTTTTTGCCCCAAAATTAGGAGAATTTCTGCATTTTTGCCCCAAAATAAGGGGAATTTCAGCCTTTCTACCTCAAAATAATGGGAATTTCTGCATTTCTGCCCCAAAATATGGAAAATTTCTAGCTTTTTGCCCAAAAATAAGAAAAATTTTTGAAATTTGGAACCAAAATTAAAGAAATTTCTGCCTTTTTGCCCCAAAATAAAAAAATTTCTGCTTTTTTTCCCTGAAATAAGTAAAATTTCTGCAATTTTGCCCCAAAATAAGGGAAATTTCTACAATTTTGCCAAATATACAGGAAATTTCTACAATTTTCCTCAAAATAAGAGGAATTTCTGACTTTTTGCTCCGAAAAAAAGGAGATTTTCTGTCTTTTTGCCCCAAAATAAGGAGAATTTCTGCCTTTTTGCCCGAAAATTATGATAATTTCTGCAAATTTGCTTTAAAATACGGGGAATTTCTGCCTTTTAGCCCAAAATAAAGGGATTTTCTGAATTTTCTCCCAATATTTGGGGAATTTCTGCATTTTACTTCTAAATAAGGGGAATTTCTGCATTTTACCTCAAAATAAGAAGGATTTCTGCCTTTTGCCCCAAAATATGGCTAATTTCTGCCTTTATGTTCAAAAATAAGGAAAATTTCTTCAATTTTGTATCATAATAAAATAAATTTCTGCTTTTTGCCCCAAAATAAGGGGAATTTCTGACTTTTTGCCCTGAAATAAATGAAATTTCTGCAATTTTGCCCGAAAATAAGGGAAATTTGTGCCTTTTTTCCCCAAATTAAGGGGAATTTCTGCCTTTGCCCCAAAATATGGGGAATTTCAACATTTTACCTCAAAATAAGGGGAATTTCAGCCTTTTTGCACCAAAATATGGAGAATTTCTGCCTTTTTGCCCCAAAATAAAGGGAATTTCTGCATTTTTGCACCAATATTAGGGGAATTTCTGCAATTTTGCTCCAAAATACGGGTCATTTCTGCCTTTTTGCCCGAAATTAAGTGGAATTTCTGCCTTTTTGTCCCGAAATAAGTGAAATTTCTTCAATTTTAGCCAAAAATTAGGGATTTCATCTTTTTGCCCCAAAATAAGTGGAATTTCTGCCATTTTGCCCTGAAATATTTGAAATTTCTGAAATTTTACCACAAAATAAGGGGAATTTCTGCCTTTTTGCCCCAAAACAAGGGGAATTTCAGCCTTTTTACCTCATAATAATGGGAATCTCTGCCTTTTTGCCCTAAAATATAGAAAATTTCTGTATTTTTGCCCCAAAATAAAGAAAATTTCTGCAATTTTGTACCAAAATAAAAGTAATTTCTGCATTTTGTCCCAAAATAAGAGAAATTTCCGTGTTTTTTACCTGAAATAAGTGAAATTTCTGTAATTTTTCCCCAAAATAAGGGGAATTTCTGACTTTTTGCCCTGAAATAAGGAGAATTTCTGTCTTTTTGCCCCAAAATAATGTTAATTTCTGCATTTTCCTTCAAAATTAGGGGAATATGTGCAATTTTGCTCAAAATACGTGGAATTTCTGCCTTATTGCAACAAAATAAAGGGAATTTCTGCATTTTTGCACCAATATAAGGGGAATTTCTGAAATTTTGCTCCAAAATATGGGGAATTTTAAACTTATTGCCCGAAATAAAGTGGAATTTCTGCCTTTTTGCCCTGAAATATTTGAAATTTCCGCAATTTTACCCCAAAATAAGGGGAATTTCTGTTTTGGCCCAAAAATTACAAGAATTTCTGCTTTTTGCCCCAAAATAAGGCAAATTTCTGACTTTTTGCCCTGAAATAAGTGAAATTTCTGCAATTTTGCCCCAAAATAAGGGGAATTTCTGCCTTTTTGCCAAAATAAGGGGAATTTCAGCATTTTACCTCCAAATAAGGGGAATTTCTGCCTTTTTCCCACATAATATGGGGAATTTCTGCCTATTGCCCCCAAATAAGAAAAATTTTTGTTTTTCTGCCCCAATTAACAGGAATTTCCTCCTTTTTGCCACAAAGTAAAGGGAATTTCTGCCTTTTTGCCCAAAAATAATGGGCATTTCAGCTTGTTACCGCAAAATGAGGGGAATTTCTGCCTTTTGCCCACAATATGAGGAATTTCTGAATTTTTGTTCCAAAATAAGGAAAATTTCTTCAATTTTGTACAAAAATAAAAGTAATTTCTGACTTTTTGCCCTGAAATAAATGAAATTTCTGCAATTTTGCCTGAAAAAAAGGGAAATTTGTGTCTTTTTGCCCCAAAATGAGGGGAAATTCTGCCTTTTTGCCACAAAATATAGGGAATTTCAGCATTTTACCTCAAAATAAGGGGAATTTCAGCCTTTTTGCAACAAAATATGGGGAATTTCTGCCTTTTTGCCACAAAATAAGAAAAATTTCTTCTATTCTGTACCAAAATAAAATAAATTTTTACAATTTTGCCCGAAAATAAGGGAAATTTCTGATTTTTCCCCGAAATAAGGAGAATTTCTGTATTTTTGCCCCAAAATAAGGGGAATTTCTGCCTTTTTGCCCCAAAATTAGAGGAGTTTTTGCAATTTTGCTCTAAAATACTAGGAATTTCTGCCTCTTTTCCCAAAAATAAGAGGAACTTCTTCGGATTTGCCCCAAATAAAGGGAATTTCTGCATTTTTCCCCAATATTAGGGGAATTTCTGCAATTTTGCTCTAAAATACAAGGAATTTCTGCCTTTTTGCCTGAAATTAAGGAGACTTTCTGCATTTTTGCCCCCAAACAAGGGAAATTTCTGCAATTTTATCCCAAATAAGGGGAATTTCTGCCTTTTTGCCCCAATATAATGGGAATTTCTGCCTTTTTGCCCCACAATAAGAAAAATTTTTGCTTTTTTTCTCTGAAATAAGTGAAATTTCTGCAATTTTGCCTTAAAATAAAAGAAATTTCTTCAATTTTTTCCATAATATAGGAATTTTCTGCAATTTTGCCCCAAAATAAAGGGAATTTCTGTTTTTTGTCCCCAAATAAGGGAAATTTCTGCAATTTTGTTCTAAATTAAGGGGAATTTCTGCCTTTTGCCTCAAAATAAGGGGAATTTTTACCTTTTTGCCCCAAAATAAAGAAAATTACTGCATGTTTTACCCCAAAATTAGGTGAATTTCTGCAATTTTGCTCCAAAATACGGGGAATTTCTGCCTTTTTGCCCGAAAATAAAGAGAATGTATACCTTTTTGCCATAAAAAAGGGAAATTTCTTCATTTTTACCCTAAAATAAGGGGATTTTCTGCATTTTTGACAAAAAATAAGTGCAATTTCTGACTTTTCCCCAAAAATAAACGGAATTTCTGTCTTTTTGCCCCAAAATAAGCGGAATTTCTGACGTTTTGCCCTGAAATAAGTTAAATTTCTAAAATTTTTCCCCAAAATAAGGGAAATGTCTGCTTTTTGCCCCCAAATAAGGGGAATTTCTGCCTTTTTGCCCCAAAATTAGGAGAATTTCTGCATTTTTGCCCCAAAATACGGGGAATTTCAGCCTTTCTACCTCAAAATAATGGGAATTTCTGCATTTCTGCCCCAAAATATGGAAAATTTCTGGCATTTTGCCCAAAAATAAGAAAAATTTCTGAAATTTGGAACCAAAGTAAAAGAAGTTTCTGCCTTTTTGCCCCAAAATAAGAAAATTTCTGCTTTTTTCCCTGAAATAAGTGAAATTTCTGCAATTTTGCCCCAAAATAAGGGAAATTTCTACAATTTTGCCAAATGTACAGGAAATTTCTACAATTTTCCTCAAAATAAGAGGAATTTCTGACTTTTTGCTCCGAAAAAAAGGAGATTTTCTGTCTTTTTGCCCCAAAATAAGGAGAATTTCTGCCTTTTTGCCCGAAAATTATTATAATTTCTGCAAATTTGCTTTAAAATACGGGGAATTTCTGCCTTTTAGCCCAAAATAAAGGGATTTTCTGAATTTTCCCCCAATATTTGGGGAATTTCTGCATTTTACTTCTAAATAAGGGGAATTTCTGCATTTTACCTCAAAATAAGAAGGATTTCTGCCTTTTGCCCCAAAATATGGCTAATTTCTGCCTTTATGTTCAAAAATAAGGAAAATTTCTTCAATTTTGTATCATAATAAAATAAATTTCTGCTTTTTGCCCCAAAATAAGGAAAATTTCTGACTTTTTGCCCTGAAATAAATGAAATTTCTGCAATTTTGCCCGTAAATAAGGGAAATTTGTGCCTTTTTTCCCCAAATTAAGGGGAATTTCTGCCTTTGCCCCAAAATATGGGGAATTTCAACATTTTACCTCAAAATAAGGGGAATTTCAGCCTTTTTGCACCAAAATATGGAGAATTTCTGCCTTTTTGCCCCAAAATAAAGGGAATTTCTGCATTTTTGCACCAATATTAGGGGAATTTCTGCAATTTTGCTCCAAAATACGGGTCATTTCTGCCTTTTTGCCCGAAATTAAGTGGAATTTCTGCCTTTTTGTCCCGAAATAAGTGAAATTTCTTCAATTTTAGCCAAAAATTAGTGATTTCATCTTTTTGCCCCAAAATAAGTGGAATTTCTGCCATTTTGCCCTGAAATATTTGAAATTTCTGCAATTTTACCACAAAATAAGGGGAATTTCTGCCTTTTGCCCCAAAATAAGGGGAATTTCAGCCTTTTTACCTCATAATAATGGGAATCTCTGCCTTTTTGCCCTAAAATATAGAAAATTTCTGTATTTTTGCCCCAAAATAAAGAAAATTTCTGCAATTTTGTACCAAAATAAAAGTAATTTCTGCATTTTGTCCCAAAATAAGAGAAATTTCCGTGTTTTTTACCTGAAATAAGTGAAATTTCTGTAATTTTGCCCCAAAATAAGGGGAATTTCTGACTTTTTGCCCTGAAATAAGGAGAATTTCTGTCTTTTTGCCCCAAAATAATGTTAATTTCTGCATTTTCCTTCAAAATTAGGGGAATATGTGCAATTTTGCTCAAAATACGTGGAATTTCTGCCTTATTGCAACAAAATAAAGGGAATTTCTGCATTTTTGCACCAATATAAGGGGAATTTCTGAAATTTTGCTCCAAAATATGGGGAATTTTAACCTTATTGCCCGAAATAAAGTGGAATTTCTGCCTTTTTGCCCTGAAATATTTGAAATTTCCGCAATTTTACCCCAAAATAAGGGGAATTTCTGTTTTGGCACAAAAATTACAAGAATTTCTGCTTTTTGCCCAAAAATAAGGCAAATTTCTGACTTTTTGCCCTGAAATAAGTGAAATTTCTGCAATTTTGCCCCAAAATAAGGGGAATTTCTGCCTTTTTGCCAAAATAAGGGGAATTTCAGCATTTTACCTCCAAATAAGGGGAATTTCTGCCTTTTTCCCACATAATATGGGGAATTTCTGCCTATTGCCCCCAAATAAGAAAAAATTTTTGCTTTTCTGCCCCAATTAACAGGAATTTCCTCCTTTTTGCCACAAAGTAAAGGGAATTTCTGCCTTTTTGCCCCAAAATAACGGGAATTTCAGCTTGTTACCTCAAAATAAGGGGAATTTCTGCCTTTTGCCCACAATATGAGGAATTTCTGAATTTTTGTTCCAAAATAAGGAAAATTTCTTCAATTTTGTACAAAAATAAAAGTAATTTCTGACTTTTTGCCCTGAAATAAATGAAATTTCTGCAATTTTGCCCAAAAAACAGGGAAATTTGTGTCTTTTTGCCCCAAAATGAGGGGAATTTCTGCCTTTTTGCCACAAAATATAGGGAATTTCAGCATTTTACCTCAAAATAAGGGGAATTTCAGCCTTTTTGCAACAAAATATGGGGAATTTCTGCCTTTTTGCCACAAAATAAGAAAGATTTCTGCTATTCTGTACCAAAATAAAATAAATTTTTACAATTTTGCCCGAAAATAAGGGAAATTTCTGATTTTTCCCCGAAATAAGGAGAATTTCTGTATTTTTGCCCCAAAATAAGGGGAATTTCTGCCTTTTTGCCCCAAAATTAGAGGAGTTTTTGCAATTTTGCTCTAAAATACAAGGAATTTCTGCCTCTTTTCCCAAAAATAAGAGGAACTTCTTCCGATTTGCTCCAAATAAAGGGAATTTCTGCATTTTTCCCCAATATTAGGGGAATTTCTGCAATTTTGCTCGAAAATACAAGGAATTTCTGCCTTTTTGCCTGAAATTAAGGAGATTTTCTGCATTTTTGCCCCCAAACAAGGGAAATTTCTGCAATTTTATCCCAAATAAGGGGAATTTCTGCCTTTTTGCCCCAATATAATGGGAATTTCTGCCTTTTTGCCCCACAATAAGAAAAATTTTTGTTTTTTTTCTCTGAAATAAGTGAAATTTCTGCAATTTTGCCTTAAAATAAAAGAAATTTCTTCAATTTTTTCCATAATATAGGAATTTTCTGCAATTTTGCCCCAAAATAAAGGGAATTTCTGTTTTTTGTCCCCAAATAAGGGAAATTTCTGCAATTTTGTTCTAAATTAAGGGGAATTTCTGCCTTTTGCCTCAAAATAAGGGGAATTTTTACCTTTTTGCCCCAAAATAAAGAAAATTACTGCATGTTTTACCCCAAAATTAGGTGAATTTCTGCAATTTTGCTCCAAAATACGGGGAATTTCTGCCTTTTTGCACGAAAATAAAGAGAATGTATACCTTTTTGCCATAAAAAAGGGAAATTTCTTCATTTTTACCCTAAAATAAGGGGATTTTCTGCATTTTTGACAAAAAATAAGTGCAATTTCTGACTTTTCCCCAAAAATAAACGGAATTTCTGTCTTTTTGCCCCAAAATAAGCGGAATTTCTGACGTTTTGCCCTGAAATAAGTTAAATTTCTAAAATTTTTCCCCAAAATAAGGGAAATGTCTGCTTTTTGCCCCCAAATAAGGGAATTTCTGCCTTTTTGCCCCAAAATAAGGGGAATTTCTGCATTTTTGCCCCAAAATAAGGGGAATTTCAGCCTTTCTACCTCAAAATAATGGGAATTTCTGCATTTCTGCCCCAAAATATGGAAAATTTCTGGCTTTTTGCCCAAAAATAAGAAAAATTTCTGAAATTTGGAACCAAAATAAAAGAAATTTCTGCCTTTTTGCCCCAAAATAAGAAAATTTCTGCTTTTTTTCCCTGAAATAAGTGAAATTTCTGCAATTTTGCCCCAAAATAAGGGAAATTTCTACAATTTTGCCAAATGAAGAGGAAATTTCTACAATTTTCCTCAAAATAAGAGGAATTTCTGACTTTTTGCTCCGAAAAAAAGGAGATTTTCTGTCTTTTTGCCCCAAAATAAGGAGAATTTCTGCCTTTTTGCCCGAAAATTATGAGAATTTCTGCAAATTTGCTTTAAAATACGGGGAATTTCTGCCTTTTAGCCCAAAATAAAGGGATTTTCTGAATTTTCCCCCAATATTTGGGGAATTTCTGCATTTTACCTCTAAATAAGGGGAATTTCTGCATTTTACCTCAAAATAAGAAGGATTTCTGCCTTTTGCCCCAAAATATGGCTAATTTCTGCCTTTATGTTCAAAAATAAGGAAAATTTCTTCAATTTTGTATCATAATAAAATAAATTTCTGCTTTTTGCCCCAAAATAAGGGGAATTTCTGACTTTTTGCCCTGAAATAAATGAAATTTCTGCAATTTTGCCCGAAAATAAGGGAAATTTGTGCCTTTTTTCCCCAAATTAAGGGGAATTTCTGCCTTTGCCCCAAAATATGGGGAATTTCAACATTTTACCTCAAAATAAGGGGAATTTCAGCCTTTTTGCACTAAAATATGGAGAATTTCTGCCTTTTTGCCCCAAAATAAAGGGAATTTCTGCATTTTTGCACCAATATTAGGGGAATTTCTGAAATTTTGCTCCAAAATACGGGTCATTTCTGCCTTTTTGCCCGAAATTAAGTGGAATTTCTGCCTTTTTGTCCCGAAATAAGTGAAATTTCTTCAATTTTAGCCAAAAATTAGGGATTTCATCTTTTTCCCCAAAATAAGTGGAATTTCTGCCATTTTGCCCTGAAATATTTGAAATTTCTGCAATTTTACCACAAAATAAGGGGAATTTCTGCCTTTTTGCCCCAAAATAAGAGGAATTTCAGCCTTTTTACCTCATAATAATGGGAATCTCTGCCTTTCTGCCCTAAAATATGGAAAATTTCTGTATTTTTGCCCCAAAATAAAGAAAATTTCTGCAATTTTGTACCAAAATAAAAGTAATTTCTGCATTTTGTCCCAAAATAAGAGAAATTTCCGTGTTTTTTACCTGAAATAAGTGAAATTTCTGTAATTTTGCCCCAAAATAAGGGGAATTTCTGACTTTTTGCCCTGAAATAAGGAGAATTTCTGTCTTTTTGCCCCAAAATAATGTTAATTTCTGCATTTTCCTTCAAAATTAGGGGAATATGTGCAATTTTGCTCAAAATACGTGGAATTTCTGCCTTATTGCAACAAAATAAAGGGAATTTCTGCATTTTTGCACCAATATAAGGGGATTTTTTGAAATTTTGCTCCAAAATACGGGGAATTTTAACCTTATTGCCCGAAATAAAGTGGAATTTCTGCCTTTTTGCCCTGAAATATTTGAAATTTCCGCAATTTTACCCCAAAGTAAGGGGAATTTCTGTTTTTGGCCCCAAAATTACAAGAATTTCTGCTTTTTGCCCCAAAATAAGGCAAATTTCTGACTTTTTGCCCTGAAATAAGTGAAATTTCTGCAATTTTGCCCCAAAATAAGGGGAATTTCTGCCTTTTTGCCAAAATAAGGGGAATTTCAGCATTTTACCTCCAAATAAGGAGAATTTCTGCCTTTTTCCCACATAATATGAGGAATTTCTGCCTATTGCCCCCAAATAAGAAAAATTTTTGCTCTTCTGCCCCAATTAACAGGAATTTCCTCCTTTTTGCCACAAAGTAAAGGGAATTTCTGCCTTTTTGCCCCAAAATAACGAAAATTTCAGCTTGTTACCTCAAAATAAGGGGAATTTCTGCCTTTTGCCCACAATATGGGGAATTTCTGAATTTTTGTTCCAAAATAAGGAAAATTTCTTCAATTTTGTACCAAAATAAAAGGAATTTCTGACTTTTTGCCCTGAAATAAATGAAATTTCTGCAATTTTGCCCGAAAAAAAGGGAAATTTGTGTCTTTTTGCCCCAAAATGAGGGGAATTTCTGCCTTTTTGCCACAAAATATTGGGAATTTCAGCATTTTACCTCAAAATAAGGGGAATTTCAGCCTTTTGGCAACAAAATATGGGGAATTTCTGCCTTTTTGCCACAAAATAAGAAAAATTTCTGCAATTCTGTACCAAAATAAAATAAATTTTTACAATTTTACCCGAAAATAAGGGAAATTTCTGATTTTTGCCCCGAAATAAGGAGAATTTCTGTATTTTTGCCCCAAAATAAGGAGAATTTCTGCCTTTTTGCCCTAAAATTAGAGGAGTTTTTGCAATTTTGCTTCAAAATACAGGAAATTTCTGCCTCTTTTCCCGAAAATAATAGGAACTTCTTCCGATTTGCCCCAAATAAAGTGAATTTCTGCATTTTTCCCCAATATTAGGGGAATTTCTGCAATTTTGCTCTAAAATACAAGGAATTTCTGCCTTTTTGCCTGAAATTAAGGAGATTTTCTGCATTTTTGCCCCCAAACAAGGGAAATTTCGGCAATTTTATCCCAAATAAGGGGAATTTCTGCCTTTTTGCCCCAATATAATGGGAATTTCTGCCTTTTTGCCCCACAATAAGAAAAATTTTTGCTTTTTTTCTCTGAAATAAGTGAAATTTCTGCAATTTTGCCTTAAAATAAAAGAAATTTCTTCAATTTTTTCCATAATATAGGAATTTTCTGCAATTTTGCCCCAAAATAAAGGGAACTTCTGTTTTTTGTCGCCAAATAAGGGAAATTTCTGCAATTTTGTTCTAAATTAAGGGGAATTTCTGCCTTTTGCCTCAAAATAAGGGGAATTTTTACCTTTTTGCCCCAAAATAAAGGAAATTACTGCATGTTTTACCCCAAAATTAGGTGAATTTCTGCAATTTTGCTCCAAAATACGGGGCATTTCTGCCTTTTTGCCCGAAAATAAAGAGAATGTACACCTTTTTGCCATAAAAAAGGGAAATTTCTTCATTTTTACCCTAAAATAAGGGGATTTTCCCCATTTTTGACAAAAAATAAGTGCAATTTCTTACTTTTCCCAAAAATAAACGGAATTTCTGTCTTTTTGCCCCAAAATAAGCGGAATTTCTAACGTTTTGCCCTGAAATAAGTTAAATTTCAAAAAAATTTCCCCAAAATAATGGAAATGTCTGCTTTTTGCCCCAAAATAAGGGGAATTTCTGCTTTTGCCCCAAAATAAGGGGAATTTCTGCATTTTTGCCCCAAAATAAGGGGAATTTCAGCCTTTCTACCTCAAAATAATGAGAATTTCTGCATTTCTGCCCCAAAATATGGAAAATTTCTGGCTTTTTGCCCAAAAATAAAAAAAATTTCTGAAATTTGGAACCAAAGTAAAAGAAATTTTTGCCATTTTGCCCCAAAATAAGAAAATTTCTGCTTTTTTTCCCTGAAATAAGTGAAATTTCTGCAATTTTGCCCCAAAATAAGGGAAATTTCAACAATTTTGCAAAATGTACAGGAAATTTCTACAATTTTCCTCAAAATAAGAGGAATTTCTGATATTTGCTCCGAAAAAAAGGAGATTTTCTGTCTTTTTGCCCCAAAATAAGGAGAATTTCTGCCTTTTTGCCCGAAAATTATGAGAATTTCTGCAAATTTGCTTTAAAATACGGGGAATTTCTGCCTTTTAGCCCAAAATAAAGGGATTTTCTGAATTTTCCTACAATATTTGGGGAATCTCTGCATTTTACCTCTAAATAAGGGGAATTTCTGCATTTTACCTCAAAATAAGAAGGATTTCTGCCTTTTGCCCCAAAATATGGCTAATTTCTGCCTTTATGTTCAAAAATAAGGAAAATTTCTTCAATTTTGTATCATAATAAAATAAATTTCTGCTATTTGCCCCAAAATAAGGGGAATTTCTAACTTTTTGCCCTGAAATAAATGAAATTTCTGCAATTTTGCCCGAAAATAAGGGAAATTTGTGCCTTTTTTCCCCAAATTAAGGTGAATTTCTGCCTTTGCCCCAAATAATGGGGAATTTCAACATTTTACCTCAAAATAAGGGGAATTTCAGCCTTTTTGCACCAAAATATGGAGAATTTCTGCCTTTTTGCCCCAAAATAAAGGGAATTTCTGCATTTTTGCACCAATATTAGGGGAATTTCTGCAATTTTGCTCCAAAATACGGGTCATTTCTGCCTTTTTGCCCGAAATTAAGTGGAATTTCTGCCTTTTTGTCCCGAAATAAGTGAAATTTCTTCAATTTTAGCCAAAAATTAGGGATTTCATCTTTTTGCCCCAAAATAAGTGGAATTTCTGCCATTTTGCCCTGAAATATTTGAAATTTCTGAAATTTTACCACAAAATAAGGGGAATTTCTGCCTTTTTGCCCCAAAATAAGGGGAATTTCAGCCTTTTTACCTCATAATAATGGGAATCTCTGCCTTTTTGCCTTAAATTATGGAAAATTTCTGTATTTTTGCCCCAAAATAAATAAAATTTCTGCAATTTTGTACCAAAATAAAAGTAATTTCTGCATTTTGTCCCAAAATAAGAGAAATTTCCGTGTTTTTTACCTGAAATAAGTGAAATTTCTGTAATTTTGCCCCAAAATAAGGGGAATTTCTGACTTTTTGCCCTGAAATAAGGAGAATTTCTGTCTTTTTGCCCCAAAATAATGTTAATTTCTGCATTTTCCTTCAAAATTAGAGGAATATGTGCAATTTTGCTCAAAATACGTGGAATTTCTGCCTTATTGCAACAAAATAAAGGGAATTTCTGCATTTTTGCACCAATATAAGGGGATTTTCTGAAATTTTGCTCCAAAATACGGGGAATTTTAACCTTATTGCCCGAAATAAAGTGGAATTTCTGCCTTTTTGCCCTGAAATATTTGAAATTTCCGCAATTTTACCCCAAAATAAGGGGAATTTCTGTTTTTGGCCCCAAAATTACAAGAATTTCTGCTTTTTGCCCCAAAATAAGGCAAATTTCTGACTTTTTGCCCTGAAATATGTGAAATTTCTGCAATTTTGCCCCAAAATAAGGGGAATTTCTGCCTTTTTGCCAAAATAAGGGGAATTTCAGCATTTTACCTCCAAATAAGGAGAATTTCTGCCTTTTTCCCACATAATATGGGGAATTTCTGCCTATTGCCCCCAAATAAGAAAATTTTTGCTTTTCTGCCCCAATTAACAGGAATTTCCTCCTTTTTGCCACAAAGTAAAGGGAATTTCTGCCTTTTTGCCCCAAAATAACGAAAATTTCAGCTTGTTACCTCAAAATAAGGGGAATTTCTGCCTTTTGCCCACAATATGGGGAATTTCTGAATTTTTGTTCCAAAATAAGGAAAATTTCTTCAATTTTGTACCAAAATAAAAGTAATTTCTGACTTTTTGCCCTGAAATAAATGAAATTTCTGCAATTTTGCCCGGAAAAAAGGGAAATTTGTGTTTTTTTGCCCCAAAATGAGGGGAATTTCTGCCTTTTTGCCACAAAATATAGGGAATTTCAGCATTTTACCTCAAAATAAGGGGAATTTCAGCCTTTTGGCAACAAAATATGGGGAATTTCTGCCTTTTTGCCACAAAATAAGAAAAATTTCTGCAATTCTGTACCAAAATAAAATAAATTTTTACAATTTTGCCCGAAAATAAGGGAAATTTCTGATTTTTGCCCCGAAATAAGGAGAATTTCTGTATTTTTGCCCCAAAATAAGGGGAATTTCTGCCTTTTTGCCCCAAAATTAGAGGAGTATTTGCAATTTTGCTTCAAAATACAGGAAATTTCTGCCTCTTTTCCCGAAAATAAGAGGAACTTCTTCCGATTTGCCCCAAATAAAGGGAATTTCTGCATTTTTCCCCAATATTAGGGGAATTTCTGCAATTTTGCTCCAAAATACTAGGAATTTCTGCCTTTTTGCCTGAAATTAAGGAGATTTTCTGCATTTTTGCCCCCAAACAAGGGAAATTTCTGCAATTTTATCCCAAATAAGGGGAATTTCTGCCTTTTTGCCCCAATATAATGGGAATTTCTGCCTTTTTGCCCCACAATAAGAAAAATTTTTGCTTTTTTTCTCTGAAATAATTGAAATTTCTGCAATTTTGCCTTAAAATAAAAGAAATTTCTTTAATTTTTTCCATAATATAGGAATTTTCTGCAATTTTGCCCCAAAATAAAGGGAATTTCTGTTTTTTGTCCCCAAATAAGGGAAATTTCTGCAATTTTGTTCTAAATTAAGGGGAATTTCTGCCTTTTGCCTCAAAATAAGAGGAATTTTTACCTTTTTGCCCCAAAATAAAGAAAATTACTGCATGTTTTACCCCAAAATTAGGTGAATTTCTGCAATTTTGCTCCAAAATACGGGGAATTTCTGCCTTTTTGCCCGAAAATATAGAGAATGTATACCTTTTGCCATAAAAAAGGGAAATTTCTTCATTTTTACCCTAAAATAAGGGGATTTTCCGCATTTTTGACAAAAAATAAGTGCAATTTCTGACTTTTCCCCAAAAATAAACGGAATTTCTGTCTTTTTGCCCCAAAATAAGCGGAATTTTTGACGTTTTGCCCTGAAATAAGTTAAATTTCTAAAAATTTTCCCCAAAATAATGGAAATGTCTGCTTTTTGCCCCAAAATAAGGGGAATTTCTGCCTTTTTGCCCCAAAATAAGGGGAATTTCTGCATTTTTGCCCCAAAATAAGGGGAATTTCAGCCTTTCTACCTCAAAATAATGAGAATTTCTGCATTTCTGCCCCAAAATATGGAAAATTTCTGGCTTTTTGCCCAAAAATAAGAAAAATTTCTACAATTTGGAACCAAAGTAAAAGAAATTTTTGCCTTTTTGCCCCAAAATAAGAAAATTTCTGCTTTTTTCCCTGAAATAAGTGAAATTTCTGCAATTTTGCCCCAAAATAAGGGAAATTTCTACAATTTTGCCAAATGTACAGGAAATTTCTACAATTTTCCTCAAAATAAGAGGAATTTCTGACATTTGCTCCGAAAAAAAGGAGATTTTCTGTCTTTTTGCCCCAAAATAAGGAGAATTTCTGCCTTTTTGCCCGAAAATTATGAGAATTTCTGCAAATTTGCTTTAAAATACGGGGAATTTCTGCCTTTTAGCCCAAAATAGAGGGATTTTCTGAATTTTCCCGCAATATTAGGGGAATCTCTGCATTTTACCTCTAAATAAGGGGAATTTCTGCATTTTACCTCAAAATAAGAAGGATTTCTGCCTTTTGCCCCAAAATATGGCTAATTTCTGCCTTTATGTTCAAAATAAGGAAAATTTCTTCAATTTTGTATCATAATAAAATAAATTTCTGCTTTTTGCCCCAAAATAAGGGGAATTTCTGACTTTTTGCCCTGAAATAAATGAAATTTCTGCAATTTTGCCCGAAAATAAGGGAAATTTGTGCCTTTTTTCCCCAAATTAAGGGGAATTTCTGCCTTTGCCCCAAAATATGGGGAATTTCAACATTTTACCTCAAAATAAGGGGAATTTCAGCCTTTTTGCACCAAAATATGGAGAATTTCTGCCTTTTTGCCCCAAAATAAAGGGAATTTCTGCATTTTTGCACCAATATTAGGGGAATTTCTGCAATTTTGCTCCAAAATACGGGTCATTTCTGCCTTTTTGCCCGAAATTAAGTGGAATTTCTGCCTTTTTGTCCCGAAATAAGTGAAAT
The DNA here is from genome assembly GCF_963924665.1 of Micromys minutus. Classification (NCBI taxonomy): domain Eukaryota; kingdom Metazoa; phylum Chordata; class Mammalia; order Rodentia; family Muridae; genus Micromys; species Micromys minutus. The sequence continues at coordinate 19,070 of NW_027667692.1, read as the reverse complement.
TTCTTCAATTTTAGCCAAAAATTAGGGATTTCATCTTTTTGCCCCAAAATAAGTGGAATTTCTGCCATTTTGCCCTGAAATATTTGAAATTTCTGAAATTTTACCACAAAATAAGGGGAATTTCTGCCTTTTTGCCCCAAAATAAGGGGAATTTCAGCCTTTTTACCTCATAATAATGGGAATCTCTGCCTTTTTGCCCTAAAATATAGAAAATTTCTGTATTTTTGCCCCAAAATAAAGAAAATTTCTGCAATTTTGTACCAAAATAAAAGTAATTTCTGCATTTTGTCCCAAAATAAGAGAAATTTCCGTGTTTTTTCCCTGAAATAAGTGAAATTTCTGTAATTTTGCCCCAAAATAAAGGGAATTTCTGACTTTTTGCCCTGAAATAAGGAGAATTTCTGTCTTTTTGCCCCAAAATAATGTTAATTTCTGCATTTTCCTTCAAAATTAGGGGAATATGTGCAATTTTGCTCAGAATACGTGGAATTTCTGCCTTATTGCAACAAAATAAAGGGAATTTCTGCATTTTTGCACCAATATAAGGGGAATTTCTGAAATTTTGCTCCAAAATACGGGGAATTTTAACCTTATTGCCCGAAATAAAGTGGAATTTCTGCCTTTTTGCCCTGAAATATTTGAAATTTCCGCAATTTTACCCCAAAATAAGGGGAATTTCTGTTTTTGGCCCCAAAATTACAAGAATTTCTGCTTTTTGCCCCAAAATAAGGCAAATTTCTGACTTTTTGCCCTGAAATAAGTGAAATTTCTGCAATTTTGCCCCAAAATAAGGGGAATTTCTGCCTTTTTGCCAAAATAAGGGGAATTTCAGCATTTTACCTCCAAATAAGGAGAATTTCTGCCTTTTTCCCACATAATATGGGGAATTTCTGCCTATTGCACCCAAATAAGAAAAATTTTTGCTTTTCTGCCCCAATTAACAGGAATTTCCTCCTTTTTGCCACAAAGTAAAGGGAATTTCTGCCTTTTTGCCCCAAAATAACGAAAATTTCAGCTTGTTACCTCAAAATAAGGGGAATTTCTGCCTTTTGCCCACAATATGGGGAATTTCTGAATATTTGTTCCAAAATAAGGAAAATTTCTTCAATTTTGTACCAAAATAAAAGTAATTTCTGACTTTTTGCCCTGAAATAAATGAAATTTCTGCAATTTTGCCTGAAAAAAAGGGAAATTTGTGTCTTTTTGCCCCAAATTGAGGGGAATTTCTGCCTTTTTGCCACAAAATATAGGGAATTTCAGCATTTTACCTCAAAATAAGGGGAATTTCAGCCTTTTGGCAACAAAATATGGGGAATTTCTGCCTTTTTGCCACAAAATAAGAAAAATTTCTGCAATTCTGTACCAAAATAAAATAAATTTTTACAATTTTGCCCGAAAATAAGGGAAATTTCTGATTTTTGCCCCGAAATAAGGAGAATTTCTGTATTTTTGCCCCAAAATAAGGGGAATTTCTGCCTTTTTGCCCCAAAATTAGAGGAGTATTTGCAATTTTGCTTCAAAATACAGGAAATTTCTGCCTCTTTTCCCGAAAATAAGAGGAACTTCTTCCGATTTGCCCCAAATAAAGGGAATTTCTCCATTTTTCCCCAATATTAGGGGAATTTCTGCAATTTTGCTCCAAAATACTAGGAATTTCTGCCTTTTTGCCTGAAATTAAGGAGATTTCTGCATTTTTGCCCCCAAACAAGGGAAATTTCTGCAATTTTATCCCAAATAAGGGGAACTTCTGCCTTTTTGCCCCAATATAATGGAAATTTCTGCCTTTTTGCCCCACAATAAAAAAAATTTTTGCTTTTTTTCTCTGAAATAAGTGAAATTTCTGCAATTTTGCCTTAAAATAAAAGAAATTTCTTCAATTTTTTTCCATAATATAGGAATTTTCTGCAATTTTGCCCCAAAATAAAGGGAATTTCTGTTTTTTGTCCCCAAATAAGGGAAATTTCTGCAATTTTGATCTAAATTAAGGGGAATTTCTGCCTTTTGCCTCAAAATAAGAGGAATTTTTACCTTTTTGCCCCAAAATAAAGAAAATTACTGCATGTTTTACCCCAAAATTAGGTGAATTTCTGCAATTTTGCTCCAAAATACGGGGAATTTCTGCCTTAATGCACGAAAATAAAGAGAATGTATACATTTTTGCCATAAAAAAGGGAAATTTCTTCATTTTTACCCTAAAATAAGGGGATTTTCCACATTTTTGACAAAAAATAAGTGCAATTTCTGACTTTTCCCCAAAAATAAACGGAATTTCTGTCTTTTTGCCCCAAAATAAGCGGAATTTTTGACGTTTTGCCCTGAAATAAGTTAAATTTCTAAAAATTTTCCCCAAAATAATGGAAATGTCTGCTTTTTGCCCCAAAATAAGGGGAATTTCTGCCTTTTTGCCCCAAAATAAGGGGAATTTCTGCATTTTTGCCCCAAAATAAGGGGAATTTCAGCCTTTCTACCTCAAAATAATGAGAATTTCTGCATTTCTGCTCCAAAATATAGAAAATTTCTGGCTTTTTGCCCAAAAATAAGAAAAATTTCTGAAATTTGGAACCAAAGTAAAAGAAATTTTTGCCTTTTTCCCCCAAAATAAGAAAATTTCTGCTTTTTTTCCCTGAAATAAGTGAAATTTCTGCAATTTTGCCCCAAAATAAGGGAAATTTCTACAATTTTGCCAAATGTACAGGAAATTTCTACAATTTTCCTCAAAATAAGAGGAATTTCTGACATTTGCTCCGAAAAAAAGGAGATTTTCTGTCTTTTTGCCCCAAAATAAGGAGAATTTCTGCCTTTTTGCCCGAAAATTATGAGAATTTCTGCAAATTTGCTTCAAAATACGGGGAATTTCTGCCTTTTAGCCCAAAATAAAGGGATTTTCTGAATTTTCCCCCAATATTAGGGGAATCTCTGCATTTTACCTCTAAATAAGGGGAATTTCTGCATTTTACCTCAAAATAAGAAGGATTTCTGCCTTTTGCCCCAAAATATGGCTAATTTCTGCCTTTATGTTCAAAAATAAGGAAAATTTCTTCAATTTTGTATCATAATAAAATAAATTTCTGCCTTTTGCCCCAAAATAAGGGGAATTTCTGACTTTTTGCCCTGAAATAAATGAAATTTCTGCAATTTTGCCCGAAAATAAGGGAAATTTGTGCCTTTTTTCCCCAAATTAAGGGGAATTTCTGCCTTTGCCCCAAAATATGGGGAATTTCAACATTTTACCTCAAAATAAGGGGAATTTCAGCCTTTTTGCACCAAAATATGGAGAATTTCTGCCTTTTTGCCCCAAAATAAAGGGAATTTCTGCATTTTTGCACCAATATTAGGGGAATTTCTGCAATTTTGCTCCAAAATACGGGTCATTTCTGCCTTTTTGCCCGAAATTAAGTGGAATTTCTGCCTTTTTGTCCCGAAATAAGTGAAATTTCTTCAATTTTAGCCAAAAATTAGGGATTTCATCTTTTTGCCCCAAAATAAGTGGAATTTCTGCCATTTTGCCCTGAAATATTTGAAATTTCTGCAATTTTACCACAAAATAAGGGGAATTTCTGCCTTTTTGCCCCAAAATAAGGGGAATTTCAGCCTTTTTACCTCATAATAATGGGAATCTCTGCCTTTTTGCCCTAAAATATGGAAAATTTCTGTATTTTTGCCCCAAAATAAAGAAAATTTCTGCAATTTTGTACCAAAATAAAAGTAATTTCTGCATTTTGTCCCAAAATAAGAGAAATTTCCGTGTTTTTTACCTGAAATAAGTGAAATTTCTGTAATTTTGCCCCAAAATAAGGGGAATTTCTGACTTTTTGCCCTGAAATAAGGAGAATTTCTGTCTTTTTGCCCCAAAATAATGTTAATTTCTGCATTTTCCTTCAAAATTAGGGGAATATGTGCAATTTTGCTCAAAATACGTGGAATTTCTGCCTTATTGCAACAAAATAAAGGGAATTTCTGCATTTTTGCACCAATATAAGGGGAATTTCTGAAATTTTGCTCCAAAATACGGGGAATTTTAACCTTATTGCCCGAAATAAAGTGGAATATCTGCCTTTTTGCCCTTAAATATTTGAAATTTTCGCAATTTTACCCCAAAATAAGGGGAATTTCTGTTTTTGGCCCCAAAATTACAAGAATTTCTGCTTTTTGCCCCAAAATAAGGCAAATTTCTGACTTTTTGCCCTGAAATAAGTGAAATTTCTGCAATTTTGCCGCAAAATAGGGGGAATTTCTGCCTTTTTGCCAAAATAAGGGGAATTTCATCATTTTACCTCCAAATAAGGGGAATTTCTGCCTTTTTCCCACATAATATGGGGAATTTCTGCCTATTGCCCCCAAATAAGAAAAATTTTTGCTTTTCTGCCCCAATTAACAGGAATTTCCTCCTTTTTGCCACAAAGTAAAGGGAATTTCTGCCTTTTTGCCCCAAAATAACGGGAATTTCAGCTTGTTACCTCAAAATAAGGGGAATTTCTGCCTTTTGCCCACAATATGGGGAATTTCTGAATTTTTGTTCCAAAGTAAGGAAAATTTCTTCAATTTTGTACCAAAATAAAAGTAATTTCTGAGTTTTTGCCCTGAAATAAATGAAATTTCTGCAATTTTGCCCGAAAAAAAGGGAAATTTGTGTCTTTTTGCCCCAAAATGAGGGGAATTTCTTTTTTTTTGCCACAAAATATAGGGAATTTCAGCATTTTACCTCAAAATAAGGGGAATTTCAGCCTTTTGGCAACAAAATATGGGGAATTTCTGCCTTTTTGCCACAAAATAAGAAAAATTTCTGCAATTCTGTACCAAAATAAAATAAATTTTTACTATTTTGCGCGAAAATAAGGGAAATTTCTGATTTTGCCCCGAAATAAGGAGAATTTCTGTATTTTTGCCCCAAAATAAGGGGAATTTCTGCCTTTTTGCCCCAAAATTAGAAGAGTTTTTTCAATTTTGCTTCAAAATACAGGAAATTTCTGCCTCTTTTCCCGAAAATAAGAGGAACTTCTTCCGATTTGCCCCAAATAAAGGGAATTTCGGCATTTTTCCCCAATATTAGGGGAATTTCTTCAATTTTGCTCTAAAATACAAGGAATTTCTGCCTTTTTGCCTGAAATTTAGGAGATTTTCTGCATTTTTGCCCCCAAACAAGGGAAATTTCTGCAATTTTATCCCAAATAAGGGGAATTTCTGCCTTTTTGCCCCAATATAATGGGAATTTCTGCCTTTTTGCCCCACAATAAGAAAAATTTTTGCTTTTTTCTCTGAAATAAGTGAAATTTCTGCAATTTTGCCTTAAAATAAAAGAAATTTCTTCAATTTTTTCCATAATATAGGAATTTTCTGCAATTTTGCCCCAAAATAAAGGGAATTTCTGTTTTTTGTCCCCAAATAAGGGAAATTTCTGCAATTTTGTTCTAAATTAAGGGGAATTTCTGCCTTTTGCCTCAAAATAAGGGGAATTTTTACCTTTTTGCCCCAAAATAAAGAAAATTACTGCATGTTTTACCCCAAAATTAGGTGAATTTCTGCAATTTTGTTCAATAATACAGGGAATTTCTGCCTTTTTGCACGAAAATAAAGAGAATGTATACCTTTTTGCCATAAAAAAGGGAAATTTCTTCATTTTTACCCTAAAATAAGGGGATTTTCCGCATTTTTGACAAAAAATAAGTGCAATTTCTGACTTTTCCCCAAAAATAAACGGAATTTCTGTCTTTTTGCCCCAAAATAAGCGGAATTTCTGACCTTTTGCCCTGAAATAAGTTAAATTTCTAAAATTTTTCCCCAAAATTAGGAAATTGTCTGCTTTTTGCCCCAAAATAAGGGGAATTTCTGCTTTTGCCCCAAAATAAGGGGAATTTCTGCATTTTTGCCCCAAAATAAGGGAAATTTCAGCCTTTCTACCTCAAAATAATGGGAATTTCTGCATTTCTGCCCCAAAATATTGAAAATTTCTGGCTTTTTGCCCAAAAATAAAAAAATTTCTGAAATTTGGAGCCAAAATAAAAGAAATTTCTGCCTTTTTGCCCCAAAATAAGAAAATTTCTGCTTTTTTTCCCTGAAATAAGTGAAATTTCTGCAATTTTGCCCCAGAATAAGGGAAATTTCTACAATTTTGCCAAATGAAGAGGAAATTTCTACAATTTTCCTCAAAATAAGAGGAATTTCTGACTTTTTGCTCCGAAAAAAAGGAGATTTTCTGTCTTTTTGCCCCAAAATAAGGAGAATTTCTGCCTTTTTGCCCATAAATTATGAGAATTTCTGCAAATTTGCTTTATAGTACGGGGAATTTCTGCCTTATAGCCCAAAATAAAGGGATTTTCTGAATTTTCCCCCAATATGTGGGGAATTTCTGCATTTTACCTCTAAATAAGGGGAATTTCTGCATTTTACCTCAAAATAAGAAGGATTTCTGCCTTTTGCCCCAAAATATGGCTAATTTCTGCCTTTATGTTCAAAAATAAGGAAAATTTCTTCAATTTTGTATCATAATAAAATAAATTTCTGCTTTTTGCCCCAAAATAAGGGGAATTTCTGACTTTTTGCCCTGAAATAAATGAAATTTCTGCAATTTTGCCCGAAAATAAGGGAAATTTGTGCCTTTTTTCCCCAAATTAAGGGGAATTTCTGCCTTTGCCCCAAAATATGGGGAATTTCAACATTTTACCTCAAAATAAGGGGAATTTCAGCCTTTTTGCACCAAAATATGGAGAATTTCTGCCTTTTTGCCCCAAAATAAAGGGAATTTCTGCATTTTTGCACCAATATTAGGGGAATTTCTGCAATTTTGCTCCAAAATACGGGTCATTTCTGCCTTTTTGCCCGAAATTAAGTGGAATTTCTGCCTTTTTGTCCCGAAATAAGTGAAATTTCTTCAATTTTAGCCAAAAATTAGGGATTTCATCTTTTTGCCCCAAAATAAGTGGAATTTCTGCCATTTTGCCCTGAAATATTTGAAATTTCTGAAATTTTACCACAAAATAAGGGGAATTTCTGCCTTTTTGCCCCAAAATAAGGGGAATTTCAGCCTTTTTACCTCATAATAATGGGAATCTCTGCCTTTTTGCCCTAAAATATAGAAAATTTCTGTATTTTTGCCCCAAAATAAAGAAAATTTCTGCAATTTTGTACCAAAATAAAAGTAATTTCTGCATTTTGTCCCAAAATAAGAGAAATTTCCGTGTTTTTTACCTGAAATAAGTGAAATTTCTGTAATTTTGCCCCAAAATAAGGGGAATTTCTGACTTTTTGCCCTGAAATAAGGAGAATTTCTGTCTTTTTGCCCCAAAATAATGTTAATTTCTGCATTTTCCTTCAAAATTAGGGGAATATGTGCAATTTTGCTCAAAATACGTGGAATTTCTGCCTTATTGCAACAAAATAAAGGGAATTTCTGCATTTTTGCACCAATATAAGGGGAATTTCTGAAATTTTGCTCCAAAATATGGGGAATTTTAAACTTATTGCCCGAAATAAAGTGGAATTTCTGCCTTTTTGCCCTGAAATATTTGAAATTTCCGCAATTTTACCCCAAAATAAGGGGAATTTCTGTTTTGGCCCAAAAATTACAAGAATTTCTGCTTTTTGCCCCAAAATAAGGCAAATTTCTGACTTTTTGCCCTGAAATAAGTGAAATTTCTGCAATTTTGCCCCAAAATAAGGGGAATTTCTGCCTTTTTGCCAAAATAAGGGGAATTTCAGCATTTTACCTCCAAATAAGGGGAATTTCTGCCTTTTTCCCACATAATATGGGGAATTTCTGCCTATTGCCCCCAAATAAGAAAAATTTTTGTTTTTCTGCCCCAATTAACAGGAATTTCCTCCTTTTTGCCACAAAGTAAAGGGAATTTCTGCCTTTTTGCCCAAAAATAATGGGCATTTCAGCTTGTTACCGCAAAATGAGGGGAATTTCTGCCTTTTGCCCACAATATGAGGAATTTCTGAATTTTTGTTCCAAAATAAGGAAAATTTCTTCAATTTTGTACAAAAATAAAAGTAATTTCTGACTTTTTGCCCTGAAATAAATGAAATTTCTGCAATTTTGCCCGAAAAAAAGGGAAATTTGTGTCTTTTTGCCCCAAAATGAGGGGAAATTCTGCCTTTTTGCCACAAAATATAGGGAATTTCAGCATTTTACCTCAAAATAAGGGGAATTTCAGCCTTTTTGCAACAAAATATGGGGAATTTCTGCCTTTTTGCCACAAAATAAGAAAAATTTCTTCTATTCTGTACCAAAATAAAATAAATTTTTACAATTTTGCCCGAAAATAAGGGAAATTTCTGATTTTTCCCCGAAATAAGGAGAATTTCTGTATTTTTGCCCCAAAATAAGGGGAATTTCTGCCTTTTTGCCCCAAAATTAGAGGAGTTTTTGCAATTTTGCTCTAAAATACTAGGAATTTCTGCCTCTTTTCCCAAAAATAAGAGGAACTTCTTCGGATTTGCCCCAAATAAAGGGAATTTCTGCATTTTTCCCCAATATTAGGGGAATTTCTGCAATTTTGCTCTAAAATACAAGGAATTTCTGCCTTTTTGCCTGAAATTAAGGAGACTTTCTGCATTTTTGCCCCCAAACAAGGGAAATTTCTGCAATTTTATCCCAAATAAGGGGAATTTCTGCCTTTTTGCCCCAATATAATGGGAATTTCTGCCTTTTTGCCCCACAATAAGAAAAATTTTTGCTTTTTTTCTCTGAAATAAGTGAAATTTCTGCAATTTTGCCTTAAAATAAAAGAAATTTCTTCAATTTTTTCCATAATATAGGAATTTTCTGCAATTTTGCCCCAAAATAAAGGGAATTTCTGTTTTTTGTCCCCAAATAAGGGAAATTTCTGCAATTTTGTTCTAAATTAAGGGGAATTTCTGCCTTTTGCCTCAAAATAAGGGGAATTTTTACCTTTTTGCCCCAAAATAAAGAAAATTACTGCATGTTTTACCCCAAAATTAGGTGAATTTCTGCAATTTTGCTCCAAAATACGGGGAATTTCTGCCTTTTTGCCCGAAAATAAAGAGAATGTATACCTTTTTGCCATAAAAAAGGGAAATTTCTTCATTTTTACCCTAAAATAAGGGGATTTTCTGCATTTTTGACAAAAAATAAGTGCAATTTCTGACTTTTCCCCAAAAATAAACGGAATTTCTGTCTTTTTGCCCCAAAATAAGCGGAATTTCTGACGTTTTGCCCTGAAATAAGTTAAATTTCTAAAATTTTTCCCCAAAATAAGGGAAATGTCTGCTTTTTGCCCCCAAATAAGGGGAATTTCTGCCTTTTTGCCCCAAAATTAGGAGAATTTCTGCATTTTTGCCCCAAAATAAGGGGAATTTCAGCCTTTCTACCTCAAAATAATGGGAATTTCTGCATTTCTGCCCCAAAATATGGAAAATTTCTGGCATTTTGCCCAAAAATAAGAAAAATTTCTGAAATTTGGAACCAAAGTAAAAGAAGTTTCTGCCTTTTTGCCCCAAAATAAGAAAATTTCTGCTTTTTTCCCTGAAATAAGTGAAATTTCTGCAATTTTGCCCCAAAATAAGGGAAATTTCTACAATTTTGCCAAATGTACAGGAAATTTCTACAATTTTCCTCAAAATAAGAGGAATTTCTGACTTTTTGCTCCGAAAAAAAGGAGATTTTCTGTCTTTTTGCCCCAAAATAAGGAGAATTTCTGCCTTTTTGCCCGAAAATTATGATAATTTCTGCAAATTTGCTTTAAAATACGGGGAATTTCTGCCTTTTAGCCCAAAATAAAGGGATTTTCTGAATTTTCCCCCAATATTTGGGGAATTTCTGCATTTTACTTCTAAATAAGGGGAATTTCTGCATTTTACCTCAAAATAAGAAGGATTTCTGCCTTTTGCCCCAAAATATGGCTAATTTCTGCCTTTATGTTCAAAAATAAGGAAAATTTCTTCAATTTTGTATCATAATAAAATAAATTTCTGCTTTTTGCCCCAAAATAAGGAAAATTTCTGACTTTTTGCCCTGAAATAAATGAAATTTCTGCAATTTTGCCCGTAAATAAGGGAAATTTGTGCCTTTTTTCCCCAAATTAAGGGGAATTTCTGCCTTTGCCCCAAAATATGGGGAATTTCAACATTTTACCTCAAAATAAGGGGAATTTCAGCCTTTTTGCACCAAAATATGGAGAATTTCTGCCTTTTTGCCCCAAAATAAAGGGAATTTCTGCATTTTTGCACCAATATTAGGGGAATTTCTGCAATTTTGCTCCAAAATACGGGTCATTTCTGCCTTTTTGCCCGAAATTAAGTGGAATTTCTGCCTTTTTGTCCCGAAATAAGTGAAATTTCTTCAATTTTAGCCAAAAATTAGTGATTTCATCTTTTTGCCCCAAAATAAGTGGAATTTCTGCCATTTTGCCCTGAAATATTTGAAATTTCTGCAATTTTACCACAAAATAAGAGGAATTTCTGCCTTTTGCCCCAAAATAAGGGGAATTTCAGCCTTTTTACCTCATAATAATGGGAATCTCTGCCTTTCTGCCCTAAAATATGGAAAATTTCTGTATTTTTGCCCCAAAATAAAGAAAATTTCTGCAATTTTGTACCAAAATAAAAGTAATTTCTGCATTTTGTCCCAAAATAAGAGAAATTTCCGTGTTTTTTACCTGAAATAAGTGAAATTTCTGTAATTTTGCCCCAAAATAAGGGGAATTTCTGACTTTTTGCCCTGAAATAAGGAGAATTTCTGTCTTTTTGCCCCAAAATAATGTTAATTTCTGCATTTTCCTTCAAAATTAGGGGAATATGTGCAATTTTGCTCAAAATACGTGGAATTTCTGCCTTATTGCAACAAAATAAAGGGAATTTCTGCATTTTTGCACCAATATAAGGGGAATTTCTGAAATTTTGCTCCAAAATATGGGGAATTTTAACCTTATTGCCCGAAATAAAGTGGAATTTCTGCCTTTTTGCCCTGAAATATTTGAAATTTCCGCAATTTTACCCCAAAATAAGGGGAATTTCTGTTTTGGCACAAAAATTACAAGAATTTCTGCTTTTTGCCCAAAAATAAGGCAAATTTCTGACTTTTTGCCCTGAAATAAGTGAAATTTCTGCAATTTTGCCCCAAAATAAGGGGAATTTCTGCCTTTTTGCCAAAATAAGGGGAATTTCAGCATTTTACCTCCAAATAAGGGGAATTTCTGCCTTTTTCCCACATAATATGGGGAATTTCTGCCTATTGCCCCCAAATAAGAAAAAATTTTTGCTTTTCTGCCCCAATTAACAGGAATTTCCTCCTTTTTGCCACAAAGTAAAGGGAATTTCTGCCTTTTTGCCCCAAAATAACGGGAATTTCAGCTTGTTACCTCAAAATAAGGGGAATTTCTGCCTTTTGCCCACAATATGAGGAATTTCTGAATTTTTGTTCCAAAATAAGGAAAATTTCTTCAATTTTGTACAAAAATAAAAGTAATTTCTGACTTTTTGCCCTGAAATAAATGAAATTTCTGCAATTTTGCCCAAAAAAAAGGGAAATTTGTGTCTTTTTGCCCCAAAATGAGGGGAATTTCTGCCTTTTTGCCACAAAATATAGGGAATTTCAGCATTTTACCTCAAAATAAGGGGAATTTCAGCCTTTTTGCAACAAAATATGGGGAATTTCTGCCTTTTTGCCACAAAATAAGAAAGATTTCTGCTATTCTGTACCAAAATAAAATAAATTTTTACAATTTTGCCCGAAAATAAGGGAAATTTCTGATTTTTCCCCGAAATAAGGAGAATTTCTGTATTTTTGCCCCAAAATAAGGGGAATTTCTGCCTTTTTGCCCCAAAATTAGAGGAGTTTTTGCAATTTTGCTCTAAAATACAAGGAATTTCTGCCTCTTTTCCCAAAAATAAGAGGAACTTCTTCCGATTTGCTCCAAATAAAGGGAATTTCTGCATTTTTCCCCAATATTAGGGGAATTTCTGCAATTTTGCTCGAAAATACAAGGAATTTCTGCCTTTTTGCCTGAAATTAAGGAGATTTTCTGCATTTTTGCCCCCAAACAAGGGAAATTTCTGCAATTTTATCCCAAATAAGGGGAATTTCTGCCTTTTTGCCCCAATATAATGGGAATTTCTGCCTTTTTGCCCCACAATAAGAAAAATTTTTGTTTTTTTTCTCTGAAATAAGTGAAATTTCTGCAATTTTGCCTTAAAATAAAAGAAATTTCTTCAATTTTTTTCCATAATATAGGAATTTTCTGCAATTTTGCCCCAAAATAAAGGGAATTTCTGTTTTTTGTCCCCAAATAAGGGAAATTTCTGCAATTTTGTTCTAAATTAAGGGGAATTTCTGCCTTTTGCCTCAAAATAAGGGGAATTTTTACCTTTTTGCCCCAAAATAAAGAAAATTACTGCATGTTTTACCCCAAAATTAGGTGAATTTCTGCAATTTTGCTCCAAAATACGGGGAATTTCTGCCTTTTTGCCCGAAAATAAAGAGAATGTATACCTTTTTGCCATAAAAAAGGGAAATTTCTTCATTTTTACCCTAAAATAAGGGGATTTTCTGCATTTTTGACAAAAAATAAGTGCAATTTCTGACTTTTCCCTAAAAATAAACGGAATTTCTGTCTTTTTGCCCCAAAATAAGCGGAATTTCTGACGTTTTGCCCTGAAATAAGTTAAATTTCTAAAATTTTTCCCCAAAATAAGGGAAATGTCTGCTTTTTGCCCCCAAATAAGGGAATTTCTGCCTTTTTGCCCCAAAATAAGGGGAATTTCTGCATTTTTGCCCCAAAATAAGGGGAATTTCAGCCTTTCTACCTCAAAATAATGGGAATTTCTGCATTTCTGCCCCAAAATATGGAAAATTTCTGGCTTTTTGCCCAAAAATAAGAAAAATTTCTGAAATTTGGAACCAAAATAAAAGAAATTTCTGCCTTTTTGCCCCAAAATAAGAAAATTTCTGCTTTTTTTCCCTGAAATAAGTGAAATTTCTGCAATTTTGCCCCAAAATAAGGGAAATTTCTACAATTTTGCCAAATGAAGAGGAAATTTCTACAATTTTCCTCAAAATAAGAGGAATTTCTGACTTTTTGCTCCGAAAAAAAGGAGATTTTCTGTCTTTTTGCCCCAAAATAAGGAGAATTTCTGCCTTTTTGCCCGAAAATTATGAGAATTTCTGCAAATTTGCTTTAAAATACGGGGAATTTCTGCCTTTTAGCCCAAAATAAAGGGATTTTCTGAATTTTCCCCCAATATTTGGGGAATTTCTGCATTTTACCTCTAAATAAGGGGAATTTCTGCATTTTACCTCAAAATAAGAAGGATTTCTGCCTTTTGCCCCAAAATATGGCTAATTTCTGCCTTTATGTTCAAAAATAAGGAAAATTTCTTCAATTTTGTATCATAATAAAATAAATTTCTGCTTTTTGCCCCAAAATAAGGGGAATTTCTGACTTTTTGCCCTGAAATAAATGAAATTTCTGCAATTTTGCCCGAAAATAAGGGAAATTTGTGCCTTTTTTCCCCAAATTAAGGGGAATTTCTGCCTTTGCCCCAAAATATGGGGAATTTCAACATTTTACCTCAAAATAAGGGGAATTTCAGCCTTTTTGCACTAAAATATGGAGAATTTCTGCCTTTTTGCCCCAAAATAAAGGGAATTTCTGCATTTTTGCACCAATATTAGGGGAATTTCTGAAATTTTGCTCCAAAATACGGGTCATTTCTGCCTTTTTGCCCGAAATTAAGTGGAATTTCTGCCTTTTTGTCCCGAAATAAGTGAAATTTCTTCAATTTTAGCCAAAAATTAGGGATTTCATCTTTTTCCCCAAAATAAGTGGAATTTCTGCCATTTTGCCCTGAAATATTTGAAATTTCTGCAATTTTACCACAAAATAAGGGGAATTTCTGCCTTTTTGCCCCAAAATAAGGGGAATTTCAGCCTTTTTACCTCATAATAATGGGAATCTCTGCCTTTCTGCCCTAAAATATGGAAAATTTCTGTATTTTTGCCCCAAAATAAAGAAAATTTCTGCAATTTTGTACCAAAATAAAAGTAATTTCTGCATTTTGTCCCAAAATAAGAGAAATTTCCGTGTTTTTTACCTGAAATAAGTGAAATTTCTGTAATTTTGCCCCAAAATAAGGGGAATTTCTGACTTTTTGCCCTGAAATAAGGAGAATTTCTGTCTTTTTGCCCCAAAATAATGTTAATTTCTGCATTTTCCTTCAAAATTAGGGGAATATGTGCAATTTTGCTCAAAATACGTGGAATTTCTGCCTTATTGCAACAAAATAAAGGGAATTTCTGCATTTTTGCACCAATATAAGGGGATTTTTTGAAATTTTGCTCCAAAATACGGGGAATTTTAACCTTATTGCCCGAAATAAAGTGGAATTTCTGCCTTTTTGCCCTGAAATATTTGAAATTTCCGCAATTTTACCCCAAAGTAAGGGGAATTTCTGTTTTTGGCCCCAAAATTACAAGAATTTCTGCTTTTTGCCCCAAAATAAGGCAAATTTCTGACTTTTTGCCCTGAAATAAGTGAAATTTCTGCAATTTTGCCCCAAAATAAGGGGAATTTCTGCCTTTTTGCCAAAATAAGGGGAATTTCAGCATTTTACCTCCAAATAAGGAGAATTTCTGCCTTTTTCCCACATAATATGAGGAATTTCTGCCTATTGCCCCCAAATAAGAAAAATTTTTGCTCTTCTGCCCCAATTAACAGGAATTTCCTCCTTTTTGCCACAAAGTAAAGGGAATTTCTGCCTTTTTGCCCCAAAATAACGAAAATTTCAGCTTGTTACCTCAAAATAAGGGGAATTTCTGCCTTTTGCCCACAATATGGGGAATTTCTGAATTTTTGTTCCAAAATAAGGAAAATTTCTTCAATTTTGTACCAAAATAAAAGGAATTTCTGACTTTTTGCCCTGAAATAAATGAAATTTCTGCAATTTTGCCCGAAAAAAAGGGAAATTTGTGTCTTTTTGCCCCAAAATGAGGGGAATTTCTGCCTTTTTGCCACAAAATATTGGGAATTTCAGCATTTTACCTCAAAATAAGGGGAATTTCAGCCTTTTGGCAACAAAATATGGGGAATTTCTGCCTTTTTGCCACAAAATAAGAAAAATTTCTGCAATTCTGTACCAAAATAAAATAAATTTTTACAATTTTACCCGAAAATAAGGGAAATTTCTGATTTTTGCCCCGAAATAAGGAGAATTTCTGTATTTTTGCCCCAAAATAAGGAGAATTTCTGCCTTTTTGCCCTAAAATTAGAGGAGTTTTTGCAATTTTGCTTCAAAATACAGGAAATTTCTGCCTCTTTTCCCGAAAATAAGAGGAACTTCTTCCGATTTGCCCCAAATAAAGTGAATTTCTGCATTTTTCCCCAATATTAGGGGAATTTCTGCAATTTTGCTCTAAAATACAAGGAATTTCTGCCTTTTTGCCTGAAATTAAGGAGATTTTCTGCATTTTTGCCCCCAAACAAGGGAAATTTCGGCAATTTTATCCCAAATAAGGGGAATTTCTGCCTTTTTGCCCCAATATAATGGGAATTTCTGCCTTTTTGCCCCACAATAAGAAAAATTTTTGCTTTTTTTCTCTGAAATAAGTGAAATTTCTGCAATTTTGCCTTAAAATAAAAGAAATTTCTTCAATTTTTTCCATAATATAGGAATTTTCTGCAATTTTGCCCCAAAATAAAGGGAACTTCTGTTTTTTGTCGCCAAATAAGGGAAATTTCTGCAATTTTGTTCTAAATTAAGGGGAATTTCTGCCTTTTGCCTCAAAATAAGGGGAATTTTTACCTTTTTGCCCCAAAATAAAGGAAATTACTGCATGTTTTACCCCAAAATTAGGTGAATTTCTGCAATTTTGCTCCAAAATACGGGGCATTTCTGCCTTTTTGCCCGAAAATAAAGAGAATGTACACCTTTTTGCCATAAAAAAGGGAAATTTCTTCATTTTTACCCTAAAATAAGGGGATTTTCCCCATTTTTGACAAAAAATAAGTGCAATTTCTTACTTTTCCCAAAAATAAACGGAATTTCTGTCTTTTTGCCCCAAAATAAGCGGAATTTCTAACGTTTTGCCCTGAAATAAGTTAAATTTCAAAAAAATTTCCCCAAAATAATGGAAATGTCTGCTTTTTGCCCCAAAATAAGGGGAATTTCTGCCTTTTTGCCCCAAAATAAGGGGAATTTCTGCATTTTTGCCCCAAAATAAGGGGAATTTCAGCCTTTCTACCTCAAAATAATGAGAATTTCTGCATTTCTGCCCCAAAATATGGAAAATTTCTGGCTTTTTGCCCAAAAATAAAAAAAATTTCTGAAATTTGGAACCAAAGTAAAAGAAATTTTTGCCATTTTGCCCCAAAATAAGAAAATTTCTGCTTTTTTTCCCTGAAATAAGTGAAATTTCTGCAATTTTGCCCCAAAATAAGGGAAATTTCAACAATTTTGCAAAATGTACAGGAAATTTCTACAATTTTCCTCAAAATAAGAGGAATTTCTGATATTTGCTCCGAAAAAAAGGAGATTTTCTGTCTTTTTGCCCCAAAATAAGGAGAATTTCTGCCTTTTTGCCCGAAAATTATGAGAATTTCTGCAAATTTGCTTTAAAATACGGGGAATTTCTGCCTTTTAGCCCAAAATAAAGGGATTTTCTGAATTTTCCCCCAATATTTGGGGAATTTCTGCATTTTACCTCTAAATAAGGGGAATTTCTGCATTTTACCTCAAAATAAGAAGGATTTCTGCCTTTTGCCCCAAAATATGGCTAATTTCTGCCTTTATGTTCAAAAATAAGGAAAATTTCTTCAATTTTGTATCATAATAAAATAAATTTCTGCTTTTTGCCCCAAAATAAGGGGAATTTCTGACTTTTTGCCCTGAAATAAATGAAATTTCTGCAATTTTGCCCGAAAATAAGGGAAATTTGTGCCTTTTTTCCCCAAATTAAGGTGAATTTCTGCCTTTGCCCCAAATAATGGGGAATTTCAACATTTTACCTCAAAATAAGGGGAATTTCAGCCTTTTTGCACCAAAATATGGAGAATTTCTGCCTTTTTGCCCCAAAATAAAGGGAATTTCTGCATTTTTGCACCAATATTAGGGGAATTTCTGCAATTTTGCTCCAAAATACGGGTCATTTCTGCCTTTTTGCCCGAAATTAAGTGGAATTTCTGCCTTTTTGTCCCGAAATAAGTGAAATTTCTTCAATTTTAGCCAAAAATTAGGGATTTCATCTTTTTGCCCCAAAATAAGTGGAATTTCTGCCATTTTGCCCTGAAATATTTGAAATTTCTGAAATTTTACCACAAAATAAGGGGAATTTCTGCCTTTTTGCCCCAAAATAAGGGGAATTTCAGCCTTTTTACCTCATAATAATGGGAATCTCTGCCTTTTTGCCTTAAATTATGGAAAATTTCTGTATTTTTGCCCCAAAATAAAGAAAATTTCTGCAATTTTGTACCAAAATAAAAGTAATTTCTGCATTTTGTCCCAAAATAAGAGAAATTTCCGTGTTTTTTACCTGAAATAAGTGAAATTTCTGTAATTTTGCCCCAAAATAAGGGGAATTTCTGACTTTTTGCCCTGAAATAAGGAGAATTTCTGTCTTTTTGCCCCAAAATAATGTTAATTTCTGCATTTTCCTTCAAAATTAGAGGAATATGTGCAATTTTGCTCAAAATACGTGGAATTTCTGCCTTATTGCAACAAAATAAAGGGAATTTCTGCATTTTTGCACCAATATAAGGGGATTTTCTGAAATTTTGCTCCAAAATACGGGGAATTTTAACCTTATTGCCCGAAATAAAGTGGAATTTCTGCCTTTTTGCCCTGAAATATTTGAAATTTCCGCAATTTTACCCCAAAATAAGGGGAATTTCTGTTTTTGGCCCCAAAATTACAAGAATTTCTGCTTTTTGCCCCAAAATAAGGCAAATTTCTGACTTTTTGCCCTGAAATATGTGAAATTTCTGCAATTTTGCCCCAAAATAAGGGGAATTTCTGCCTTTTTGCCAAAATAAGGGGAATTTCAGCATTTTACCTCCAAATAAGGAGAATTTCTGCCTTTTTCCCACATAATATGGGGAATTTCTGCCTATTGCCCCCAAATAAGAAAATTTTTGCTTTTCTGCCCCAATTAACAGGAATTTCCTCCTTTTTGCCACAAAGTAAAGGGAATTTCTGCCTTTTTGCCCCAAAATAACGAAAATTTCAGCTTGTTACCTCAAAATAAGGGGAATTTCTGCCTTTTGCCCACAATATGGGGAATTTCTGAATTTTTGTTCCAAAATAAGGAAAATTTCTTCAATTTTGTACCAAAATAAAAGTAATTTCTGACTTTTTGCCCTGAAATAAATGAAATTTCTGCAATTTTGCCCGGAAAAAAGGGAAATTTGTGTTTTTTTGCCCCAAAATGAGGGGAATTTCTGCCTTTTTGCCACAAAATATAGGGAATTTCAGCATTTTACCTCAAAATAAGGGGAATTTCAGCCTTTTGGCAACAAAATATGGGGAATTTCTGCCTTTTTGCCACAAAATAAGAAAAATTTCTGCAATTCTGTACCAAAATAAAATAAATTTTTACAATTTTGCCCGAAAATAAGGGAAATTTCTGATTTTTGCCCCGAAATAAGGAGAATTTCTGTATTTTTGCCCCAAAATAAGGGGAATTTCTGCCTTTTTGCCCCAAAATTAGAGGAGTATTTGCAATTTTGCTTCAAAATACAGGAAATTTCTGCCTCTTTTCCCGAAAATAAGAGGAACTTCTTCCGATTTGCCCCAAATAAAGGGAATTTCTGCATTTTTCCCCAATATTAGGGGAATTTCTGCAATTTTGCTCCAAAATACTAGGAATTTCTGCCTTTTTGCCTGAAATTAAGGAGATTTTCTGCATTTTTGCCCCCAAACAAGGGAAATTTCTGCAATTTTATCCCAAATAAGGGGAATTTCTGCCTTTTTGCCCCAATATAATGGGAATTTCTGCCTTTTTGCCCCACAATAAGAAAAATTTTTGCTTTTTTTCTCTGAAATAATTGAAATTTCTGCAATTTTGCCTTAAAATAAAAGAAATTTCTTTAATTTTTTCCATAATATAGGAATTTTCTGCAATT